>NC_041389.1:333800730-333880195 GCF_002162155.2 Triticum dicoccoides | reverse complement strand
GGGGTAGGTCGCACCCTCATGTCTGGTGGTTGGCTCGGGACTCTTCTGGCCCAAGTCCGATGCTCCTTGGGCTTCTTCTGGTCCAAAAATAATCACCATAAATTTTCAGCTCCTTTGGACTCCGTTTGATATTCTTTTTCCGCGAAACTCAAAAACAAGGAAAAAACATAAACTGGCACTGGGCTCTAGGTTAATAGGCTAGTCCCAAAAATCATATAAAATAGCATATAAATGCATATAAGACATCCACCATGGATAATATAATAGCATGGAACAATCAAAAATTATAGGTATGTTGGAGACGTATCAAGCATCCCCAAGCTTAATTCCTTCTCCTCCTCGAGTAGGTAAATGATAAAAACAAAATTTTTGATGTGGAATGCTACCTAACATATTTATCAATGTAATCTTATTTATTGTTGCAAGAATGTTCAGATCCATACGATTCAAAACAAAAGTTTAATATTGACATAAAAACAATAATACTTCAAGCATACTAATAAAGCAATTATGTCTTCTCAAAATAACATGGCCAAAGAAAGCTTATACCTACAAAATCATATAGTCTGGCTATGCTCCATCTTCATCACACAAAATATTCAAATCATGCACAACCCCGGTTTCAGCCAAGCAATGGTTTCATACTTTGGTATTCTCAAACTTTTTCAACTTCCACGCAATACATTAGCGTGAGCCATGGACATAGCACTATAGGTGGAATAGAATATGGTGGTTGTGGAGAAGACAAAAAGAAGGAGATAGTCTCACATCAACTAGGCGTATCAACGGGCTATGGAGATGCACATCGATAGATATCAATGTGAGTGAGTAGGGATTGCCATGCAACGAATGCACTAGAGCTATAAGTTTATGAAAGCTCAAAAAGAAAACTAAGTGGGTGTGCATCTAACTCGCTTGCTCATGAAGACCTAGGGCGATTTGAGGAAGCCCATCGTTGGAATATACAAGCCAAGTTCTATAATGAAAAATTCCCACTAGTATATGAAAGTGACAAAATAGGAGACTCTCTATCATGAAGATCATGGTGCTACTTTGAAGCACAAGTGTGGTAAAAGGATAGTAGCCTTGCCCCTTCTCTCTTTTTCTCTCATTTTTTTCTTTTTTCTCCTTTTTTTGATTGGCTTCTTTGGCCTCTTTTTTTATTTGGCCTCCCTTTTTTGATTTCCTCACATGGGACAAAGCTCTAATAATGATGATCATTACACTTTTATTTACTTACAACTCAAGAATTACAACTCGATACTTAGAACAAAATATGACTCTATATGAATGCCTCCAGCAGTATAGAGGGATGTGCAATGAATCAAGAGTGACATGTATGAAATAATTATGAAAGGTGGCTTTGCCACAAATACGAGGTCAACTACATGATCATGCAAAGCAATATGACAATGATGAAACGTGTCAAAATAAATGGAACAGTGGAAAGTTGCATGGCAATATATCTCGGAGTGGCTATGGAAATGCCATAATAGGTTGGTATGGTGGCTATTTTGAGGAAGGTATATGGTGGGTGTATGGTACCGACGAAAGTTGTGCGACACAAGAGAGGCTAGCAATGGTGGAAGGGTGAGAGTGCGTATAATCCATGGCCTCAACATTAGTCATAAAGAGCTCACATACTTATTGCAAAAATCGATTAGTCATCAAAACCAAGCACTACGCACATGCTCCTAGGGGAAGGGTTGGTAGGAGTTAACCATCGCGCAATCCCGACCTCCACACAAAGGATGGCAATCAAAAAATACATCATACTCCAACTTCGTTACATAACGGTTCACCATATGTGCATGCTACAGGAATCACAAACCTCAACACAAGTATTTCTCAAATTCAAAATTACTCCACTAGCATGACTCTAATATCATCATCTTCATATCTCAAAACAATCATAAGGAATCAAACTTCTAATAGTATTCAATGCACTTTATATGAAAGTTTTTATTATATCCCTCTTGGATGCCTATCATATTAGGACTAAATTCATAACCTAAGAAAATTACTATGATGTTTAAGACTCTCAAAATAATATAAGTGAAGCATGAGAGTTCATCAATTTCTTCATAATAAAACCACCGCCGTGCTATAAAAAGATATAAGTGAAGCACTAGAGCAAATGACAAACTACTCCAAAAGATATAAGTGAAGATCAATGAGTAGTCAGATAATTATGTAACTATGTGAACACTCTCTAACATTTAAGAATTTCAGATCTTGGTATATTGTTCAAACAGCAAGCAAAACAAAATAAAATAAAATGACATTCCAAGCAAAACACATATCATGTGGTGAATAAAAATATAGCTCCAAGTAAAGCTACCGATGAATGAAGACGAAAGAGGGGATGCCATCTGGGGCACCCCAAGCTTAGGTTATTGGTTGTCCTTGAGTATTACCTTGGGGTGCCTTGGGAGTCCCCAAGCTTAGGCTCTTACACACTCCTTATTCCATAGTCCATCGAATCTTTACCCAAAACTTGAAAAGTTCACAACACAAAACTCAACAGAAAACTCGTAAGCTCCATTAGTATAAGAAAATAAATCACCACTTAGGTAATGTTGTGAACTCATTCTAAATTCATATTGGTGTTGTATCTACTGTATTCCAACTTATCCATGGTTCATACCCTCCGATACTACTCATAGATTCATCAAAATAAGCAAAGAACACATAGAAAACAGAATCTGTCAAAAATAGAACAGTATGTAGTAATCTGGAAACTTTCCATACTTCTAGAACACAAAAAATTCTGAAACAATAGGTTGTCTCCCAACGAGCGCTTTTCTTTAATGCCTTTCTAGCTAGGCATGATGATTTTAATGATGCTCACATAAAACATAAGAATTAAAACACAAAGAGAGCATCATGAAGAATATGAGTAGCACATTTAAGTCTAACCCACTTACTATTCCTAGGTATTTTGTGAGCAAACAACTTATGGGAACAAGAATTAACTAGCATAGGAAGGTAAAACAAGCAAAACTTCAAGATTTTAAGCACATAGAGAGGAAGCTTGAAATTATTGCAATTCCTACAAGCATATACTCCTTCCTCATAATAATTTTCAGTAGCATCATGAATTAATTCAACAATATAACCATCACATAAATCATTCTCTTCATGATATACATGCACAGAAATTTTATTACTCCCCACATAAGCAAAATTATTCTTATTTGGAATAGTGGGAGTATCATAAGAAACTCGAATAGTATAAATTGTTTCCACATTAAAAGAGTAATGTTCAGAAAAAGGGTAATCATAATCATGACAAGTTCTATAAATATAATCATCACTACTTTTTATAACATAAGTGTGATCACAATAATCATCATAAGTAGCAACTTTGTTCTCATCGAAATCAATTGAAACCACTTCTAAGATAGTGGAATCATTACTAAATAAAGTCATGACCTCTCCAAATCCACTTTCATAATTATCACAATAAGATTCAACACCCTCCAAAATAGTGGGATCATTACTTCCCAAAGTTGACACTCTTCCAAACCCACTTTCATCAATATAATAATCATAAATAGGAGGCATGCTATCATCATAATAAATTTGCATATCAAAACTTGGGAGACTAAAAATATCATCTTCATTAAACATAGCATCCCCAAGCTTGGGACAAACATTAACTGCAGCAAATAAATTCTCAAACATGTCATTCTCATCAAACGTAGCATCTCCCAGCGTGGGCCTTTGCATATCATAAGCATAATCACTCGCATCATTAATAGTATGGATAGCACCAATAGTATAGCAATTATGATCATCACAATGAGTAATAGGCATAACAATGATAGGAGCAACGTCATTTGGGAGGGATACCTTTTTATCTTTGCTTCTCCGTCTTTTGTTTTTCTTCTCCACATCATGTGTGGTTTTAATCCTCCTTTTGGAGCTCCTTATTAATGAGATTGGTTGAATAGAAAGCTCCTCCTCATTACCCGATTCATCATAAGAAAGAATAGGAGGATATTGGGAAACCTCTTCCCTTTCATTAGTATTCTCTTCATCTTCTATTTGTTTTCTTGTCTTTATGTAATTGGCAATATAAGGATTCTCAATGCAATTCACCGCACAATACATATAAATTTCCTCTAGGTAAAAATCAAGAACTCTTCAAGGACAAATTCTGGAATATCCTTAGTTATACGTTTCATTTCTTCAGAACCCAGAAGCAAACTAACTTCATTATTATGTGCAAGGGAAATCAAGTCATCACAATTTTTGGACACGATTCGATCATGAAACAATTTGCATTGGAGATTTAATGACCACGTTCATTGCAAAGTTCACAAGGATGGCAAAGAAAAATTAAATTTTTAGTACAAACATCTATCCTCTCTTGCAACCATTTAATTTCTAAATACTTATGCCTCTTGCAAAATCTTTCTTCCCTTTTTGGTATGTAACAACAAACACTATGCACTCCACAAAAGTCGACATGCTTATAAGAAACATTCTTATCATGACTAGTGCAATCATCATTAGTATTATGGATATCCAAAGAATTCATGCTAACAACATTGCAATCATGCTCATCATTCAAAGATTTAGTGCCAAACATTTTATAGACTTCTTCTTCTAACACTTGAGCACAATTTTCATTTCCATCATTTTCATGAAAGACATTAAAAAGATGAAGCATATGAGGCAACCTCAATTCCATTTTCTATAGTTTTCATTTATAAACTAAACTAGTGATAAAACAAGAAACTAAAGGATTCAATTGCAAGATCCAAAGATATACCTTCAAGCACTCACCTCCCCGGCAACGGCGCCAGAAAAGAGCTTGATGTCTACTATGCAATCTTCTTCTTGCAGACTCGTGTTGGGCCTCCAAGTGCAGAATTTTGTAGGACAGTAGCAAATTTCCCTCAAGTGGATGACCTAAGGTTTATCAAACCGGGGGAGGCATAGGATGAAGATGGTCTCTCTCAAAGAATGCTGCTACCAAATAACAAAGAGTCTCTTGTGTCCCCAACACACCCAATACGATGGTAAATTGTATAGGTGTACTAGTTCGGCGAAGAGATGGTGATACAAGTGCAACAGGGATGGTAGATATAGGTTTTTGTAAGCTGAAATTATAAAAACAAAAGGTAACTAGTAACAAAAGTGAGCGAAAATGGTATTGCAATGCTTCGAAACAAGGCCTAGGGTTTATACTTTCACTAGTGCAAGTTCTCTCAACAATGATAACATAATTAGATCATATAACAACCCCTCAACGTGCAACAAGAGTCACTCCAAAGTCACTAATAATAGAGAACAAATGAACAGATTATTGTAGGGTATGAAACCACCCCAAAGTTATTCTTTCTGATCGATCTATTGGGCTATTCCTATAAGTGTCACAAACAGCCCTAGAGTTCGTACTAAAATAACACCTTAAGACACACATCAACCAAAAACCTAATGTCACCTAGATACTCCAATGTCACCACAAGTATCCGCGGGTTTGATTATAAGATATGCATCACACAATCTCAGATTCGTCTATTCAAACCAACACAAAGAACTTCAAAGAGTGCCCCAAAGTTTCTACCACAGAGTCAAGACGAAAACGTGTGCCAACCCCTATGCATAAGTTCACAACATCACAGAACGTGCAAGTTGATCACCAAAACATACATCAAGTGGATCACGTGAATATCCCATTGTCACCTTAGATAAGCACATGCAAGACATACATCAAGTGTTCTCAAATCTTAAAGACTCACTTCAATAAGATAACTTCAAAGGGAAAACTCAAACCATTACAACAAGGTAGAGGGAGGGGGAAACACCATAGGATCCAACTAAAGTAACAAAGCTCGCGGTACATCGAGATCATGCCAAATCAAGAACACAAGAGAGAGAGAGAGAGATCAAACACATAAATACTGGTAAATACCCTCAGCCCCGAGGGTGAACTACTCCCTCCTCGTCATGGAGATTGCCGGGATGATGAAGATGGCCACCGGTGATAGTTTCCCCCTACGGTAGGGTGCCGGAACAGGGTCCCAATTGGTTTTTGGTGGCTACAGAGGATTGCAGCGGCGGAACTCCCGATCTACGTTCTGTTCTGGAAGTTTGGGATATATATAAGAGGTGTTGGCGTCGGGAACAAGTGAGGGGGGGTCCCCGAGTCAACCAGAAGATAGGGGGTAGGGCGTGCCCTCCTGTCTTGTGGTTGGCTCGGGACTCTTCTGGCCCAACTCTGATGCTTCATGGGCTTCTTCTGGTCGAAAACTAATCACCGTAAATTTTCAGCTCGTTTGGACTCTGTTTGATATTCTTTTTCTGCGAAACTCAAAAACAAGAAAAAAACAGAAACTGTCACTGGGCTCTAGGTAAATAGCTTAGTCCCAAAAATCATATAAAATAGCATATAAATGCATATTAAACATCCAAGATGGATAATATAATAGCATGGAACAATAAAAAATTATAGATACGTTGGAGACGTATCACTTATGCAAGGCGTTGTAAACTTGGTCAACAAATGATTCTGACATCCACAACCATTGGATTTATATCCAACGGTGTGCATGCACCTTCAATCTCTCGTCTTCTTCCTGCAGCGTCGCCGAGACCGCCTGGTCCAGCCTCCGGCGGCTAGCGGCTCTGCTTAGCCTGCATTACTGTGAAGCGCTACCATCGCCGGCCAGGCTATCCCTCCACCCGTCTACACCTCCTATTATTCTCCATCGACTGCAACCCCATGATGCACCAGAACCAGTTGTAACCCTTGTACTCCTCTCCGTCTGCGACTCCACTGCTGCGTCTTCCCTTCTCCGGGTTGTTCCTGTCCGGGGCCTCGCCATCGTCCACCGCCTTGCTACGCTCGACGCGGCGTGGTCAACAAACGAGAATCATCGGAAGAGGAATGTACGTGGACATCCTGACAGCTAGACCCACTAGGTCCATGGTCGCACACAAGGAAAGTTCCTCCTTATTAAGCTGAAAAAGCTTTCCTCCCCCTGATTGATGGGACCCACCAGCTACATCTTCGCACGCAAGAAAGTGCCTCCTTATTACGCAGAAAAATGATTCCTCCCCTTGACAGCTAGGATGCACTAGCTACATCTTCGCACGCAAGAAGTGCCTCCTTATTAGGCAAAAAAATGATGCCTCCCCCTGACAGCTGTGACCCAGCAGCTATATCTTCGCATGCAAGGAAGTGCATGCTTATCCTCCCTGACAGCTGGGACCCAGCCGGTCGAAGCATACGTAGCGTTGTCTGTCATGTCGCGAACGTGTACGTACATACTGATTGATCGGCCGCTTTGCAATGATGAACCATGACCGAGTAAGTAGTGGCGCATGTCATAGTAGAGCCCCCCATGTACCAGTTCAGGTTGTCCCTCTAAACCGTGTACACGTACATACATCCATATGCCAAAAAATACGGCCATGTATGTACATATGAGCGGGGTCTCAAAATGCATAATCATGCATACCATACAGACTGCTAGGGCTCGTGTACATGGAGAGGCAACGGACGACAGAGACGTTGGCAGCTGACCGGCTGGGTCGGAATGGAGGAAACAACATCATGTTCACCGGGAGCCAAGTGGCTGGGTCGGAACACGTCCGGTTCATCCGGAGCAAAGCCACTGGGTCAGAACAAGTACTGTTCATTGGGAGCCAACTGGCTTGGATGGAACAGCCGGAACGGAAAACAGCCTTCTATTCGATCATGTACGATTGAAGTGGGGTCCTTGTAGGATCAAAAGTATGTCTAGAGGGGGGTGATTAGACTACTTGACCAAATAAAAACTTAACCTTTTCCCAATTTTAGTTCTTGGCAGATTTTAGCAAACAAGCACAAGTCAAGCAATCTTAATCCAATTCATGCAAGCATGCAAAGAGTATATGAGCAGCGGAAAGTAAAGCATGCAACTTGCAAGAACGTAAAGGGATGGGATTTGAGTATGCAAACGCAATTGGAAACACGGATGTTTTTGGCGTGGTTCCGATAGGTGGTGCTATCATACATCCATGTTGATGGAGACTTCAACCCACGAAGGGTAACAGCTGCGCGAGTCCACGGAGGGCTCCACCCATGAAGGGTGCATGAAGAAGGAACCTTGTCTATCCCACCATGGCCATCGCCCACGAAGGACTTGCCTCACTAGGGTAGATCTTCACGAAGTAGGCAATCTCCTTGCCCTTATAAACTCCTTGGTTCAACTCCACAATCTCATTGGAGGCTCCCAAGTGACACCTAACCAATCTAGGAGACACCACTCTCCAAGAGGTAATAGATGGTGTGTTGATGATGAAATCCTTGCTCTTGTGCTTCAAATGATAGTCTCCCCAACACTCAACTCACTCTCATAGGATTGGATTTGGTGGAAAGATGATTTGAGTGGAAAGCAACTTGGGGAAGGCTAGAGAGCAAGATAAAAATGGTTGGATTGGAATATCTTGGTCTCAACACATGAGTAGGTGGCTCTCTCTCAGAAAATGAGTAGTGGAAGAGTAGGCACGTTCTGATGGCTTCCCCCCGAATGAGGAGAGGGTGCAGGGGTATATATAGCCTCCACACAAAATCTAACTGTTACACACAATATACCAAACTCGGTGGGACTGAATTAGAAAACTCGGTCGGACCGATCCAGTACATAATGTGACCGTTAGGCAATTTCGGTGGGACCGACATGTCAACTCGGTGGGACCGATATCATTAGGGTTAGGGCATAACATAATCTCGGTTTGACCGATTACACAAACTCGGTGGGACCGACTCTAGCAATAAGCTAACCAGAGAGTTAGTCAGGAAAACTCGGTGGGACCGATTCGCTCGTCTCGGTGGGACCGAAGTGTTATGAAAAGGAAACAGAGAGTCTGCATTGCAGACTCGGTGGGACCGATCGCTCATCTCGGTTAGACCAAAATGTTACAAAGGGAAATAGAGAGTTTGCAACCCCATCTTGGTGAGACCGCGGTGTGTTGGTGGGAAACGACACCTATGGGATCACAAGAATCCCTACTACGGTTGCGGGGCGCGGGGTTGTGAGAAGAGCAGGATTAACAATCAGCACAAGGATCGTTTACCCAGGTTCGGGCCGCGAGGATGCGTAAAACCCTAGTCCTGCTTTGGTGAATGTATTGAGCGTTCTTGAGCTCTTGAGCTAGTTATGGTGACTGCGTGGTTCAAAGAGCCGAATCCTTTTCCAGTACGCCATGGGCCTCCTTTGATAGTCGAAAGGGGTTGCCATAGTGGAACACAGGAGGTGGAAAGGCCTATAGTGCTACGAGCTTATCGCTCGTATTATAGGACAAGACACATTTAATGCGTGGCTTAGGTGTCCCCTTGCTTTATCAGGGACAGGGGCGAGGCTCATCCCGACCGTCGCTGCTCCTCCTTGCTTTGACACGCGCCCTGGCCAGCGATGCATGCGGCACCATGTAGGCAGGCAAGTAGCTGAGGTGGCGCGATGGTCGATCCTCCACAAAGATCTGCATGCCGCCACGCAGGTGTGTGCTGAGTTGGCCTGGAAGCTGCATGTTGCCACGCAGCTGCCTGCCAGCTAGTTGGGCTGGCAGCTGCATGTGAACGGCAGTGGGGATTTGGTTGGTGCAGGCCTGGCAGTGGCCCCGCTGGCATCCTTGGCAAGGGTCTTGCTGGGTGGCCCGGCAAGGGTCTTGCCGGGTGGCCTGGCAAGGGTCTTGCCATGGCGCGCTGGCGTCCCCGGCAAGGGTCTTGCCGGGGGCCTTGTGGATTTTCCTCGGTGAGGATCTTGATGAGGATTGTTGCTCTCTGATCTTGAACATTCTTTGTGTTTACAAAGATCTGCATGCCACCATGGAGGTGACTCCCGAGCCCTGGCTCAACGTGGTTGATGGTGTTGGAAACCGTGGGCTCGAGGGTGGCTCACTTCGCTGGTGTGGGCGAGCTGCCCCGGCAAGGGCCTTGCCGGGGAAACCTGTTTCGTCCATCTGCACTTTGCGGCCTTGGTCCTTGATGTTGCCTTGTTTGTCTTGTGCCCTCGGCTTCTCTCCGGCTCCCTTCCTCTGCCTTGCTATGTGCGGCCATGGCGCGTGGCTCCGACTGCCCGTGCACAAGTAAAGGGGTCAAAAGGAGAGCCCCTACTTTTGTACACCGACAGGAGCCCCCAGGCCTGGACCACACATAAGCGTGACACGTTGTTGGGCCAGGCCCAGAACGGTGTGCGGGCAGGAGGGGCGGATTTCACTGCAGTAACTGTTTCATCTGATGCGCTTCCCCACGACCCACGTTGAATGCACGAAGTGGGGTTCGCGCGCGTGTGCATGACCGAAGCACGCTGGCGTCATCTTGTGTTGGACAGTAAAGAGGCGGCTTGCATGTCTCCTCGAGGACGCAGTGCCACTGCTCATTTACTGCCCTTACTTGGGAACCGCCGAACCATGCGTCCCATTGTGCCCGTCTCTTGTGCCACGTTCACTGCATGCATGATGCAAAGTGAATGACAGGTGCGCGGGATACGGGAAGTCGCGCGTGTGGGTTGATTCCCACGCGCCTTCAATAGAGCGGGGAGGGCAGCCAACGGCCCCGCCCATTGTCACTTCAATGGGCCGGATTGGCTGAGAGGGGTGGCTGAGCCTCGCCCCCGCCCCTTTGTAAAGAGGGGAGCAGGAGGAACTGCGCCTCTCAATCCTTCGTCATCTGCTTCTCCCCATTCCTACTTCCTCCTTCCTTCTGTCATGGCGAGGGGGTGTGGTGACGCTTCATCGGTGGTGGTGAGAGTCTCAGCTAGACAACACATCACTCCTCCCTAAGAGGTCGTAGCGGCAGAGCCGGCCGTTAGAGGGAGCGGGCAAGGTTGAGGCTGTCGCAGCGCTCGAGGGAGAGGAGGACGGGGCGGTAGATGGGCCTCGCCTCCGCCAGCGGCCCCTCCCCCAGTGGAGGGCCACATCGGGGACAACCCTTACGAGTTCTTCATCATGCTGTACCAGCCGCCGCGCCGTCGTCTTCGCCTCCCGACTCCATTCGCACGGGAGATGGAGCTGGATCCGCCGCAGGCATTGCGACTGCATATGAGGGGTTGTGGGAACAGCGGCACATGGGCCGATGTCGAGTTCCCTGCCCCTCACGTCATGTATCTTCACCGAGGGTGGAAGACTTTTGCCCGCGTGCACAGCTTGACAGTGGGGCTTGTTCTCTACTTCAAATTAATGGAGAACGGTCTGCTCTCCGTCAAGGTCTTTGGAGATCTTGGAACTTGCCTGAAGTGCTGCATGGAGAGCTCCTCCGATGACGAAACACTTCCTCAAGCGAGTGTGATGAGGAGGACAGCGGGGCAGATGACGGGGATGAGTCCGACTAGGTGTAGGACGCCCCGCGCCTGGGCGGGTGCGACAGCAGCTGCAGCTGCACCTGGCCGCTCCTCCGGCGGGATTCGTCGGGGGAGGGGCCAGCTCCTTGAACTTCTCGGGGCCGTCTCCTTGGGCGGCTGGCGTGGGGAGGCCGAAGAAGGCGAAGAAGGTAGGTGGCGGGCTGTCAAGTCGGAGTACACGGGCACCGACACCTTCATAGTGTATTGACGGACCACTGCCTCATCTTCCAGCTCTTCCTTCGGTGCCACCACCGCCGACCCTCTCTTAGGCGACCGCCGGCATGTCCTCTTGGCGCCTTCTTCTGCTCGTACCTCGCCTAGGCGCCCCTTTTGCCCTTCTGCTTTCTTGACCTGCCTCCTGAGGAGAGGGACAAGAAAGGGATTACGGGCATCTTTTCTTTTTTCAGTCTTGTAAGCCTTCGGGCCTTCATTAAATTTAGAACTTGTAATCCCCTTGCTCATGTTTTTCATTCCATATGAACTATACCTGTACGGGATGTCTTTAATGAAAAAGGGATGTTTGCCGGGTCTTTCGTTCGTGGGTGAGACCCGCGACAAGGAGCGAATCCTCATTATTTTTTAAGATAAACGTTTTTCGCTCAGCAACAGGCCTTGCCATCCCCCCCCACTTTGCTTGACCTTTCTCACGCCCTTGGCGGAGGTAGGGATGAGGTGGGCTTAGGCTCCTTGTTCCATTTCCTTGCTGTCGCGACTACAACCAAATTCGGACCCAGGAGATAATCCTTGGGTGCGGAAAAAGGGGAGCACGGTTGCCTAGAAATAAAACAAGGTTTCACATATCCCAGTCCATAACGAAATGCATGATAGAGGATAAAAGACTTATCTGGATCTGTAGCCCCCGGCAACCTTGGCTTGCCGTGGGTGGATCCTTGTACTTGGAGCCCCCGGAAACTTTGGTTTGCCGGGGTCGGGATGCCGGTCCATTCCCTTTCTTCCAAACAGCTCGGCAGAAATGCTTATGTGCCCTACGAACCAAAGAGGACAGAAAAGGACAGAGAGACGCGCACTCGACCTCTAATCTAGGGGTTAGCCGCCGCTAAGCACTATCGATCCTAACCGAGGAGGGGACTCGACCTAGCATGCATGATATAACTTAGGGCGCCAGTGCTTCGTTTATTTATGCTCAGGGTCTGCGCCTGCCTTTGTACAAAGGGGTTACAAGCCTTGCTGGCAAGGCTTGTACAAAAGGTGGCTTGCTGGGAGGCCCGTCAGCCACACCTTATGGGTAAAACTTATGAAGATGCTCGATGTTCCAGGAGTTGCTCACTGGGATGGCATCTTCGGTCTCCAGGCAGACTGCGCCGGGCCTGGTGACTCGTGTTACCCGATAAGGGCCTTCCCACTTTGGTGTCAACTTGTTGGAATTCTTGGCTAACTGAACATGCCGAAGAACAAGGTCACCTTCCTCAAACTCCGGGCATGAACCTTGCGGCTATGGTAGCGGCGCAAGGCTTGCTGGTAGCGTGCTACTCTCACAGCCGCCCAGAGTCGATCTTCCTCAAGGAGCGTTGCGTCATCTTGCCGCAATCGCTCTTTCTCAAGCTCATCATAAGAGAGCACTCAAGGTGACCCGTATATGAGTTCCGTGGGGAGAACTGCTTCTGCCCTGTAGATCAGGGCAAAGGGTGTCTGGCCGGTGGCTCGATTTGGCGTCGTTCTGATCGACCAAAGAACTGCCGGCAACTCGTCAATCCAGCGCCTTCCACTCTTGCACAGCCTATCAAAAGTCTTCGCTCTTAAGCCTTGCAGAACTTCAGCATTTTCTCTCTCCGCATGGTCGTTGCTCCGTGGGTGTGCCATGGATGCAAAACAGACCTTGCTGCCGAGATCCTCAATGTATTGCATGAAGGCATGGCTTGTGAACTGTGTGCCGTTGTCAGTGATGATCCTGTTGGGTACCCCAAACCGGCAAACTAGTCCCTTGAAGAACTTGATGGCTGACTGCACTGTCACCTTCCTCGCTGCTTCCACCTCTGGCCACTTTGTGAAATTGTCAATTGCAACATATAAGTACTCAAAGCCCCCGACGGCACGAGGGAAAGGGCCCAATATGTTGAGCCCCCAGACCAAGAAGGGCCAGGAGAGAGGGATGGTTTGAAGGGCCTGACCTGCTTGATGAAGCTTCTTTGAATGGAACTGGCACACTTCACACTTGGTTAGTGACGTCGCATCCTGGAGGGCAGTGGGCCAGAAGAAACCTTGCCGGAAAGCCTTGCCGGTAAGGGCCTTCGACCCTATGAGGGAGCCACATATGCCTCCATGTATCTCTGCCAACAGCTCTAGTCCTTCCTCCCAGGAGATGCACTTTAATTTCACCCCATTCGGTCTTTTTCTGTACAATACGTTGTCAATGAATTGGTACAGAGCAGACCGGCGGTCTACTCTTTCTGCCTCTTGCTGCTCCTCAGTAAGCTCTCCTTTTTGGAGGAATCGGACGGTGTGCTGCGCCCATGCCAGAGCCTGTGGCTCGACGACAAGGACCAAATGCATTTCTTATGCCATGGGAGCGGCCGTCTCTATGGCTAAGGCCTGAGGCCCTGCCGGAGTCGGTTGCCCCGCGGCAGGATCGGCATTCACGGCAGCATCTTCGCCAGCGGCTCCGGGGAGCTCGGTGGGGAAGTACTTGCCGGGGCCTAGCTTCCTCCGCTTGTTCTGCACGGCTGATGGTTCGACGGATGGTTGAGTTAACTAAAGCACAAAAGTACCTGGTTCCAGAGGTAGCTTGAGGGCAGCGCACTTTGACAGGTAGTCGACGACGTCGTTTTCCATCCGAGGGACATGCTCTGCTTGTATACCGTCAAAGCGCTCCTCCAGTTTCCTCACCTCATCCACGTAAGCTTCCATCAACGGGCTCTGATAATCTTTGTTTATCTGCCTGACGACAAGCTATGAATCACCCCTAGCGATGAGCTTTTTGACTCCAAGGTCCGCTGCAATCCTAAGGCCGGCAAGAAAGCCTTCATACTTGGTGGTGTTGTTAGTTGACATCTCCCGGGGAAAGTGCATTTGGATGACATACTTGAGGTGCTCTCTGGTGGGTGCGACAAGCAGCACACCAGCACCGACGCCTTGTAGCAAAAAAGCCCCATCAAAGTACATGACCCAGTTGCGGCTTGTTTCCTTGCCAGGGAGAGCGGTCTCATGTACCTATTCGTCGGGCATCGAGGTCCATTCTGCAACGAACTCTGCCAAAACTCTGCTCTGAATCATCGAGGTGCTTTCAAACTTTAAACCGAAACTCAACAGCTCCAGGGCCCATTCCACGATCCTCCCTATCGCATCTGGGTTATGTAGTATGCATTGCAACGGGAGGCGAGTGACCACAGTGATCTCGTGCGATTGGAAGTAATGACGCAGCTTCCTCGAGGCCATAAGGAGGCCGATGAGCAGTTTTTGCACACCTGAGTACCTGTACCTAGCCCCCTGCAAGAGGGAGGTGATGAAGTAAACTGGGTGCTGAACCATTTTCTTCTTCTGCGCCACTTCACCCGGTCGCGTGGGCCCTGTCGCACTGGCGTTAGCCCCTGCCGGGGACTCGGCCTTGCCGGGACCGAGCCCTACTGGGGAGGGTTCCGGTTTGCCATCCGTTGACTCTGCTGCTGCCGCTGCCTCTTCGTCGCCCTCTCTCTGCGCCACTAGTGCGGTGCTAACCACCTGATTCGTTGCCGCTAGGTACAGCAGCAATAGTTCTTGTGGTTTGGGCGCAACCAGCACTGGGGTAGAGGAGAGGTACTTCTTCAAATCTTGCAGCGCTGCCTCGGCCTCTGGGGTCCACTCCACTGGGCCCGTTTTCTTCTAGATCTTGAAAAAAGGAAGGACACGCTCCGCGGACTTGGAGATGAATCTGCTCATGGTGGCAATGCAGCCAGTGAGCCGACGCACATATTTGATCCGTTTAGGGCCTCAATCTGCTCGATGGCCTTGATCTTATCTGGGTTTGCCTTAATCCCGCGCTGCGACACAAAGAACCCGAGAAGCTTGTCGGACGGGACACTGAAGACACACTTCTCAGGGTTCAACTTGAGGCTGATCTTGCGCAAGTTTGCAAATGTTCCCTCAAGATCTTGCACAAGTGTTGCTCTATCCTTGGTTTTGACCACACTATGTCATCCATATAAGGTTCCATATTTCTATGTAGCTGGGTCTCAAAACCAATTTGTACTTCCCTTGCAAATGTTGAGCCAACACTCTTCAACCCGAAAGGCATCTATAAAAAGCAATACGTACCACATGGGGTGATGAATGATGTCTTCTCCTCATCTTCTTTCGTCATAAAGATCTTGTGGTACCTTGAGTAGGCGTCGAGGAATGATAACAGATCACACCCAGCCGTGGAGTCGACAATCTGGTCGATGCACGGCAACGGGAAGGGATCCTTTGTACAAGCCTTATTGATATCTTTGTAATCATTACACAGCCTCCACTTCACGTTTGCCTTGCGCACCACTACCGGGTTGGCCAACCACGTCAGATGGAGCACTCCCCTTACCAAGCCTGCCACCTCTAGTTTTCTGATCTCCTCCGTGATGAACTCCTGCCTTTCCAGAGCTTGCTTCCGGACCTTTTGCTTGACGGGCCGTGCATGAGGACAGATAGCAAGATGGTGCTCAATCACTTCCCTGGGAACGCCGGGGATGTCGGAGGCTTGCCATGCAAACACATCGACATTCGCCCGCAGGAAAGTAACGAGCTCGCTTTACTATTTGCTGTCGAGGGTGGAGCTTATGGTAAAAGCTCCCCCCGTGTCGTCCTCCTTGACGGGCACCTTCTTGGTCTCTGGTGGTGCAGCCCTAGACTTCTTGCTCTTGCCGGTGGAGCTCTCTGGCACGTCCTCAACGGGAGTGCAACACCCCAAAGAGGTGCGCGTGCGAGGTTCTTGCCGGTCTTTTTCCCTCCCGGGGCTCCATCGGCAGGAGCAGGTGCCTTGGCGGCAGCTGCTGCAACTACTTCTCGGTAGAGTTGGTCGGCGCAAATCAATGTGTCTTTCTTGTTGGAGGGGGCGGTGATGATGTTCATCGGCCCCGTCATCTTCAGCGTGTTGTAGGCGTAATGTGATGCCGCCATGAACTTGGCTAGCACCGGGCGGCCGAGGATCCCATTGTAGGGCAAGGGAATCTTGGCTACATCGAAGACAGTCCTCTCCGTCCTGTGGTTCAGCTCGCCTCCAAACGTCACGGGCAGCGTGACCTTTCCCTTCGACTGGCTCCTCCCTGGGTTTACCCCTTGGAACGTACCCGTCTCCACAAGGTCTCCATCAGGGATCTGCAGCCTCTTGATCACAACAGGCGAGATCAAGTTCAGACCGGCCACGCCGTCAACCAGCATCCTCGTCACCTTGAGGTTGCGGATTATTGGTGAGACCAACAATGGCAAGCACCCGATCGCAGTAGTGTGGTCAAGGTGGTCCTCGGTGTCGAAGATGATAGGCGTGCTGGACAACCTCAGCAGCTTCCGTGCATCGAGCGACGGCTCCACCGCTATGATCTCACGCGCCCACTGCTTGAGCTGGCGGTGGGATGTATGCAGCAAGGCGCCAGCATCGACGCACATGGCATTTGTCGCTTTTTGGAACTCGTGGTCGCCGGACTCATCGTCCTTGTCATGATCATCGTCTTCCTGCTTCTTATCGCGGCCCCGGGCGGGCCTCTTCGGCTGATTATCTTTGCCGCGGCGGCCTCCCTGGCCGCCGCGCTTCTTGCCAGATCCCTCGACACCCTCTTGGCCCTTCTCCTTGTACCTCCGCTCATACTTGGCTTTCTGCTTCTCAGCGAGCAGCTCCACTTGCCGGAAGTTCTAGAGATCGTTTTCTTTGGTGCAGTGGATCTTGCAATACTGCTTGTCGGAGCCCCCTGGCTTATCGGCAGCCGCCAAGGCCCGGCAAGCGGCACACCCGGCAACCTCCTTGCCGGGGTCACTTGCATTGGGTTTCTTGGTGGCGCCGGTATCGTCGGAGCCCTCGACGGCAAGCATGATCTTGCCCTTGCGCTTCCTGTTACAGCGCCGGCCCTTCTTCGTCGAGGTGGCGGTATCATCCGTAGAGTTGGATTCCGCACCGGCGTCTTCGCTGGGGTACTTCCTTCCCTCTTTAGCGCGAGCGCACCGATCAGCCAGAACATAAAGTTCGGCCACATCCCTGACCTTGTTCATCGCCAGCTCTTCATGCATCTTATGATTGCGCACATTCTAATGGAATGCACTGATCATGGCGGCAGGATGAACGTCGGGGATGTTGTACTGCACTCAGCTAAACCTTTGGATGTACTTACGCAAGTTTTCTCCTTATTTCTGGGGGATAATGTGCAAGTTGCTCGCCTAGCCATGAGCTTGGTGGCCTCCAGTAAAGGCGCCAACAAACTCATGACACAGATCCTCCCAAGAAGAAATGGAGTCTACCGGCAAGTGCATCAACCATGACATAACATTGGGCTTGAGTGCCAACGGGAAGTAATTGGCAAGCACCTTATCATCGCAGGCCCCAGAAGCTTGCATCGCGATGGTGTGGATGCTAAGGAACTTTGACGGGTGAGTCTTTCCATTGTACTTCTCTCCAATGTCGGGCTTGAACATGCGGTGGGAGGGCCACTGGAACTGCCGCAGCTCACGAGTGAAGGCCGGACAACCCACCTCGTAAGGTAGGCCACCATAGCCTCCCGGTGTTGGGTGGTCCGTAGTGGGCCCTGCCCACCTATCTGACTGGTGGCGCGCATCACGCGGGCGCTCGATGGTGGTTCGAGTGACTTCATGAGCTCGCTCTGGAAGAACTTGGCGTTGGTCGCGGCGGGTTCGCGGGTCGGACGACGCTATGAAGACATCATCATGAGCGTCGTCGCAACGGACCGACACCCGCGGTGGCCGGGATAGAGGAGGGGAGTGCACCGTGGCCGCATCACCTCCGGCCCGACCTCCGCTGGCATGCGGTGGCTCAACGGAGCGGTGGCCTACGGATCCCGTCGGCTGCAACTCATCGTTGTCAGCGATGCCGACGAGGCTCCGGACGGTGGCCCTCCATTCGTCAAGCTTCTCCGCAGCGTTAGGAAAGTCGAGAAGGGCTGCGATGCGCCTCGACTTCTAACCGCTTCAGAAGGAGCCCCATCACGGCCCCGCAGCCGTTCGCCACCTCCGCCAGCGCCTCGGCGCGCATGCTAGCCCTCCTCATCCTATGAAGGGCGCATGGGATTCTTCCCAGGGTAGCGCTCAGGGTCACCAGCAGGGAGGCGATGCTCATCGCGCACGACTTGAGAAGAGCGCGCCATGGGCGCCGGTGTCGGCATCTTGGAGGTCGCCGTGCCGCCGTCTGGCGGTACGACGACGCCCCTGGAGGGCCCCGCGCCGCCTACGGGGGGGGGGGGCAACTCCGTCTCTGGAGCCCGTGACATGTGGCTCGTCGCCTAGCGTACGAACGACGCCGCTCACCAGGCCTGGACTGCCAGGGTGATGTGGATGTTCGCGGGCCGCGCCACGGGTTCTCTCCGCGACTGGCTCGCTACTGGTCCGCACCGGTACTGGCAGTCTGGTTCCAGACAAACCGATAGCTGTGGTCGTCTTCTTCTTAGGAGCCATGGCAATGAAGAAGTGCTAGGCCAACTACTAGACCAGATTCTCACAATTGCGCCCCCTACCTGGTGCGCCAAAGATGTCGGTGGGAAACAACACCTATGGGATCACAAGAATCCCTACTATGGTTGCGGGGCGCGGGGTTGTGAGAAGAGCAGGATTAACAGTCAGCACAAGGATCGTTTACCTAGGTTCGGGCCGCGAGGATGCGTAAAACCCTAGTCCTTCTTTGGTGGATGTATTGAGCGTTCTTGAGCTCTTGAGCTAGTTATGGTGACTGTGTGGTTCAAAGAGCCGAATCCTTTTCCTGTACGCCATGGGCCTCCTTTTATACTCGAAAGGGGTTGCCACAGTGGCACACAAGAGCAGGAAAAGCCTCCAGTCCTACGAGCTTATCGCTCGTATTACAGGACAAGACGCATTTAATGCATGGCTTAGGTGTCCCCTCGCTTTATCGGGGACGGGGGCGAGGCCCGTCCCGTCCATCGCTGCTCCTCCTCGCTTTAACATGCGCCTTGGCCAACGATGCATAGGGCGTGATGTAGGCAGGCAAGCAGCTGAGGTGGCGCGGTGGTGGAGCCTCCACGAAGATCTGCATGCCGCCACGCAGGTGTGTGCTGAGTTGGCCTGGAAACTGCATGTTGCCACGCAGGTGCCTCCCCAGCTGGTTGGGCTGGCAGCTGCATGTGAATAGCGGCGGGGATTTGGTTGGTGCGGGCCTGGCAGTGGCCCCGCTGGCGTCCTTGGCAAGGGTCTTGCCGGGTGGCCCGACAAGGGTCTTGCCGGGTGGCCTGGCAAGGGTCTTGCCATGGCGCGCTGGCGTCCCCGGCAAGGGTCTTGCCGGTGGCCTTGTGGATTTTCCTCGGCGAGGATCTTGATGAGGATTATTGCTCTCCATTCCTTATCTGATCTTGATCATTCTTTGTCTTTACAAAGATCTACATGCCACCATGGAGGTGCCTCCTGAGCCCTGGCCCAACGTGGTTGATGGTGTTGGAAACCGTGGGCTCGAGGGTGGCTAACTCCGCTGGTGTGGGCGAGCCGCCCCGGCAAGGGCATTGCCGGGGCTGCCCCGGCAAGGGTCTTGCCGGGGAAACCTGCTTCGTCCATCTGCACTTTGTGGCCTTGGTCCTTGATGTTGCCTTGTTTGTCTTGTGCCCTCGGCTTCTCTCCGGCTTCCTTCCTCTTCCCTGCTATGTGCGGCCATGGCACGTGGCTCCGATTGCCCGTGCACAAGTAAATGGGTCAAAAGGAGAGCCCCTACTTTTGTACACCGACATGGTGAGACCAAAGTGACTAGGGTTTCTGGCAGTGTCTATGTCAAATGAACTCGGGGGTGCCGGATGGATCAAATCGGTGGGGCCGAGTTTGACTTTTGGTTTGGGACAAATGTGGATATGAGAAAGTGGTTGAGGGCTTTGGAGCATATCACTAAGAATTTTGAGAAAGCAAGCCATTAAGCAACACTTCATCCCCTTTTAATAGTATTGGCTTTCCTATAGACTCAATGTGATCTAGGATCACTGAAAATAGAAAATGTAGAGTCTTGGACTTCAGAGCTTGAGCCAATCTTTTGTCCTTAGCATTTTGAGGGGTCAATCCTAATCCATGCCATTACAATCATTGAACTTTCCTTAAATATTTATCTTGAAATGGCATTAGTTGTGGCGACCAGACCTCAAATAGTATAGTCCCTGTGTATCAGTGTCATCCCTGGATTGGTAATGCTGACACGCACAGTACTTGAGGATTTATAACAGAGTTTCAATCACACACTTATTACATCGGATGTCTCAAAAGAGAACTTATTACAATAATATGGCTTAAGGCCATCTAAAAACGATAACAGTGGAAGGCTTGGAAGATAAAGTGAGTCCATCAACTCCAACGGCATAGCTGAGTGAACGACAACGACCTATGGCACCTTACTCATTGTCTGAAAAGTCTGCAACATGTAATGTTGCAGCCCGAAATGGGTCAACACATGGAATATGCTAGCAATGTAACACATAGAGTAATGAACAGAATGAATTCTATCACTACATGCATATATGGCTGGTGGAAAGCTCTATGGTTACTGTTTTGCATAAAGCCAATTTTTTCCTACAACAAAGGAATAAATTTTATTTAACTATCATGGTGGTTGTTATACATTGAGAAGGTTCCTCCAACTCAACCCCAATTAAGCATCATCATTAACCCAGTCAAATTAATTTAGAGTGTTGAGATCAACATGATAATCCAAGAACCAGATACTCAAGATGTCCATAACCGGGGACATGGCTAACCATGATTAGTTTGTACACTCTGCAGAGGTTTGTGCACTTTTCCCCACAAGACTCGAACACATCCATGGTCGGAGATTCGAGACACAGTCTTTCTGAAGCATTAACTCTCTACTCTAGGTAGACAGTACCACCTACAACCCACTACATCTGCTAGTCTACCTCTTCAAGAGCTTCACGCAACTTACTCAACTATGCCAGAGCCCATATTGGCTTGTGGCTGCACACAGAAGTTTCTAGCATGAATAATCTTATGATCCCTTTCAGCATGGGTGGCGAACCGTAGGATGATCACACGGGTACTCCGGGATATCCTAGGACAACACTGGATTCTCCAGGTGCCCTGACAACCACTGGTTACTCCAGGGTGCCTCAAGAAATCCACCCAGATGTGTATTTAAGTAGCCACCTTAAGTTAACCATTAATTAACAATGCTCACATCTGTCATGGATACACTCACCCAGTCCATGTCTACGAGCATAGCATAGCAATAAGCATAACGTAGAAGTATCTCCCAAAGGTTTGATAATAAACAAGACAATAGGTTCTACCTGATCATCTACTTCCCAAAATCCACATGTTAATTAGATCGTAACCATGCAATGTTTGAGGGTTGATCTAATGCAATAAAACTGGGTAGTAAAGAGGTATGATCAAAGTGTTACTTGCTTTGCTCATGATCCGCGAAACCTAGAGACTCGTAGTAGCACGCTTCGCACTCCGAGTACTCTATCGTGAACAAACAATAACATACATAAGCACTCAACTAGAAGCACAGGTAAAACTCAAATAAGAGATCTCAGAAAGTTCAACTGAAGAACTCCCGTTTGCAAAAAGAATCAAATCAAACGGAGCAACGAAACTCAAACTACGAAAGAAACAAGATCTGTTTACTAATCTAGACTAAAGTCAAATTTTATAGTACCAAAATCTTGTTCAAGTTGTTTAAACAGAAAGAGGGCTTCGAGATGAAGATCTAGGCGCTTGAATCACCAGATTCCGATAAACGAGCGAAAAGATAAACTAGAGCGAAGATCAGGGCAAAAATCGCGATCGAAAATAATTGCGAAAAACCCTGGAAAAAGAAAAAACTGACGAACAGGCTAACGAACGAACGTTCGCTGTCTGCGGCTAACGGGTAAACATCATTCGCTAAAACAAACGTACGGGCGAACGTCCTCTATTTAACTAAACCGAATAAAAACGAGCCGATCTAACAGAAAACCGGATCTAGGGTTTTCTAAAAAAACGATCGGTTTTCTAAAAAAAACGGCGGCTACCTCGGCGATCGTGACGGCGGTGGCGACGGTTACTCCGGCGGCGGCGGTCGGCTCCGGCGGCACGGGTGGCGGCTAGGGTTCAGGGCGGCGGGGCTGGGCTGAGGCGGCTCGGGGCCTCAGCCTTTAAAGGGTCGGTCGGGTTGGAGTCCTGGGCGGACACGGCCCGGTAAGGCTGTTGACTTTTTTAAAAATAATTCCAACACATAGAAAAACAGATAAAAGAAATACTAAACGGACTCCAAAAATTCTGAAATAAATTTTCCCCGTCCTCTAAAAATATAGCGAACAAGGTGAACATTTATTTGGGCCTCTAGTGCAATTTTGAAAAATGCATTTTCTTCCTAATTCAAATATAATAGCAATAAAACTCCGAATAAAATTCTTATTTGATTTTAATATTTATCCTCCAATTTTTGTTTATTTTGGGGAAGTCCTTTTATCCCCTCTCTTTTATTTTCATATAAGAAATATTCGTAGAGAAAAATAATTAAAACCAAATGATCCTCTTTTCAAAATTTGAGAAAACTCAAATATGAAAATAACAAATTCCCCAACTCTCTCCGTGGGTCCTTGAGTTGCTTAGAATTTCTAGAATCAACCAAAAATGCAATAAAATATGATATGCAATGATGATCTAATGCATAACATTCCAAATTGAAAATTTGGGATGTTACAAACCTACCCCCCTTAAGATGAATCTCGCCCTCGAGATTCGGGTTGGCTAGAAAATAGGTAAGGGTGGACCTTCCGTAGGTCTTCCTCTCGTTCCCAGGTGGCTTCATCCTCAGTATGGTGGCTCCACTAAACTTTGCAGAACTTGATAACCTTGCTGCGTGTGACTCGGTTGGCAAACTCGAGAATCTTCACTGGTTTCTCCTCGTAGGTCAAATCGCTATCCAACTGAATCGCTTCCAGTAGCACTATATCCCTCAGAGGAATATCGGCCATCTCTGTGTGGCAGTTCTTCAACTGGGAAACATGAAACACATCGTGAACTCCTGACAATCCTTCTGGCAATTCCAACTTGTAAGCAACTTCTCCCATACGCTCCAAAACTTTGTATGGTCCCACAAAACGTGGTGCTAACTTTCCTTTAACTCCAAAACGCTTAACTCCTCGAAGTGGGCGACACACGAAGATACACTCTGTCTTCGACTTCATAAACTGTCTCCTTGCGTTTAGAATCTGCATAGCTCTTATGCCTAGATTGGGCTACCTTGAGTCTATCGCGAATCAACTTAACCTTCTCTTCAGACTCCTTAATAAAATCTGGTCCAAACAGCTGATGGTCTCCAACTTCATCCCATAACAGCGGTGTCCTGCACCTCCTTCCATACAAAGCCTCGAAAGGGGCCATCTTCAAGATGGCTTGATAGCTGTTGTTGTAAGAGAACTCTGCATATGGTAAATTGTCGTCCCAACTAGATCCATAATCTAGCGCACAAGCTCTTCAACGTGTCCTCCAGAATCTGATTGACTCTCTCGGTCTGTCCATCTATCTGTGGATGAAACGTTGTACTAAACTCTAGCCTGGTACCCAAAGTCTCATGCAACTGATTCCAGAACTTTGAGGTAAACTGGGTTCCTCTATTTGATACAATGGTCCTCGGAACTCCATGCAGACATACGATCCTGGTCATGTATATCTTTGCCAACTTAGCACTGGTGTAAGTGGTCTTCACTTGGATCAAATGAGCTACCTTCGTCAAACGATCGACTACAACCCATATCGAGTCATAGCCTGAACGAGTCCTGGGCAATCCCGTGATAAAATCCATTCCTAGCTTATCCCACTTCCATTCGGGTATTGCCAATGGCTGTAGCAATCCTGCTGGCTTCTGATGCTCTGCCTTTACTCTCTGACATACAGCACATACTGCTACATACTCAGCAATATCCTTCTTCATTCCGGTCCACCGGAAACTATCCTTCAAATCCAGATACATCTTGGTATTTCCTGGGTGAATCGAATACGGTGAATCATGGGCCTCCTGCAGAATCAACTTCTTGATCTCGGGGTCATTAAGCACATATACGCGATCCTCAAACCATAAGGTATCGTGCTCATCCTCACGAAATCCTTTAGCCTTTCCTTTGCTCATCCCTTCCTTTATCTCGGCAATCTCTTTGTCCGTCTTCTGAGCTTCCTTGATCTTATCCATCAAGGTAGACTGAATTTCCAACGCTGCTACATAACCTCTCGGAACTATTTCCAAACATAGCTCGTGAAGATCCTCTGCTAACTCCTTGGGTAATCCTCCAGTCATGAGTGTATTGACATGACTCTTGCAACTCAACGCATCAGCTACTACGTTAGCCTTTTCGGGATGATGGTGTAACTTCATATCATAATCCTTGATGAGTTCCAACCATCTCCTCTGCTTGAGATTCAACTCCTTCTGCGTGAAGATATACTTCAAACTCTTGTGATCCGTGTACACCTCACAATGGTTCCCAGTGAGAAAATGTCTCCATGTCTTCAACGCATGCACTACGGCTGCTAACTCTAAATCGTGTGTAGCATAATTCAACTCATGAGGTTTAAGCTATCGTGAGGCATATGAAACAACTCTTCCCTCCTGCATCAACACTGCTCCAAGTCCTCGATGATAAGCGTTGCAATACACTTGATAATTCTTGCATTGATCAGGAAGAATCTACATTGGGGGTGTAACCAACCGTTTCTTCAGCTCCTGGAAATTGGCTTCACATTCCTCAGTCCATTTGAACTTGGTGTCCTTCTTCAACAACTCCGTCATGGGCTTTGCAATCTTAGAGAAATTCTCAATGAACCTCCTGGAGTATCCTGCGAGTCCAAGAAAACTCCGGATCTCTCCAACTGACGTGGGTGATTCCCAATTTGTCACAGTGACAACTTTGGTGGGGTCTACTACTATTCCTTCTCCGGATATAACATGTCCGAGGAATCCAACTTCCTTCAACCAAAACTCACACTTGTTGAACTTGGCATATAACTGATGTTCTCTGAGCTTCCCAAGTACCAAGCGTAAATGCTCCTTATGCTCCTCTTCATTCTTCGAGTAGACCAAAATATCATCAATGAACACCACAACGAACTTATCCAAAAACTCCATAAACACCTTGTTCATCATGTTCATGAAATAGGCAGGTGCGTTAGTCAGACCAAATGACATAACAGTATACTCGTATAGCCCGTACCTTGTGGTAAAAGCTGTCTTAGGTATATCCTGCTCTTGAATGTTCAGCTGGTGGTATCCTGATCGCAGATCGATCTTCGAAAATACTTTAGCTCCTTGCAACTGGTCAAACAAATCATAGATCATTGGCAGTGGGTACTTGTTCTTGATCGTCACTTCATTCAATCCACGATAATCAACAACCATCCTCAATGATCCATCCTTCTTCTCCACTAGAAGCACTGGTGATCCCCAAGGTGACGAACTTGGGCGAATATAGCCTTTATCCAGTAACTCCTTAATTTGCTTCTTAATTTCTTCCAAATCCTTTGCGAGCATATGATACGGTCTCTTAGATATTGGCCATGTGCCTAGCAAAAGCTCAATCAAAAACTCGATGTATCTATCCGGTGGCATGCCTGGCAACTCCTCTGGAAATACATCAGGGAAATCCTTCACCACTGGTACTTCCTCCTGTACAACTCCTGATAAGGAATTTACTTGAGTCCTCTTCTGCACATGCCGGGATACATACTTAATCCTTCTTCCTTCTGGGGTGGTGAGCAAAATAGACTTACTGGCGCAGTCAATGTTCCCTCCATACTTCGATAACCAATCCATGCATAATATTACATCCAGTCCTTGTGACTCCAATACTATTAGGTCTGAGGGGAACATGTAGTTACCAATCCTTAATGGTAACCGATCACACCATAGGCTAGCCATATACTCTGCTCCTGGCGTAGTTATTAACATGGGTGGCCTAAGGGCTTGGGTTGGCAGGTTATACTTATCCACAAATCCCCTTGATATGTATGAATGTGATGCACCAGTATCAAAAAGAAAGATTGCAGTAAATGACTTAACCAAAAACTAACCTATAACTGCATCGGGTTGTGCTTCAACCTCCTCCACGCTAACGTGGTTCACTTGTCCCCTGTTGAAAGGGTTGGGCTTCTTCCCAGAGCTTCCATTGCCATTCCCATTCTTTGCTTCAGGACACTCCATGGCGTAATGTCCATTCTTCCCGCACTTGAAACAAGTAATGTGACTTAGATCCTTCTTGGCAAGCATTGCCGGGTTGGAACGGTTCTGGCCGTTGCTTGCTCCATTCCCATTCCCATTCTTAGGGCCACTATGGTTATGCGAACTTCCTCCATTGGAATTATGGCCTCCATGGTTATGGTGAAGGTGTCCTCCCGAGTTCGGGGTAAAACGGGGTCTCTGCTGAGCTCCTGGATTGTACTTCCCTTGTCCATACTTCCTCTTGTGGCTCTCTATCTGCTGCTGCTTCCCTTCAATCATAAGAGCTCAATCTACAAACCCCTGGTAGTTGTTCAAGGTTGCCACCATCAACTGCATGCTCAGCTCATCATTCAGTCCTTCCAGAAATTTCTCCTGCTTAGCGGCATTTGTAGCGACGTCATCCGGGGCATAACGTGCTAACTTACTAAAATCATCCACATACTGGCCCACTATGCATCCTCCTTGGCGCAAATTGCGAAACTCGCGCTTCTTCATGACCATAGCTCCTACTGAAACATGGGCGGTGCGAAAAGCCTGCTAGAACTGGTCCCATGTAACAGTGTCAATGGGGTAAGTGGTTGTGAAATTCTCCCACCATGATGCTGCGGGTCCATCAAGCTGATGTGTGGCAAAATGCACTCTCTCCGCATCTATGCATCCTGCAGTGGTCAGCTCCCTTCCAATCTTGCGAAGCCAATCATCTGCAACAATCGGCTCGGTGCTACTAGAGAACACCGGCGGATTCAGGCTTAGAAAATAGGCTAAGTGATCAATAGGTGGTGGTGGTGGTGGGTTGTTGTTGTTGTTGTTGTTCCCCTGGTTCTGATTCTAGACTAGCAGCTGCATCAGGGTATTCTACTGCTGGATCAACTGAGTGAGCTCCGGTGGGAAAGCAAATCCATTGTCACGTCTCGGAGGCATCTGATGGGTTTAGAAAAGATGAGAAAACAGAATAGAATAAGGTCTAGAAGGAAAACACTACCCATATGCACATGAGACAACCACAAACACATCACTTCAATCAATTCACACAAGGGCATACAATTAGTCTAACTATTGTTACAAAAGTGCTCGGACTATACTATATACATGGGGAAATTCTACTACTGATATGGTGGTTGTCTAGAAGTTTTAATAGGTGGAAGACTCCATGATATCTACTCCAGCTTCATCAACATAGTCATCATCACTATAGTCGGGATCCGAGTCGGTGTCGTCGATGATGATGTAGTTCTCCGAACGAATGGAATCGTCGTCTTCTCCTCCTGGCATGGGGTCTCCGGTGAATACTCCTAGCTTCCTCGTCAAATCGTCATTCTTCTCCACAAGTATCATCATTTCCTCCTCATATCCATCGCGTGTAGACTTGAGTTCTTCCTCCAGCTCCGTGATCCTGGTCATTGCCTTCTTCAAATCTATCATGCCTGCGCACATCTGGTTCTCCTGGCGATGAATGTGCTGGTTTAACTCCTGGATGAAAGCTGCAATGGATCTATCCCTCCTGGTGTTGATCATCTCCCATTGCTCATCTCAGCGCCCACAAATCTGGTAGATAGTATCCTTGAGCTCCTTGTGGTAAACTTCTCCAACGCGTCCAATGGTGATGTGGGCTGCCATGCTCTTTCCTAGACTCCAGGTTGGTGCATCAAAGGAAAACTCTATGGGCTCAGTGGCTGGAATGAACGTCCTTCCTGGAACTTGAACTCGAATCATCCAACGCTCCTCTTCTGGCAAAGTGGAGATGTAGGTCCCGATGAAGCTTGGTATTCCGATGTTTAGGTACCTAGTAACTTCCTTCAAGTGTCGTCCAAAAGGTGTATCTTCATCCGGTTGTGTGAACTTGTTCCTTGCATCCACCATCCTACAAAGTAGAAAAGAGGAGAGAAGTCAGAAAAGAGAAGAGAGCAATGATCTAGGGTTTTAGCTTAGTGGTCGTGTCCTACAGTCAGCGTGTGCTCCGGTACCATCTTGAAGTGACTAGACCTCAAACAGTCTAGTCTCTGTGCATCAGTGTCATCCCTAGATTGGTAATGCTGACACGCACAGTACTTGAGGATTTATAACAGAGTTTCAATCACACACTTATTACATCGAATGTCTCAAAAGAGAACTTATTACAATAATATGGCTTAAGGCCGTCTAAAAACGATAACAACGGAAGGCTTGGAAGATAAAGTGAGTCCATCAACTCCAACGACATAGCTGAGTGAACGACAACGACCTATGGCACCTTACTCATCGTCTGAAAAGTCTGCAACATGAAATGTTGCAGCCCGAAACGGGTCAGCACATGGAATATGTTGGTAATGTAACACATAGAGTAATGAACAGAATGAATGCTATTACTACATGCATATATGGCTGCTGGAAAGCTCTATGGTTACTGTTTGCATAAAGCCAATTTTTTCCTACAACAAAGGAATAAATTTTATTTAACTATCATGGTGGTTGTTATACATTGAGAAGGTTCCTCCAACTCAATCCCAATTAAGCATCATCATTAACCCAATCAAATTAATTTAGAGTGTTGAGATCAACATGATAATCCAAGAACCAGATATGCAAGATGTCCATAACCGGGGACACGGCTAACAATGATTAGTTTGTACACTCTACAGAGGTTTGCGCACTTTTCCCCACAAGACTCGAACACATCCATGGTCGGAGATTCGAGACATAGTCTTTTTGAAGCATTAACTCTTTACTCTGGGTAGACAGTACCACCTACAACCCACTACATTTGCTAGTCCACCTCTTCAAGAGCTTCATGCAACTTACTCAACTATGCCAGAGCCCATATTGGCTTGTGGCTGCACACGGAAGTTTCTAGCATGAATAATCTTATGATCCCTTTGAGCCTGGGTGGCGAATCGTAGGATGATGGCACGGGTACTCTTGGATATCCTAGGACAACACTGGATTCTCCAGGTGCCCTGACAACCACTGGGTACTCCAAGGTGCCTCAAGCAATCCAGCCATATGTGTATTTAAGTAGCCACCTTAAGTTAACCATTAATTGACAATACTCACATCTGTCATGGATACACTCACCCAATCCACGTCTACGAGCATAGCATAGCAATAAGCATAACGTACAAGTAACTCCCAAAGGTTAGATAATAAACAGGACAATAGGTTCTACCTCATCATCTACTTCCCAAAACCCACATGTTAATCAGATCCTAACCATGCAATGTTTGAGGGTTGATCTAATGCAATAAAACTGGGTAGTAAAGAGGTATGATCAAAGTGTTATTTGCCTTACTGATGATCCGCAAACCTAGAGACTCGTAGTAGCACGCTTCACACTCCGGGTACTCTATCGCAAACAAACAATAACATACATAAGCACTCAACTAGAAGCATGGGTAAAACTCAAATAAGAGATCTAACCAGAAAGTTCAACTAAAGAACTCCGGTTTGCAAAAGGAATCAAATCAAATGGAGAACCGAAACTCAAACTACAAAAGATATAAGATCCGTTTACTAATCTGGACTAAAGTCAAATTTTACAGTACCAAAATCTTGTTCAAGTTGTTTAAACAGAAAGAGGGCTTCGAGATGAAGATCTAGGCGCCTGAGTCACCAGATTCCGATAAATGAGCGAAAAGATAAATTAAAATGAAGATTAGGGCAGAAATCACGATCGAAAATATTCACGGAAAACCCTGGAAAAAGAAAAAACTGACGAACAGGCTAACGAACGAACGTTCGCTGTCTGCGGCTAACGGGTGAACATCGTTCGTTAAAATGAACGTATGGATGAACGTCCGCTATTTAACTAAATCGAATAATAACGAAGCGATCTAACAGAAAAATCGGATCTAGGGTTTTCTAAAAAACGATTGGTTTTCTAAAAAAACGGCGGCTACCTCGGCGATCGTGACAGCGGCGGCGACGGTTACTCCGGCTGCGACGGTAGGCTCCGGCAGCGCGGGTGGCGGCTAGGGTTCGGGGCGGCGGGGCTGCGCTGAGGCGGCTCAGGGCCTCGGCCTTTAAAGGGCCAGCCGGGTCGGAGTCCTGGGCGGCCACGTCATGGTAAGGCGGTTGACTTTTTTTTAAATAATTCCGACACGCGGAAAAACAAATAAAAGAAATACTAAACGGACTCCAAAAATCCTGAAATAAATTTTCCCCGTCCTCTAAAAATATAGCGGACAAGGTCAACATTTATTTGGGCCTCTAATGCAATTTTGAAAAATGCATTTTTTCCTAATTCAAAAAATAGCAATAAAACTCCGAATAAAATTCTTATTTGATTTTAATATTTATCCTCCATTATTTCTTTATTTTGGGGAATTCCTTTTATCCCCTCTCTTTTATTTTCATATAAGAAATATTCGGAGACAAAAATAATTAAAACCAAATGATCCTCTTTTCGAAATTTGAGAAAACTCAAATATGAAAATAACGAAATGCCCAACTCTCTTTGTGGGTCCTTGAGTTGCTTAGAATTTCTAGGATCAACCAAAAATGCAATAAAATATGATATGCAATGATGATCTAATGCATAACATTCCAAATTGAAAATTTGGGATGTTACATTAGTTCAATGAGCTATATGTTGTTAATCATTACCAAAACCATCGAGGGATAGTTCCACTTTCAATCTCCCCCTTTTTGGTAATTGATGACAACATATAGATCAAAGCTTCGACAAATGATAATAAGATTGAAATACACCATCGCTTTGAGAAGTATGTGATAAGCAAGAGCTCCCCCTAAATTTGTGCATTATTTAAAATTTGCTTTGGTCTGCAAATGCACAATGTGTTAGGATCATGGGTCACTCTTTCATGTCACATACATCTTGGTGGAGCGCTAAAAATGATAATAATTGAAAACATGCACTCATCACCAAGAAAAGTGAATGATCATAAATGGATATAAGGGATAATATCCTTTAGGCACACATTAAGGTAGCATATCATCAAACACATGATCATCCAAGTATATCACAAAAGACATAATGTATCAAGCAAACACACAATAAAGTGCAAAGAGAAACGAAAACAATTCTCTCTCTCTCTCTCTCTCTCTCTCTCTCAGACTATGATCTATACATATTTCTCCCCCTTCGGCAACAAGTTACCAAAAAGTTAAAAATATGAATAGTGTTATGCGTATCTCAGGCTTGGTCTTCATGAGGTGGTGTAGAGATGACTCCAAGGATGAAGGCTTCTGTTGATGTAGCTGGAGCAGGTGGAGTGGCTGCTGGAGTTGGCACTGAAGTTGTGGCTGCTGGTGCAGATGTAGTGGCTCTAGTATCAGGAACAGGCACTGCAACAGACATCTGACCTCTTGGCACTCTTGTGAAAGCATTTGTAGTAGACTTGCCTTTCTTCTCCTCTACTTCCTCCTGGAGTTGCTCAACTACCGACTAAATCTCAGTTAGTTTGACATCAAGATCATAGAATTTTTGTTCAATGATCCTCTCCAAACTCTCCTGATTTTGAGTCAGGGTGGCCAAGCCCTTCTTAATCCTCAACGTGGATTGGATTAGATATCCAAGTTGATCTTCCTTACTCTTTAAGAACACCTTAGATGCCTCTTCAACACTTGGCATCTTTGCAGCTTTCTCTGCCCTTGCCTTCTCTCTCTCTTCTCATGTGCTTGTAGTGAGGAAGGATCTTTCTCATCCATGACAACAATGTTATCCTCAAAATCTGGCTTGAGAGGTAAATGCTCCTTGTCCAACAAATAAGTGCCTGCGCCCATCTTGGAGTTGATGAACACCTGAATTTGTGGAGCATACCCACAAGGCCTCTTCTGATCTACAGTTGTCCTCTTGATTGTTTCCACAATCAGACTCATCACTTTGAACTTCTGAGGAACATCATATATGTGCAGCAAGTTGATGGAATGTCCTCTTATCATTCTGTGATCTCTAGACTTGGGCAAAAGAGTATGCCTCGGGATGGTATTGATTGTAGGCAGGCTTGACAATAAGTGCTTCACTGAACCAAGGTTGTGAGTTTACAGGTCTGCATGAGGAATTTCCTTGTACATACTTGCCATTGGGTTATGTTCTTTCTTCTTCTTGGCATACACATCCAAGTCATCCTCATGAGCTTCTGGGGCATTTATCAATCTGTCCCATTCATCAATAGTGGATTGGTACCTTCTGACATCCATACAATTCTGCCATCATGATAGAAGTGAGCAGTGGAGTAAAATTGCATGATCAGCTCATCATTCCACTTAGTGAGCTTCTGGCCAACAAACTTGTCCACTTCACAAGCCTTGAAGCTATCATAGACACCTGGGAAGTGATCTTCATTTTCTCTAATGTATGTCCAGTCGACCCATCTCATGTCACATACTATTGGCTTCTTGTCAAGCAGAATAGTCTCATAGAAATATTGTTGTTCCTTAGTGTGGAACCTGTAATCCACAACAGTTCTCCTTCTTACAACATATGGGTCATTTTTCCTCCAAAGTCTCAGACCTACATCCTTCCTGATGCTCATGTCCTCTACCACAGGATGTGTATCATTGTGGTCTGGAATCTTTGGTTTGAGCTTCCTTAGCACTTGGGCTTCAACTTCTTCTTCTTCAACTTCAGGCACTGGGGCCTTGTTCTTCTCCTTAGCAGGAATGTTTCTTATACTCCTCTTGGGTGTAGGCTTGGTGGCTGGAGCAGCAGCTTTGGGAGCAGGTTTGGGCTTAGCAGCAGCCCCTGACTTAATTGCATCTCCCATTAGCTTTTCTGCCTTAGGTGCTGGAGCAGCATACTCTTACTCTTCCTCTTTAGAATCTCTCATCATAAAGGGCTTGCTACTGATCCTGGCAGTGGTCTTCTTGAGTCTCTCTTTCCTCTTCTTCCCTTCTGCAACAGCCTCTTTGGGTTCAGATCCCAAAGTTTCTTGAGTGGAGGTTCTGGACTTAGACATAGGAACTCTCCTTGCTGGTGCTTTCTTGTTCAACCCTGGCTTGGTTGAAGCAGCAGTGCCATATTATTTCTTCATCAGTTTCTTCTTTGGAGTGGCCTCATCCTCAGCTGCAACATAATCTTCATCTTTTGAATCAGAAGTTCTCTTCTTTCTTGCTCTAGTAGCTGCCTTGGGCAAGTTACTAGGAGTGCTCCTGCTGCCCTCCACATAGTTGCTGGAGGGACTAGTGCCCTCACTCAACTGCTCTTGCTATTCAGATCTATTCTGGCTGTCACTCTGGTCAGACATCTTGCAGGCAAACTGTCAGCAGACCCTGTGAATAGGTTGTAGATGAGGTAGAGTGGGTGAGCATCACAAAGTACAGAGGTTTTGCAAAACAAATTGAGTCAAAAACTTAGTTTTAGTTCTCTACAGAAATGATCTTCGAGCTACCGAATTGACAAACTCGGTGATACCGAAGCAACACTTGGAACCTAAACTAGTGAACTCGGTCAGACCTAGTCACAGTTCGGTGGCACCGAGAATGCTAGGGTTTCACAGAATCTTGAACTCGGTCACACTGATTTGCAACTTTCGGTCAGACCGAAAAGCGCATGTGCAATGGCCTAAGCCAAACCAGTGACACCGATTTCTATGTTTCGGTCGGTCCGAGATGAGTTCTGCGGAAAGCTAACCCTAAAATTTTCGAATCAAATTAGGTCTAAGGAAGATTTAGCTAGATATATCAATCTCATTCGTGGCAAGAATCATGGCATTGTCCTTGTGCTAGGAATCGGAGTTAAAAAGACAGCACAAGGGGTCGAACACCTACCCTAGAACGGTGGGTGTTCGCTACGGCGGAGCAGAATCCGTTGATGGCGGCAGAATCCAACGGTGGGAGGTCGCTGGCGGCAAGGAGGCGATCCAGAGACCCGAGGAGGCAGAGCAGGACACGCGCGGGCTGATGGGATTTGAACTAATTTCCAAAATCTCACCCGTGGGTATTTATATCCCGACCCTGTCGGTGTGACTGAATGGAACAACTCGGTGGCACCGAGATTGCAGAATCGCAAGCGGTTGCTGCAACTCGGTGTGACCGAAGTGTTCAAATCGGTTGCACCGAGATGAAAACCTAGATCAACTTAGTGAACTTGGTTTGACCAAAATGGATGTCTCGGTCAGACCGAAATGCACAAAGAGGTTTTGGAAGTTTAAGTCTATGACGAATCGGTGACTCTGAGTGCTCCTCACACAGAGTGGTTTGAATCTGACTTGATCAAACTTTGTGATGTAGCATGAATAGAGTTTGAGACGAGAAAAGCATAGATAGCTAGAGAAGGTTCTTAGGCATTCTTGTCCATCCACTTGGCAAACAGAAAAAGAAACCAAACAAACGAAACAACAAGTGGATGTCCTCGAATGAGTAAAATATGCAAACGACATGCTCACACAATAAAATGGCAAATGAAATATGTGACAAAGCATGCACAACCAATTCTAGCATCTATCAACCAATTGGTGATGACTAGGTCATCTATATATGAGTATACTGACTTAGGAGTCAAATGAGAACATTTGATCATAGGTCATACTCATCGTTTAAGCACAAGTGGGGTTACCACTTTTACATAAAGCATCATTGTGTTCACACCATTAGAGTTGCTTTAGCTCAATTCTTTAGAGTAAAGCTCCCCCTAGATGTGATATCCCCCCTTAAGAGGGATGAACTAACCTTGGGTTTTGTCGATGATGACTTCATGTAGGTGTTGAAGATGTGGATGCTCAATGTTGTTGTAGATCATTTGGAGCACTCCATTGGAGTGAGTTGCACTTTCAATACCTACACGGGTTATTCCCACAAGGAACAAACAAGGATACTCATAGACATAGAGTGATGCACACACAAGATGATGTCCATGAAAGCATTAGGTTACCTTGTCTCTTGTCTTACCAACAAGAGGGTTTGTGACTCCTTGAACTAGTGCAAGATGTGGAAGTAGATTGCACTTGTCCTTGCCAAAATGATATGAGTGAAGTATATTGGTCGAGTCACCCTCAAGAACTCTATAGTCCTTCTTCTTTGGGATCCACATCATCTTGATGAGAATCCTTGGGGTTGTAGTGGAACTTGATGAAGTAGAACTTTAAGTAGTCTTGGGAACCCACTTGACCGAGGCCTTGGGAGCTTCTTCAAATGCATAAATCTCCTCTTGAAGCTTATCCATCCATTTTTGCTTGTGGTCTTGTGGTGGAAGATCATCTTGGGCTTGTGTCCCTTGGAAAGAAGTAGGATCATACTTCTATTGTTGGGGAACAAACTTTGTCTTGGGGTATTGATCTTCTTCCCACTCAACTCCATTGGCATTGAACTTTCGTTCAAAACCAACACCTTGATTCTTCCGGTGCCTTCCTTGCTTGCGTACAATTTCCTCAAATTGCTTACTTCCGACAAGGCTCTTGTAGACACCTTTCTCTATAATTCCCTTCAATAAGCTATTTTCTTGCTCAAGTGTGACTTGGCTAAGAGAATCATTAGTGGAATCAAGAGAACTACTAGAAGCAGCAACATTGGATTTAGCATGATTATTGTTACTACTAGAAGAAGAATCTTTCTTATTTTTGTTGCTAGATTTTACTTGAGGCATGTAAGTAGATAAGAGTAAACACTTGGCAATGTAAGAAGAACTTTTCTTGTGAAGATCATCATTGATTGCCTTTAAAAACTCATGCTCTTGCTCAAGGTAGAGCTTTTCAAAGCGTAACTTCTCATGAGTCTTTAAAAGTTCTCGATGATTTTACAAGGTAGTTTCATGAGCTAACGTAAGAGTGTTTAGTTCTTTAGTTATACGCTCAATCTTCTCCTTATCATTGTCATTCGTTTTATCTTGATTATCAAGATTAATTGAGGTTTCATCATAGTATTCATCACTAGAGTTGTCAACAAGTAAATCATCATCACCTAACAAGTCATCTTCATCACTATTGAAATCAACATACTCGGGGTGTGATACCTTTGGGCCTTTAGCCATGAAGCATCTTCCAATTCCTTCATTTGGTGAGTCAAATATGTCATAGGAGTTGGTTGACATAACTGCTAGACTGGCAACACCTTCATCTTGAGTATATTTGGAGTCGAAGTGATAACTTCTCTCAGAGTGATGCTCGGAGTCGGAGCCGGACACCCATTCACCAGCATGAGCTTGATGTCTTCTCTTTGTGTAGCTATTTGATGATCTGTCCTTCCTTTCGGAATCCTTGCTTCTTCGGGAGGTTCTTCCTTCATAATGATCATCTCTAATCCTTCTCTCTCTTGGTGGTGATTCTTCTCTTCTACTTCTTCTTTTAGGTGAATCTTCTCTCCTTTTGTAAGGAATCGTACACTCATTGGAGTAGTTTTTGGGTCTTCCACAATTGTAGCAATTATGTTCACGACTCAAAGATCTTTTGTCATTGTATGACCTTGACTTGGAGCTTCTTTCCTTGCTTCTACTCTTGTAGAACTTGTTGAACTTTTTCACCATTAAGCTCAACTCCTCATTGAAGGTTTGTTTCTCACTTGATGATGTAGGAGCATCACATGAGGCTTTGTAAGCATCACTTGACTTGTTGTGAAGTTCTTCCTTATCTTTGAGTGACATCTCATGAGCAACAATTCTTCCAATGACTTCCATTGGCTTGAGATCTTTGTAATTGGGCATCATTTGGATCAATGTGCACACGGTATCATATTTTCCGTCCAAGGCTCTTAGGATCTTCTTGATGATGAATTTATCGGTCATCTCTTCACTTCCTAAGCCGGCAATCTCATTTGTGATGAGAGCAAGCCTAGAGTACATTTCAGTGACACATTCACCATCCTTCATTTTGAACTTGTCAAGTTGACTTTGAAGCACATCCAATTTGGATTCCTTGACGGAGTCGGTACCTTCGTGCATATCAATCAAAGTATCCCAAATTTCCTTTGCATTCTCAAGGCGGCTGATTTTGTTGAATTCTTTGGGGCACAATCCGTTGAAGAGGATATCACAAGCTTGAGCGTTGTATTGCAGCATCTTCAATTCTTCCGCGGTAGCTTCATGGTTCGGTTCTCTCCCATCAAAGAATTCACCTTGCAAGCCAATACACACAATAGCCCAAATGGCAGGGTTATGTCCAAGAATATGCATTTTCATCTTATGCTTCCAACTAGCAAAATTTGTACCATCAAAGTAAGGACCTCTACGGTGGTAATTTCCCTCGCTAGACGACGTACTCTCCTAGGTTGTGAAACCAAGGCTATGATCACCAAAATCTATGGAAATCAAGGCAAATGGAGACCAAAGCTTTGATACCAATTGTAGGATCGAAAGTATGTCTAGAGGGGGGGTGATTAGACTACTTGACCAAATAAAAACTTAACCTTTTCCCAATTTTAGTTCTTGGCACATTTTAGCAAACAAGCACAAGTCAAGCAATCTTAACGCAATTCATTTAAACATGCAAAGAGTATATGAGCAGCGGAAAGTAAAGCATGCAACTTGCAAGAATGTAAAGGGATGGGATTTGAGTATGCAAACGCAATTGGAGACACGGATATTTTTGGCGTGGTTCCGATAGGTGGTGCTATCGTACATCCACGTTGATGGAGACTTCAACCCACGAAGGGTAATGGCTGCGTGAGTCCATGGAGGGCTCCACTCACGAAGGGTCCACGAAGAAGCAACCTTGTCTATCCCCACCATGGCCATCGCCCACGAAGGACTTGCCTCACTAGGGTAGATCTTCACGAAGTAGGTGATCTCCTTGCCCTTACAAACTCCTTGGTTCAACTACACAATCTTATTGGAGGCTCCCAAGTGACACCTAACCAATCTAGGAGACACCACTCTCCAAGAGGTAATAGATGGTGTGTTCATGATGAACTCCTTGCTCTTGTGCTTCAAATGATAGTCTCCCCAACACTCAACTCACTCTCATAGGATTGGATTTGGTGGAAAGATGATTTGAGTGGAAAGCAACTTGGGGAAGGCTAGATATCAAGATTCATATGGTTGGATTGGAATATGTTGGTCTCAACACATGAGTAGGTGGCTCTCTCTCTCAGGAAATGAGTAGTGGAAGTGTAGGCACGTTCTGATGGCTTCCCCTGAATGAGGAGCGGGTGGAGGGGTATATATAGCCTCCACACAAAATCTAACCGTTACACACAATATATCAAACTCGATGGGACTGAATCACAAAACTTGGTCGGACCGATCCAGTACATAATGTGACCATTAGGCAATTTCGTTGGGACCAACATGTCAACTCGGTGGGACCGATATCATTAGGGTTAGGGCATAATGTAATCTCGGTTTGACCGATTACATAAACTCAGTGGGACCAACTCTGGTAATAAGCTAACCAGAGAGTTGGTCAAGCAAACTCGGTGGGACCGATTCGCTCGTCTCGGTGGGACCGAAGCATTACGAAAAGGAAACAGAGAGTTTGCATTGCACACTCGGTGGGACCGATCGCTCATCTCGGTTAGACCGAAACGTTATGAAGGGAAACAGAGAGTTTGCGACCCAATCTCGGTGAGATCGAAGTGACTAGGGTTTCTGGCAGTGGCTATGTCAAATGAACTCGGTGGCGCCGGATGGATCAAATCGGTGGGGCCGAGTTTTTTTTTGAATATTTACTGTGGAGCAAAGCTCCACAACCCTTTATTATAAAAAAACAAAGTGTCATCTGTACAAGCATAGGGAAATTACAAGGTCTAAAGGGTAGAAAATAAAAAACCTACCTACCTACCTGAACTTAAGTCAGAGAGTTAATCCAAGCAGACAACTTGGCCCTAATATCTACTCTCAATCTATGAGCTAGGAGAGTAATGACATGTACAAAGTTACATTTCCAAGCAGCAAAGGTTGCATTTCCCCCTCTGAAGGTCCTTCCATTCCTGAGGATCCATATATTCCAAGCTGCAGTGAGCATAACCTCGAAGAAGAAAGGATGCTTGAATCTTGATCTGGCATGCTGGATACACTGTTGAATCTCCGGGCCCCTGGTCCAATCAATGGAAAGATAATTCCACACCCGGCGACTGAAGTTACAATTGAAGAACAGGTGCAACCTATCCTCATAGACAAACTCATTGCAGATAACACAAAGATTGTCGTCCAAAGGGGATCTCCAATGTCTACGAATTAACAAGTCCTTGGTGTTGAGCCTGTCAAAGAACAACAACCAACCAAAGACTTTGATCTTCATAGTGCACTTGCTATCCCACAACCACTTGCATGGCAAAATAGTTCGCAAATGAGAATGCATGATGGTGTAAAAGCTCTTAGCAGAATAGGCACCAGATTTCCCAGACCAAATCCAAACATCTGGCAAAGTGGTGTCCCTGTGTAGATCCAGGATCCAAGCTTCCAGAACTTGCAATTCCAAAGCAACCTCATGTGACAGTGGCAAAAAGAACATTGAATATAAATCATGCAAGATGAGGAATTCATGCACAGAGATTTTGTCATTGATAACAAAGGAGAAAAGCCTAGGTAATCTCCAACACAGAGGTCTGGAAGAGCCATTAATAAACCAAGCATCAGACCAAAAAAGGGCCGAATCTCCCATATTGATGTGAACTGATGAGATAGGAGTATATGCATCAGAGATCTTGAGGATATCTATCCACCAAAATGAACCAACTGGGGCTGTAGCATGTGGGATACCATCAGCATAATAACTGTTCCAGATCAAAGTAACCCATGGTATATCAGCTTTATTGAAGAATTTGTGGAGGTGCTTGAGAAGGAGGCCCTTGTTTTGGATATGCAAATTAATCACTCCAAGTCCTCCTTTTTCCTTTGGCCTGCAAACTAGGTCCCAGGCAGCCAAAGATTGCTTTGGTGCATCACTGTTTCCTCTCCACAAGCACTGCCTAAAAATCATGTCCAGTTGTTTCATAATCCCAGGTGGTAGCTGCAAACTATAGAGGAAATATATGGGCATAGAGGTCAAGACAGAAGTTAACAACTGCAACCTGGAACCTTGATTTAACATGGAGGAGCTGGCTGTCAATCTCCTTTCCAAAGCATCCACCAAGGGCATGAAATCCACAATTCTGGGCCTGGTAGTGCCAAGAGGCAAACCCAGATAAGTAAAAGGGAGATGACCAATTTTGCATCCAAGCAGATCAGCTAACCTGGCAGCTTCCACCTCATCAATATTCAAAGGAATCATGGAAGACTTTGCAAAATTGACCTTTAGCCCAGTGGATTGTTGAAAGGTGAGCAACATATTTTTAAGGGCAACCAACTCCTCATCTCTGGCAGACAAGAAAATGGGAGGGTCATCAGCATACTAAATTATAGGGAAATCCTGGTCATGTGAAGGAATTGGGAGGGTTAAGGTTCCATGTGAGAACATCTGGTTAACCACTGACTGCAGCAGGTTAGCAGCAATTACAAACAGCAAAGGTGAGAGAGGATCACCCTGTCTGACACCACACTTGCACTTAAACTGTTTTCCAGGTATGCCATTGAGCAAAACAAAATAAGATCCTATAGAAAGGATATTTTTGACCCAGCCAATCCATTTATCATCAAACCCCTTGTACTTGAGCATTTGCAAAATAACATCATGTTCCACAGTGTCAAATTCCTTTGACAGTTTGCATTGGTGTATGTATTCAAAAGCCCAGGCTAAACAATCCTGAATTGATCTACTCTTCAAGAACCCATATTGATTTTTATGGATACAACTGAGAATCACCTTTTGCAACTTTTTGGCTAACAGTTTGTTAAGGAATTTCAAACAAATGTTAGTCAAAGAAATAGGCGGAAAATCATTTGGTCACTCACGAGAGAGCATCTTGGGTATTAGAGTAATAAGAGAGCCATTGATATTCTCAAGAGACAATTTCCCTTCATAAAAATCCAGGATAAGACACCGAAAATCCTGCTCAATGATTGGCCAGCAACGCTTAACAAACAAGCCATTGAAACCATCTGGACCAGGTGCTCTGTCAGGTGGCATCTCTTTCAGAACCTGCATAATTTCAGCATCAGAGAAAGGCTGACATAATTCCTCCAGACCTAGGACAGACTGAATGATATTTGGTAGATCGAAGCCCATTGCGATGCCCTGGGCCTGGCCCATTCTGTTTTTAAAAGAAGCCCACAGAATTCCCGCCATTTGATCATGGTCCGAGACTGGATCAGCCATTCCCGCAGTTTTCAAATTGGCAATGGAGTTCCTCTGCATGCGTTCAGACGCCATTGCATGGAAAAACTTGGAGTTCTCCTCACCCACTTTAATATATCTAATCATGCACCTCTGCTTCCAATATATATAATGTAATTTCAGTAGTTTCTCATAGTGCAGCTTAACAATTTTCCTGAAGTTGAATTCCGTCCTTACTAGCGGTCTGATCTCCACCAACTGATCAAAAAGGATGATAACCTTACTGCAATCCAGCATGAGTTGCTTGAGGTAAGAGAGTTTCTTACTCCAAGCTCTCAAATCATATCGGAGGTGATTAAATTTCCTGGTCAGCACGGCCGGAGCAGAGAGATCAGCAAACATCGGAGCCTCCCAAGAGCTACGAACACAATCCATAAAGCCTGGAATCTCCACCCAGAAGTTTTCAAATCTAAAAACCTTAGATTTAGGAATCCTAGTGTCAATGGACACCACATAGGGCACGTGATCCGAGGCAGTTTTGGCTAGAGGAAAAACCACAATGTTAGGGTAATGAGAAATCCAATCTGAGGTGGTAAAGAACCAATCTAACTGTTCAAGGAGTGGTATCTGCTGCATATTGGACCAGGTGAAACTCCTCCCCTTGATTGGCAATTCCAGAAGTCTAAGATGTCCTATCACCTCGTTAAAAAGGAAGATATCATTAATGTCCCCCTGGTTGATTTCTATTGTACAAGGATCGAATAAAGTTGAAATCACCTAGGAGCATCCAATTCTCATCAGACGGGATAGATAGGTTGTATAACCAGCCGACAAAATCATCTCTAGGTTGTCCCTCACATGGCCCATAGACTGAAACCATCGTCCATTTCTCTGAATTATGAACCGATTTGAAAGAAACAACCACACTGAAACGCTGAACTTCCACTAGCTGACCATCAAAAACAGAGGAGTTCCAAATGATCAGAATGCCACCTGAAGCACCCGCCGATGGAGAAAAAGCAAACTCGTCAAAGCGTCTAGGGAAGAAAGACCTAATCATACAGATGTCAAAGTTTTGACATTTGGTCTCCTGCATACAAATAATGGAGCAATGGTTCTCCTCAATCTTAGCTCTAACATCACGCTGTCTAGCCGGTGAATTCAAACCACGCACATTCCAACACAACACATTCCAGTTATGATACATTGTAGTCCCCATAGATAATCGAAATAAGATTAAAGTAACCAACTGGGCTGCTTAACAGCACAGAACAAGTCTCAGCATAGCCACACACAGCACAACCATAACAATTCACAAGTTCAGGCCTACAAAGCGATAAAAAACAAGATGACAAAAGACCCCACTGGTCCAATGCCCCAAAGATGCATGGAAAAGTTCACTCATCATTAGAACTATCTTGTTTTGGATCAGGTTTAGGAGAAGCCGTAAGCTTCTCCACCGTCAAATCTTCCGGAGCGATGCCTTGTGCCGCCTCCACTGCTTGCAGAGTAGAGATCGGTGTTGGTGGCAGCAAAGGGATGTCCTAACGTGGGGTAGAATCAGATTTGAGATTCTTGGCCTTGGGGCATCGCAGAGGTGTCGGCTTGATGGAGATTGCAAAAGTTGGTTTCATACCCGTTCTCTTGGCGCAGCTGCGAGTCATCCTTCTGACAGAAAAATCCAGGTTTTCCTCCACCAGGGTGGGCGTACACTTGGAACGAGGCTGCCGTGGCCTCTTCCCCAAGGGAGAAGGTGTGACAGAAGTGAACAGAAACTCATTGAGCACTTGCGGTTTAGAAATCGGCTCAGGCTTCTCATGCGAATACCCTGCAGGCTGTGAATCCAAGCAGCACGTGTCCTCAGTAAGCTCCTGGATCGTCACAGAGGAGCTCTTCCTTGAATGAGCCACAGACAACCATTGTTGCTTCAAAACATCATCCAAAATAATCGGCACAGACAGCAGGGAAAGCTGTGGCAGAAGGCGTGGAACATTCAGAATAGTAAACTCAGGTAGCAGCGACTTGAAGGATCGCTCCCAGATCATGGCCAGTGGAAGAACAGGTCCAAAGAAGACACGAACAATCCCCAAGTTAATGGGATCCAAAGGGCCAACTAGGTGGAGATTTATCATAGGTTGTTGCACCTCTGCCATATCCACATCCTCATCCGAGTCCAATGAGGGATTCAAAACCATGGAGTTTTGATCCTGGGCGATTGGGTCTTGCACAGGAGCAGGATCCGATTGCTGAGCAGGTTCTTCCCATGGCCCCCAACCAGCATCATCGTTCGTGTTCTATGCCCAACCATTAGCAGCCACATTATGCCCTTGATCATGTCCAGGGGCACCGTATTCCAACCTAAAGCAGGGTAGGGAGGCATTGCTCAAAAAGGCTGTGGTGGAGGATTTGCCCCTGGCATCGGGTGCGGATTGTCATCCAAGGGAATGGGATCCTCATTTGCAGGGATCATGGCTTCAGCAAAATCTCCATCAAGAATATAGCAACCTGCTGTCCAAGAAACGATTGTCCCTCCCCAATTGGCAAACTCACGAAACACAACAAAGCGTGGAACCAGAGTGTTGTCAGGAAAAGACGCACGAATAAGGGATCTGACTTTGCGCCTATCCGTACTATTCCAGTAGTGGGACTGGCCAAAAGTACCAACCATGTCAGCAATACACTGTGTGTTGCGATAATCCAGAGGGATTCCAATGACCATGCAGAGCTCTGAAACCTCCCCCTGGTTGTGCGGTATGAATCTAACAAAAACTCGTTGCCATCCTCATCCAGACCCAGAGGAAATGGTGGGTGCATGGTAAACGAGCCACGAACAACAGGATCCTCCATCTCAAATAAATCAACTCCTTGAAACCAAGTTTGAGCAGAGAAGACAGGGATTTGCATGGTCTGTACCAGAAAATTCAGCACCTGCTGTCGATGGACTCCGACGAGATGAGCTAGTGGCATGGGATCGACGATGGCCACCATGAACTACTCGTGTGCGCGGGGCGGAGGGTTTGCCGGAGTGTAGAAGGTGCGAGGCAGACGATCTGCTCCACCATCCACAATGTCGAAGCCAGCCGGAATGAAACGAAACGGATCGATCTCATAGGCCACCATTGAGAGCGGCGGGTGGAGAACAAAGCTTGGAGAAGTTTGGTGTGGCGTCGGCTGTGGTAATGGCGAGGGCGGCGGCGGAGTAGCTGGGTCTGGGGTTTTCAGCTCGGGAGTTGTTTGGTCTTGGGAAACCGAAGAGGCAAGGGAAGCAGAGTTATTTTCCTTGTGTGCTTGATTTCCAAAACCATGCGATGGGACTTTAGGCACCCGGAGGGATGTGTCAGGGGCGTGTCCTGTGCAATCTTTTTTTAAGTGACCGGACCGAAAACAATTCCTACAACGGACTGGATTGATGCAAGTCTCTGACTTGTGGCGCATACCTAAACAGTTCTGACAATCCCAGTATGATGCAGCCATATCCTCAATCATCTGATCATAACTTTGCAAATCATTGACGATATATTTTGGAAAGGGAAATTGAATCGCCGGCGACTTTGGGCTGCCTCCTTCATCATCCGAAAGACATATGGGCTGAGCACTGGAGCCCAAGGCCGTATCAGGCCCCAAAGTCACAGAAGAGCCGCAGGCCGTGTCAGAGCCCAAAGCAACAGAGAAAGTCGACGGGGTGAATCAAAACTTTCCGTTGCAGGGAACAACAGTCTTCCAGAAAATCCGGAAGATATGCATGCAGGAGATACACCCTGCAGAGAAGGCGGCAACAAACCAAACTGGATCGAAAGTGTCACCGCCGGCGAAGATGCCGGCACCGGAGATGATACAACCTCACGTTCAGAGACCTCGTACCCTGCCTCCTGGACGGTGACCACCTCCATGGCCGTTGTCCAGTAATTATAACCTTTCCGGGCAGGGTATTGCATGAACGTAGCAAACTTGACACGATTATTAAGGTGAGGTCCAGATGATCGGTGTCACATCCCTAGCTTCTGGTGCTGCCTAGTGTTTGCATCATGTTTAAATTTTTGAAACTTGAACTGAGGAAATTTGGAAGCCTCAAAAACTTAAATAAAAGAAGGGCAAAAACCCTAAAATCTCATTCATTGTTCCAAAATGCTCTTCTTAAATGTTTGATAATTTTTGGCAAGGGTTCTGGTCCCAACCAAAATATTGAACATTTTTAAGGACTTAATCTTGGGACTTTGAATTTAAATCATTAGCTATTTGAATTTGAATTATATTCATATAATTAGAATATAATTTCAAATACCCCTGAAATATTTTATGAGCTTTTGGAAAAGTCCATCTAGCAAAATAAAAATATTCAAAGGAGTTTTTGGCATTGTTTGAATTATTTTAAATTCAAAACAGTGGCAAAACAAATTTAAAAAAATAAAACAGAGCACTTACCTGGCGCTCACCTCGCAGCCCACCTGGTGGCCCAACAGGACCGGCCCAGCGCGGCCCAGCCCACCTCCTCCTGTCGTCTTCCTCCCCTCGCCCCGAAGCAGCTCGGTGGCGAGCGCTGGCGATGCCCCGGCCACCTCCTGCTTGCCGCCTTCCCCTCATCGCCCTGGACCCCGTCCGCGACGCCATGCAGCCCCCTGGTCCCTCTCGCTCACTCCCTCGAGCTCATCCCCCTTCTCTGTTCTCTCTCTCGCACGCAGCCACCGAACCCACCCGCCGCCGCCGTTCGTTGCCGCCGTGGCCACAGCCACTGCCTCGCCCCGCCGATGCTCTCAGAGGCGCCGCCGCCACCTACTCTCCCTCCTCTTCGAGCTACACTAGCCAGGACGGCCCCAAGACGACGCTTGCGGCCTTCTTCTCCGACCACGGCCGCCGGATGCCGCCGTCCGATTCGCGTCTCCACCGCCTCCCCGAGCACGCCGACCTTCTCTTCGAACTCACCGTGAGCCCCTGTCCATTTCCCCTCTCTCCCCATGCCCGTCCGCGCCTTCTAACCACCGTGGCTGTCGGAGCCGACAGTTCCTCGCCGCCGGCGATGACGCAGACGAGGCTGGAGCCACCGTAGCTAACTCCCGAGCACGGCAACGTGCTCAGCACTCTTCCAGGAGCCGGGCGCGCCCACCCGTGTGACCTGCCGTGCCCCCTAGCGCCTAACCCGCCGTTGGCCAAACTCCAGCCGCCGCCGCGAGCTCGTTTCCGGCGAGCTCGGTCCACCCCGGCTGCTGCCACTAGTAGTGTTAGATGCGCGCGAGCCTGGGCATCTCGTACAGCCCCTCCGCCGCTCTTTTGGTCATCGGAGGGCGAATCCCGACGCTCTCCGCCGTCCCTGGCCTTGCCGGCGACGAGCCTCGGGTCAACTCCGGCGAGTTTGACCCGGGTTTGACCCCTGGTTGACTCTCCTGAGTCAATGACAGGTGGGGCCCAGCCCTGTTAACTATTTAGGATTAGTTTAAATTAATTTTAGTTTAACTAATTACACTGACACGCGGGACCCACTGTCAGGTTTGACCCGGACCGTGCCTCGTTGACTTGCTGACGTCATGATGATGTCAGGCTGATGCAGTAAACCCTTTTCTGGATTTTAAATAAATCTAAACGATTTATTTATTTCAGAAAATAGCTAAAACTTCTAAAATTCATAAAAATTCAACCGTAACTCCAAATGAAATAAATTATATATGAAAAATGATCAGAAAAATCCAATCTATCCATCTGTACTATTTTCATGCATGTTAGAACAACTTATAGCTGCTGTTTAGCACAAATCATATAAATGACATTTGAATTTCACATATGGAGTTTGGTTTTCAACTTAGGGTTCAAACCAACTTCATTTAACTTTGTTGCTAGCTGCATTAGCTCAAACCACAGCATATTGCCATGTCACACTCATGCATCATATTGTTGCATTGCATTGATTGTGTTCTTTCCCTGTTGCCGGTGTTTGTCCCCTCTCGATAGACGTGGTTCGACGATGAGTTCGATGACACCGATGAAGAGCTATACTATCTTCAGAAGTGCCAGGCAAGCAAAAACCCCTTGTTCATTCCGATACAATCCTACTCTCTCGCTCCTGCTCTCTTTTAATGCATTAGGACAACACCGATTCATCTGTTACTTGCTGCGGTAGCTGAACCCCTTTATCCTTTGCATGACCTGTCATTGCCACAGTAAATAGATGAAACCCACTAGCATGAGTAGGAGTTGTTTGAGCCCTGTTGTGCCTACTCATTCATGCTTGTTTGTTATGCCTGCTACTGCTTAGAGTTGAGTCAGGTCTGATTCATCGGAGATGAATCAGAGGTGTGTGAACATGCCCTACCGTTGAGAGCTAAGTGTGTGAACACGATTTGGTAAAGGTAGCGGTGAGAGGCCATGTAGGAGTACATGGTGGGTTGTCTCATTGCAGCCGTCTTCAGGAACTGAGTTCTGTGTTTGTGATCCATGACCAGTTACTACCACACATTGGGTTCCGGTAACTCGACCCCTCTCGACTTATTAATCAACATGATCTCTGTCCAGGAGTTGCAACTAGTTTCTGGTGTTTGTAGGTAGTGTTAGTAGTCTACCAAGTGGCACCCGGTACAGGTGGGCTTGGGATAGACTAGGCACAGTGGCCCAGTGTACCAAGTGGCACCCGGATGGTGGACTTGGGAACCCTGCACACATCGTTTGGGGCAGTGAGCGACACCCCGGCCGGATCTCCTTGCGGATGGAACCCGAATAGGCGATAAACCTGGACGAGAGACTTGTTTGGTTAGTCAGGTCGTGGCCGACTCCCTCGCCCGGCTTCCGCTTGAAGGTTGCCGAGGTACATGACGTGTACAGGGCGATAAGTGGCGGGAGCGTGTGTGAAGAAGTACACCCCTGCAGGGTTATCATTATCTATTCGAATAGCCGGATTCCTCGGATATGGAAACTTGGACCCCTTGCATAGTTCATAGACAAGTGAAAGTGGATACTCTAAAATGCGCAAGATAAGCGTGAGTGCTATGGATGGCGTTCTCGTAGGGAGACGGGAGCGGATCCATAGTGGTGTATTGTTATGGTGAATATGTGGACTCGTGTGCGCCACCTCAAAAGAGTTACTTGCAGTCGTAGTTCAGGATAGCCACCGAGTCAAAGCTGGCTTGCTGCAGTTAAACCCCACCATCCTTTTATTGATAATGATGCATATGTAGTTAGTTCTGATGTAAGTCTTGCTGGGTACATTTGTACTCATGTTTGCCTATTTTATGTTTTGTAGAGAGACTTCAGTCTCACTAGTAGTTCCACGTGGACTTCGACGTTTAGCTTGTTACCTCAGCTACGATCTTGTGCCTCGGCAGGATCTGGTAGATAATCAGCCTTCTTAGCCTTTTTCATTTGTAGATGTCTGTACTCAGACATGTTAAGCTTCCGCTTGTGCTTGACTTGTTTGCTCTGAATGTTGGGTCATGAGACCCATGATTGTAATATCTCGCTCCTCGGAGCCTATTGAATAAAATACTTGAGTCGTAGAGTCATTTTGTGATGCCATGTTGTATTTGCACATATCGAGCATATTGTGTGTATGTTATTGAAATGCTTGGTATGTGTGGAATCTGGCTATCTAGTTGTTTATCCTTAGTAGCCTCTCTTACCGGGAAATGTCTCCTAGTGTTTCCACTGAGCCATGGTAGCTTGCTACTGCTCCGGAAGCTTTAGGCTGGCCGGCATGTGTCCTTCTTCGTTCCTGTGTCTGTCCCTTCGGGGAAATGTCACGCGATGAATACCGGAGTCCTGTTAGCCCGCTACAGCCTGGTTCACCGGAGTCCTGCTAGCCCAGTGCTACAGCCTGGATTCACTCGCTGATGACCGACACGTTCGATGCTGGGTCATGGATGCCTGTCCCTGTAAGTTAGTGCCACTTTGGGTTCACGACTAGCCATGTCAGCCCGGGTTCTTTGTCATATGGATGCTAGCGACACTATCATATACGTGAGCCAAAAGGCGCAAACGGTCCCGGGCCAGGTAAGGTGGCACCCGTGGGAATACCGTGCGTGAGGCCGCAAAGTGATATGATGTGTTACATGCTAGATCGGTGTGACTTAGGATCGGGGTCCTGACAATCGAGAACGTAGGGAGGACTTAGACGGAGCATGTTTCATCGCATCCAAACCAAGGAGAGCTCTCCTCTTGGAAGGGCTAACTAACATCCACTCTTGGTTGCATTCCGATTGCCAAAGCCTAAACTTTTTCTCCCAATCAGGGCCACCATGGCCCCAAAGATGAAAGAAACACTTGAATTGAGGGCAAACGAAGCTTCGTTGATGCAAGATAAAGAACCCCACTTCTTTGCATGACACATTGAACAAAAAAACTCCAACATTAAGATAAGATACCTTAAGCTGAGAATAGTAGCCTCCAATAGCCGATTCACTAAGCTATGGTTTGGGACAAATGTGGATATGAGAAAGTGGTTGAGGGATTTGGAGCATATCACTAAGCATTTTGAGCAAGCAAGCCATTAAGCAACACTTCATCCCTTTTAATAGTATTGGCTTTCCTATAGACTCAATGTGATCTTGGATCGCTGAAAATAGAAAATGTAGAGTCTTGGACTTTAGAGCTTGAGCCAATCTTTTGTCCTTAGCATTTTGAGGGGTCCACAATCCTTATCCATGCCATGCCAATCATTGAACTTTCCTGAAATATTTATCTTGAAATGGCATTAGTTCAATGAGCTATATGTTGTTAATCATTACCAAAACCACCCAGGATAGTTGCACTTTCAGTCCTGTTCACCGGGAAGGGTATGGCGTATCGCAGAACGGAGGAAACGGCCTTTTGTTCGAGTGCCTACGGTCGAAACGGGGTGTTGTTGATCGGGAGGGGTGTGGCGTACCGCAAAACGGGACTCCACGTGCTACTGTTCATCCACCGTCTACTGCCTCACTCCAGCCTCCATGGGCTATTGTTCATCCACCGTCGACTTCCTCCAGCCTCCACCAGCTACTATTCATCCATGGGGTCCTGTTCATCCAGCCTCCACCGGCTACTGTTCAACCAGCCCTCCACGGGGTCCTGTCCATCCAGCCTCCACTGGCTACTGTTCAACCAGACCTCCATGAGGTCCTGTTCATCCACCCCACCTCCTCGATCAGGGTCATGTTCATCTAGAGGCAACGGCCTCTACTACCACGGGGTCCTGTTCATCCAACCCCCACCGGGAACTGTTCATCCAACCCCCAACAATGGTCACTGATCATCAAGAGGCAGCAGGTTCGATCGGCTTCAGTAGCAGAAGTACTAAAGGAATCGCTCGGGTTCAGTTAACAACAAGGGATCGATCAATCGTTCGGGTTCAATAAAACGTAGCTAGTGCAATCACTCGAGTTTAGTAAGTGAACGCCTCACCTCGCACACGCACACACACACACAGGCGCGCGCGCGTACGTGTATGAGAGAAATGCCCAAACCTCCGTCCATCGCTCGGCCCCGACCACCCACCGTAACGGGGAACTCCCTGATATTTTCTTCGCCCTCGCTTCTACCATGATTTTTCCTGTCATGGACGGCCCAAATAATGTCGTGCAGGTGTGTCCCAGGTCCGCCCAGGATGAAAATCCCATTTTCTATCATGATTTTTTGTCATAGAAGTAGGAGCCCACCACATCTATGATGATACGTGCTTTTTTCACAATTATTGTCATAGAAGTGTCATAAGCATGACAGAAAAAATCTTCGGCCCAAAATGTCATAGATGTGACATTTTTTGTAGTGAAGGTGTTAAACTGGGTTTCGTCTTTGTCATTCCTGTACCGAATCCATGTTGGGAGGATATGTGCATGACATCTAACAACAATGACTGCCTCTGATACTAACTTGGCTGACTCTGTAGCATCACGTGGCCTTGTTAAACCTGCCTCAAAACGGATCTCCATCCTTCCTCCTCTAGATTTCGTTACCCTGTTGAGCATTATGCCTCATGTCTATTTCCTCTTGCGCCTAGGTGCTAGTTCAATAACGAACATGGGAAGTGTTAGTGTATATCAAACTGTGAGCTACATATAAAGAAGCATGCAACTGTAACTTGACTCAAGCAACTACCTTCTTTCTGTTGAAGCTCACCAGGTTCATCTGATCTTGCCAAGTTCTCTTGTGTGAAGAGTGCTTCAGAAGTAGTGTCAGGTGGCAAGGGAGCTTGGGAACTTGCCGCTAGCTATAGTGACCAACAAGTAATTCATGTTGATACTGTGGAAGAGGGTGCTGCAACAACTAGGGCTATCGTTGCTTGTTTGGTTCCAACTTTTCGTTTGCCATTGGATTGTTTTGCAGCTGATGTAGCTGGGGATACCGTGTTTGCACATTTATCTGGTGGACTTCGACCTTCTATTGCAGTATCAGTACCAGCAGAATCTGCATACCTCTTCCGCTTCCGTTTCCTATCCTCCCGAGTACTAACACCATCCCCTACCATTCTCTATTCCGTCCTCTTTTTCTTTGCCATGTCAAGTCAAGCCCATAAGAAAAAGGAATAAAAATTTTGTTCTTCAGAACTAATTGATGTGTGATACAAACGAACTGAACTTTGATGTTAGACAACCGCATGATAGGAGGATGTAATATGTACGAAAAATAGGACGGCTTGAGATAATCAGACCTATGATGTGTAAACTAAGAAGAAGGCATTTCAATAAATTAGAAGCAATGCAATGGAAGGTGACACCATATGAAATATGCTACAAATATCACTCTGCCAAGTTAACAATGTCTCGTCATAACTGACATTTAAACAAATGTGAAGCAGTACCAAGAAATAAATCATATGCAAGATGCAAACAACATCACACTACCAAGTCAAAGGTGTCTCATCAAAAGTGATTGATGCAAGATAGGCACAAACAATACTTCGATGTTATAACATGTAATACACAGATGTAGTATACGCAAAAAAGGAAGACATGCCATATTCACATGTATAATGTGTAAACTAAGCAGATGTAATTTAATAAAGTAGAAGCGATACAAGCTAGACACCGTATGCAACATGCAAGCAAATATCATACTTCCAAGCTAGAGAAAGCACCTGGGATGCCGGTTCCACTGAAAGACTGCCATCAGTCCATGCCTTAATTTTTTTCTTCCTCTTACACAATTTTATTGCCTTGTCAAGTCAAACCCACAACAAAAATGAATAAAAAATTGCTTTTCAGAACTCATTGATGCAGGATGCTGATGAGCACTACTTTCATGTAAGGCGGCCGCATGATAGGACGATTGAATGTGTAAGAAAAAGGACAACATTGCATATTCACAGCTATGATGTGTAAACTAAGCATAAGGCATTTCAACAAACTAGAAGCAACGAAAGCTAGAAACCATATAAAAGATGCAACGAATATCACTCTACCAAGTTAAAACTATCTCGCCATAAGTGCCATTTCAACAAATTACAAGTAGTACAAGCTAGAAGAGAATTCAAGATGTAACCTATATCACACTCCCAAGTTAAACGTGTCTTATGATAAGTTATTGTTGCAGGTTACACAACAGTAGTACTTTGATGTAAGAACATGGTGTGATAGACAGATGTTGTATGTTCTAGAAACAGGAACACGTGTCTTATTCACAAGTACAATGTGTAAACTAAGCAGATGGAATTTAGCCAAATTAGAAGCAATACAAGCTAGACATGCAACCACATATAACAGTGCCAAGTTAGAGGGAACACCTGTGATGGTGGAGTAGGGGAGATGTGCTCATCATGAACTCATCTACGTTGAGTGTCTATGCATGTGTTGTCTTGCAAATCTTATTGGGGGGATGGCAGAGTAGAACCTGTAGAGACCCTCCATTTCAGTTGGTCGGAAGGAGCACCGTCATCCACTGCCTTGCTAATTCCCTTCCGCTTTATTGATTTTACATTGTCAAGTAAAACCGACAAGAGAAATCAATAAAATTCACTCTTCAGAACTCATTCCATGCATGATACTGACAAGCACTACTTTGATGTAAGGCAAACACATGATACGATGATGGAATATGTGCGAAAAAAAGGATGACATGGCATATTCATAACTATTTGTGTAAACTAAGCAGAAGCCATTTCAACATATTAGAAGCAATGCAAACTAGACACCACATGAAAGATGCAACCAATATGACTCTGCCAAGTTAGAAGCCTCCCATCATAAATGGCCTTTCAACAAAACAGAAGCAGTAGATGCTATAAATCATATGAAGATGCAACCAATATCACACTACATATACTAAAGGTGTCTCGTCATAAGTGATTGATGCAGGATAAAAAAGAATAGTAGTTTTATGTAAGGACATGCTTAGTAGACAGATGTAGTATGTACCAAAAACAGGAAGGCATGACACATTAACATGTATAATGTATAAACTAAGCAGAATATCACATGCAGTTTAACCAGATTGGAAGAATTACAAGCTAGACACCATGTGCAACATGCAACCACATTTCACACTGCCAAGTTAGAGCAATCACTGGGATGGTGGTGTAGGGGAAATGTGGTCATCAACAACATAGCTACGCTGAGTATTTTCATCTAGCCTTGTTGTTTCTTGAGAATCATGTGGGGAGGCTGACACTACAGTCTTTAAAAGAGTATCTTCTCTCACAGTAATCCATGAGTCTGACTGTGTCATCATAAGTGATTGATGAGGGATACACAAGAACATTATTTTGATGTAAGAACGTGGTTAATAGACAGATGTAGTATGTACCAAAAACATGAAGGCATGTCATATTCAAAGGTATAGTGTGTAAACTAAGCAGACACAATTTGACCAAACTGGAAGCAATACAAGCTAGAAACCATATGCAACATGTAACCACATATTACACCGCGAAGTTAAAGCAAGCACCTGGGATGGTGGTTCATGGCGAATGAGATCATCAACTGCAAAGCTATGTTTACTGTCTCCATGTGCTGACATTGCACCCTTTAAAGCGGTGAAACACTTATTGCTTATCCGCGACTTAAGCAAGAGCGACTTTTCTCTTTTCAATTGTGTATTTATCAACAGTGTGTCAGAGGCTGAAATGTGAGAGTATGGGTGAAGTGTGTGCAGAAGTAGTGCACTGTAAAAGTAGCACATGGCACACGAAATTAGATTCTAGGATTTTGAAATATGAGCACAAGGATGGCTAGGAAATGCAGGTACTCCTCCAGCACACCACCGCATGTGGTCCTATCAAAATAATAGTCGATTGAAAATAAATAAGTTAGTCGATTTTTTTAACTACCCGATCTACAAGGAAAGGGCGGATGGCCTTTGTCTACCTCTTGTCAGTCACTGTTGAAGATCTTTCTCGAACCGCCAGCGACCACCGGCCCTGACCCCTGCCTCCGCGACCCCGCCCTCCCCTTTGACGGTGTCCTGGACTAGGGGGTACCCACCACATCATCTTCCGACAAGCTGGATCGGGCCGAGGACCCCCATGGCGATGCACTAATGGGCCACTTTAGGCAGCACATGCCGCATACAAGGAACACTCCACAAGACTTGGCGCTCAAGCCAAAGACTCTCCTAAAAAGCCTAGGCCTCCAGTGTGTTATATAAACCGAGGCTAGGCTAGTCAATAGATCAACTTATATTCATTGGAACAATCTCGTGGTACATACATGTACTCTGTATTATCCCCCCATATGAATACAACCAAAAGCAAGATGTAGGGTATTATCTCTTCGAGAGAGCCCGAACCTGGGTAAAACCCTGTGTCCATGTTACCATCACACCAAGACTCCTAGCTTAGGACCCCTACTATGAGATACGTCGGATATAGAACCGACATTGGTGCTTTCATTGAGAGTCTGTTGGGTGTTCATCGTGGTCCGATGGAATTGAAATCAACGATCAGGTGCTATTTTTTCAACTAGATCGGTATTGCATAAAGTTGTTTGTCTTTGAAGAATCTCCGCTGTCATCTCCCTTGTCTTGTCCATAGATTAAATTATATACCGTAGAAAACCACGACAGCCATGGAACCAATGTGCCATGTTGCAGGTTCGCTGTGCGATTCTGGCTGGCGGCGGTCCAGCCGGGGGCACGGTATTGGGCAGTGCATATGGGTGGATCAACTCGGCGGAGCACACATCAGGACGATTCGTTTTCTTCCCTTTTCTTAATTCGGCTCCTAGTTCGGCCCGCTAGTGCTCGGCTACCTTTTTGTAAACCAACAGTACCATACTAACACAATTAAGTACTTGTCTTCAAGATCTAGTCTGCAAATACTACTTCACATACTAATGATCGGTAGTAGTCCGACTAGTACTACTTCATGGAAGGAGATCAAAGACTAGTACTATTTCATGGAAGGAGATCAAAGCGATTTGGTACTAGTCCAGTACGGATCATTCCACTTTTATTTGCTTTGGACTGCTTTACACCTTTGGTCTGCTACAATCATTAGAATCAAACAGGTTCTATTTTTCTTAGCTATTGTTTAGAATACAAATTATTACACATAGAATTTTTTCTGTTGGTTTCTACTGCATTGTTTTTGTAGGGATATTCTACCATGCTTAACGCCTGGCCAGCCTCTCTCCGTCACTGCGGCCAACCGACCTGTGTTGACATCTCCTAGCCAGAACATCACCAGGAGAATCCCAACCTACGCATTGTTACTTTGTCGAAACGACCTTCGCGCTCAGGTAGCCGGTGTGTAAGGCAATCCGACCAGGGGCGATCCAACCAGGGAGATTGATCTTTCCCTCTTTTTTCTTAAGTATGAAGGCAATCTGCACTTTTAGCTCCTAGTCTGTCTCCCGTGCACTTTTCCACGTACTAGATTTATTCCACCCTACGTTAAACGTAGTATTATACTAGTACTTGCTAACGCTTGTGTGAGATGCTAGACCTCATGCGCCTTATTTGATTGGGATCTGATGTTGATTGCTACATCATCTGCTGATTGCCTCACAAAACATCAGGTGCTATCTCTCCAAAGTACTTTAAATGTTTAATATTTTTCTTTGAGGAGCTAATTATTGCTTAGGCCAGTGTTATTTTCTCTACACAGGTTAGCTAATTTGTGGCCACAATGAGATCGCCCCGTGAATTCATGTTTTATCATGATGCCACTGTGCTACTTCTGCGCCGTCATTCCGGGCACCCTGAATCCAACCGAGGAGGACGAGCACATCGGCATATAGTCCACGCGGAGCAGCGCCCGTAGCTAACACGAATTCAGCTATGCGGCAACCCACAGGGAGATTTAATTTTTCCTTTTTCAATTCAGCTCTTCGTCGGCCGCTGGCAGTTCCTAGTAATCCTTTTTGAAAAGTGCATACACCCAGAGTATTTCTAACCTAATTAAATACTTGTTTTGCAAGCATAGTCCTTGTGATCTAATCTACAAACACTACTTCACGTATTGATGAATACTAGCAGTCCAGCTAGCACTCCTTGGGGCAACGATGAAAGTTCGACCGATGTTACTTTATTTGCTTCGGTCCTCCACGATCATCGCCGTTCAGGTTTTATTTTTCTTAGCTATTTGTTTAGCACATAAATTATTATACAGAGAATATTGTCTGTTCTTTTGTGCTGCATTATTTTTGCAGAGAAATTTTTCCGACCCTAGTACATAGCGTTGATCTGGCCAGTCTCACGTTGTCACCTTGGCATGTCGACCAATGTCGATATTGACCTCGTGTCAGATAGTCAACATTGACTACATCACGCCGCACTTCGGCAATCTGACATCGTCGTCCAGCCTGCGCTAATCACGCCAGAACAATTTCAGCGCAGTCACAGGGAGATTTGATTTTTCTTTTCTCTATTATTTAATTAAGTTTGGAGGTCGTATACACTTTCACTAATGGTCTCACTTTCATGTGCTTCCTTGATACAAATAGCACTACCAGTTGCTTCACGTCTATCGAGATTGGATTGATGCAACAAGTAGGCCGATAGCCACCGCGTCGACCGACACCTCCGCACAATGAGTTCAGATCATACTAGGCCGATGTGGTCGTCCCGCACATGGCGGCCTACATTGACATCTCCGGGCTGCCACTTTGTTGAACTGATATTGGCGCCCAGACCAAACTTACCTGATTAATTATGCAAAAAAAATCTTTCACAATTATTATTGTTTCTTGCTTGCACTGTTTTATGTGTGCAGGTAATGAATTCCGACTACTTCACGTGGTTACTTTGGTGTGCCGATGTCAACGTCCCGCCTCCGATGACCAAATTACTGCGGGCTTCACCTCGCCATAGCGTCCATGCTGTGTAGCTACTTCGGAGTGCCGAGCTCCCCGCTCGGCCACCTTGGGACAAGCCTGGGGGATGGAACCTTGTCCCACATCAAGCTCGGACCGCGGCATCAATACCGAAAATATTAACCAGCTAAGTCGATTTCATGCTCAAAGTTTTAAAAAATTTAACTTGTGTTTGGTTCGGCCATGCTCACTTCCGTTGTTTGTTAAAAGAAACTTCCTTTACCCATGTTAACTGGGGGCTCTTAAAATTTATATGAGCCGTTTTATAATAAATATGTATTGTTCTTGGTTGTTGCAAAGTCTTTTTCTACCACTCCTTTCTCGACTCGAGTGTATGGTCAATAGCTGGATAGCCTGGCTTCTCTCTGAAGCCGTTCGAGTTTAGTTTGCTAAACAGGCCTCGGAGAAGCACTCCACCTTCGGGATAAGGAGGTTCAAGCCGATGTTGACCTACATGCAGTTAAGCGATCGGATGTGTCACGTTAAAAGCACGACAGAAGCACAAAAAAACTTTAAGACCAATTTTTGGATTGGCACCAAAAACTTGATTTAGTTCGGGCGTAAAGTTTTTACTGAAGTTTTTTGGTTTTCCAAGCCTATGGCACTTCTAAACCTATTTTGTGTGTTTCCAGTATAAGTCTCACAGTACAACTCCGGACACCTTTCAAGCTTCAGCAATATCAATGCGGGGCTGCAACTGAAGCCGAACCCACCAAAAGCTAAGGTACTCCATGGACTCCTCGGCAAAACATTCTCGGATATTGCTTTATATGCATCACTTTCAAATTGTGTCTTCAGTCAATAGTTGGGTTGCCCGGCTCCTGTGCTTGCCTCCTACATTCCGCTTTGTTCGGCTAGGTGTGCAAAGGGAGAACCACTGCGATTGTGCTTCCAGCTCAAATGGTTAAGCGCCTCAGTGGAGAAAGTCGAAAACTGACTATCACAATGGGCGTAAACTGGTCAGCGATCCGATGATTGTGTCAAACTATAGATTGATGGAGGTCACCTCATGTTAAACGACGGGCCTTCAATAAAATTGGCCGAAGTGTTAATGGCTAGACCTCGGACGGCGCCAAACACTAACCAGAAGCTCATAAATGAGCCTCCCCAATTTAAGCTCCTATGACTAAGTGAAAGTTATAAATCCCGCATATCTGATTGCCTCATTTCCGCTAACACAACCGCCTCCGGGCACCGAGACGTCGGCTAAGGGTTGTTTTGTTATTGCAGAAACACCCTGCATAGCATCTATAAAGGGGTGGAGGCCGAGGATGGGCCACTTTCAAATGATAAACAGTCGCAACGGAGTCAAAATAAACATATCATCAGCATTTCTTTCAGTATATAAGCACTGCCTTCCGTAATCATCAAGCCATAAATATGCATCAAATTTGACTTAAGATTTTGGCCAAGCAGGGATGCCTAGCTCCTGTGTTTAACCCTACGTTCCTGATTGTTCGGCTAGGGGTAAAGGGAGCACCTCCGTGATTGTTACTACCGGGCCATCCGGATTAGTACCTCAGACTGGGTGAAGCGGAAAGCTAGCTATCTTAAGAATATAATTGGTCGGCAACGACAGAAGTGAAAATTACAGTTCATTAATACCATAGAGTTTGGGAACTTGCCCCACACTAAATCCTCAATATTTTCCTCCCACATTGATCGGAGGTGAGTTTTCATGATTATGATCAACATGACAACCCAAAGGAACTGATAGCGGGACTTTCTTCGGAAGATGTTTCTTACATTAAAAAGCAATATAACATATCTCTCTGCATACCTTTGTTTATAAAACCGTATGGCCGGATTGCCTTGTTTGCCATAAATCTTTGCCCTCATAAAGGCTCTATAAAGTAGGACAAACACTCCCCGACTACTGGCCAAGGAGGTTGAAGTCGATGGTCGGTTAACAAAGTTTTGTACAATACGGATCCGGGCATTAATGATGTAGAGTACTTGGATACATAGAATCATTACAAATAACTTGTGATTTTACTCTGGATATCGATCCTTAATTTGGCCACCCGTGTCTGCATTAAGGCTCGGGGTCTACTAGGCTTTGGGCTTATCAGTTACTAATATTAAAGGGGCACATCGATCCCTTCACCTGTTGTTGCCACCTAACCAGTGTCTCGGGGGCTACTGCATTGCCTATTCAATGCATAAAATTCAAAGGGCTCAGTGTTCGTCTTGACCGAACTATGTGCAAACGCGTCTTCGGACAACAATAGGTACTAACTGGGACTTATCCGGCATCAAGCTAATATATTACGGTGACTTCTCAAAACCCTCTCTCAAGGGCCCGTCCGCCGATCACTATCTCCTCTAATGTGCATCTCGGATTTTAGGCCGACATACACCTTGAGGGCTACTGGCTATATATCTCGCCAGTAAATAAATTGCATCAATCGAAAATAAAATCTGCAAATAATCAGCCCGAGCCCGAGGTGGTGCATCACCTCGGAAGCAGTCCAGCATAAAGCTTGGCTGCAAGCGGCTGGCTCCATAAAGAACTTTTCAGCGTAAAGCTCAGATAACCTCCTTCAAACTTTTTCAAGCCAAGGTGATCTATGACACCTCAGATATAGTCCGGCGTTGGTGCTCGGATACAGTCTGATGTTGGTGCTCGGCTGCAAAAGATACTTCGAATGCAGTCTGCCGTTGGAGCTTGGATGCAAGAGGACACCACCGCACGGGAACAACTTCAAACCTGAGGTGTGGTGTAAAAAATAACAAGGCATTGATAAAGGCCGAGAACTTAAAGGGGCTCCTTGGATACCCGACATGTAAACTCTTCGGATTCACTTCGACGATCCTCAAGATTGAAGATGAGAAGATTTGTTGAACTAGTTTCAAGACCGATGACCGAAGATGAAGAACAGTTCGGAAGAATCAAGGAGTGTCCCCAACTTAAAGACCGGTTTAGGGGGCTACTGACAGTGTCCTAGACTAGGGGGTACTCACCATGTTGTCTCCCGACAAGCTAGATCGGGCCGAGGACCCCCATGGCGATTCACTAATGGACCACTTTAGGCAGCCCATGCCGCATACAAGGAAGACTCCACAAGACTTGGTGCTCAAGCCAAGGACTCTCCTAAAAACCCTAGGCCTCCGGTGTTTTATATAAACCGAGGCAAGGCTGGTCAATAGATCAACTTATATTCATTAGAACAATCTCATGGTACATACATGTACTCTGTACTATCCCCCCATATGAATACAGTCAAAAGCAGGATGTAGGGTATTATCTCTTCGAGAGAGCCCGAACCTAGGTAAACCATGTGTCCATGTTACCATCGCACCAAGATGCCTAGCTTAGGGCCCCTACTACGAGATACGCCGGATATAGAACCGACACCCTCCCCTCGACCTCACACCACCGCCGTGCTTGGCACCGCCCCTACCATCCCTTTAAGGCCGACCGACGTCCAGATCAGGCGCCATCAGCTCCTGTGCCCCACACACCCCTAAGATAAACATCGAGGCACTGCTTCTGCAACAAACAGGCGGACCAGCGCCTCCGCGGGTGGTGCTTCCTTTAACTGGGAATCAACTGACTAGGAATTGTAATCCAGTTGGGAAATAGACCTCTAGCTAAGGTGAAATAGTATATGAGGAGAAACCATGTGCATCATGAGTTACTAGGAACATCTAGTATTTGGAAGAAGGTGCAGTAAGAAGCGACCAACTAGTGTCTTCTGTGGGATGAATACCGTGCGAGCAGACATGTAAGATTTGCACGAATAAGGGAAGAGGAGTACCAGTTCCGGCTGCCAGTGCCATGTCCTCCTGATTTTGCACCGATCTTCTTAGTTTTACTAGGGGACCCGATGTTGTGGAGGACGGTGGAGCCTTGAACGAACCAATGGCCAAGTTGTTGACCGTGTTGTGGTGGCCGTCTATCGATAGAAGGGAAGCAAACCCGAGGCGGCGAACGATGGCATAGCGGTAACATCTCCAGTGCGATGTACGGTGGCAATGTTGGAACGGTAGCGGTGAGGCACAGGATGGCGTGGTTCAACTGGCCTAGGTACGATGCACGTCAGTGTCCTGGAGGTAGCTCGGCCTCGGCATCAACTGCTAGCCATGGAGGGCGTTGAGGTTGCGGTTGCGGTTGTGGTTGCGGTGGACGACGATGTTGGGGTATCAGCTCCGGCGTGATGGAGGAGGGCGGCGGTTGATCGGTGCGATGGGCTGGCAAATGGAGTACGCTAGGTTTTGCAGCTGCTGGAGAGTGAGTTTTGGCTCCCACGGAGTATGAATGGAGAATTGGACCGGGATGGAGCTAAGGGGGAACCATGTTTAGGTCTAGGACATGCTTGTTCGAAATTTGGAGAAATTACAAACTTTGCCCCCTCTTAAATTTCGGACCTACTGCAGGTCGGGGGTAGGACAGTAATCCCAAGTGTCCCAAATAGTGGGAAGGAGCGATTTCAGCCGAGCACATGTGTGTTTAGGCGGCTGCGGTGTATGAATAATTTTTGGAGGTGGTTGTGTGGCGTCTAGATGAAGTTACAAAACCCTACCCCGATTTAGACCTTTTTTTAGAACAAAGACGCTAGAAGCGTCCGGCTTTAAATTAATAAAGCCTACAACAGGCAGCGTAACCACCAAGTCAACCTTACAGAACATAACGACGAGCACACAGCTCAGGCCAAACTGACGCAACGAGTTTAAGGGTTCTAAACGGCCGAAAGAGCGAGAGAGAGTTACATGGCACTAGGGCCAGTCAACGAGCGCGCAGGCTCTCGCACAACCTAAACCAAAAGGGCTACTCCCCTTCATGGAGTAGCAGCTGGCTCCCTAGCCATTTCGTACACGTGGTGCAGACGGTCTTGAGCTTGCTACATCTGATCAACATCCTAGCGCCTCGCCAATGGACTACACTCCTGCAGGAAAAGGTTACATTTGAAGATGATATTGGCTCGATGGGTCGGGAAGACCTTTTCAATAGCAATTTTATTCCGGGAAAGCCATAGCGCCCAGAGAAGAGCCCCTGCACAAGACCATAGCACGCGTTTAATACTCCCCTAGACCGAGTTCATGATATGCGCAAGATCGCTGGATGACCGCGGGTCCCAAGCTACGCCCGCCGCCTCTCGGACAGCACTCCACGCAAACCGCGCCAACGGGCACTGGAAGAAAACATGGTTCGCGTCTTCTACCACATTACAGAGCGCACACAAACCTGACACCGGCACCTGCCTTTTGGCGACATTATCGGAGGTGGGAAGTCTGTTTCTGAACAGTTGCCAGAAGAACACCTTGATTTTCAGCGGTAGTCGCAATTTCCAGAGCCCGTTTGCCATTGGCAAGGTTGGGCCCTGGCATAGCTTTTGGTACATCGACTTGACTGTGAACTTGCTGGACGCATTGAGGGTCCAGGACATCGTGTCGGCTTGCATGGACAACGTTGTCTGACCGATGAGCTGGAGCAACGCCTCGAAGCTTGTCTGCTCTAGAGCGGTGAGCTCGTGGCAGAAGTAGATCACCGGAGGGGAAGTTGACAAGGCCGAAGCCACCGTTAGGTCCAGGTCTACCGCCAGAGGGTATAAGTCCTAGAATTGTGACCAAAGCGGTTGGGATCCAACCCAAAGATCAAGCCAGAACCTTACTGACCTTCCGTCGCCTATGGAAAACTTGGCTCCCAAGGCAAAGGCCTGGCGGACGGTCTGAAGGTCGTTCCAGAAGGGGGATCCCCGAGCCGCCCCTTGGAAGAAATTACCGCTCGGGAAATACTTGGCTTTAAGGATGTCAACCCACAAGTTGGTCGCCCTTGGGAGATCTTCCATATCCATTTGCACATGAGTGCGATGTTTAGGATTCTGGTGTTGGTGATCCCCAGATCCCCCATATCCTTGGGACGACAAACCGCATCCCACTTGACTAGGTGGTATTTGCGTTTCAGGCCCGAGCCCTCCCAAAAGAAGCGAGAGCGTGGCATGTCCAATTTAGAGTGAACCCCTTTCGCCGGGAGGAAGAGGCCCATCACGAACATGGGCAGGGACGATGGGCTCGAGTTTGTGAGCACTAGCCTAGCCGCGGACGAGAGGAATTTGCCGTGCCACAGGCACACCCGCCCTCCTACCTTAGTCCAAAGCGGAGCCCAACCCTCGATCGGGATACTCTTAGAGTCAAGTGGTAGGCCCAGGTACGTAAAGGGCAGTTGAGCAAGTCTGCGATACGTCTAACATCCGCAGCATCTAAGCCCATGGGAAGAACTTCGCATTTGTTGAAGTTTATTTTCAGCTCGGACATGAGCTCAAAGCTGAGAAGGATGGCTTTGACCATAGCAATGCTGTGTAGGTCTGGCTAGAACAGCAGAAGCATGTCGTCCGCGTACTGCAAGTGGGAAACCCCCCTGGGATAAGGTGTCCCACGACACCTTTGATGTGGCCAGCCTCAGTAGCTTTTCGCAGCATCGCAGCCAACGCATCGACGACAAAATTGAACAAGATGGGGGACATAGGGTCGCCCTGACGGAGTCCCCGCTTGTTCCGGAAGAAGTGACCTACTTCTATGTTGACCGAGATTGCAGTCTGGACCCCAAGACCAGCTGCATCACATGGTGAACCCAAACAGTCGAGAAGCCTCGACTAATGAGAACTTGGCGCAAAAAGTCCCAGTTAACACGATCGTACGCTTTCTCGAAGTCTAGTTTGAGAAGGATGGCAGGTTTGTTCGTGCGTTTGAGCTCGTGAAGCACTTCCTGGAGGGACAGTGGGCCCTCGACGATGTGGAGACCCCTAATGAACGCCGATTGCGAGCGACTAATGGTGCGGTGAGCGGTAGGGATTAGACGCGTAGTACATGCTTTAGCACAGATCTTTAAAGGAACGTTGATCAGTGCGATGGGGCGGAACTGGAGAACGTCGTAGTTAAGTCTAGCGATATCTACAGTGCCACGCATGAAGCCGTTGCACACCTCAAACATGGGCTCACAGAGAAGAGGCCAGAAGCGCTTGAACATGGCCATCGGCCACCCATCTGGGTCCGGCGCCGTGTCAGATTTCATGCCATTCAGAGCATCATCGATCTCCTTGGGGAGAAACGCCGGTCCCAACTCAGTGTTCTCGCTGTCCAGGACCCGTTGGAAAGGAAGCCACACGTCAGTGCGGAGGCCAGCCCTCTGCTCCTCTCTAGTTCCCATCAAATTGATGTAGAACTCGTAAACGTGCGACATGATGTCGTCTTGGCATAACAGGAGCCCCTGCTCCGATTGTAGCCTAAGGATCGCGCATTTCCGTCTTCTCCCATTCGCGTAAGTGTGGAAGTATTTGGTGTTAGTGTCCCCCTTAAGAGTCCACTTGAGGCTGCCCCTGTGCTTCCAGTACTCCTCCTCGCTCCGGAGTAGAGCCTCGACTTGCCCTTCCAGGGCGTAGCAGTGGGCCCATTCCTGTTCGGAGAAGGGTCTCATGTCGTCCTGGGCGTCGAGACCTGCAATCTTGTCGACAAGTCTTGCCTTGAGAAGCTTGCCGTCTCGCCCTTGGTTAGCGCCCCAACTCTAGAGGCACGCATGGAGGCGCCCCCCTGCCGCGATCCAAAATTCCATTTTGCCGCGCTGTGGACCGATTAGGTGCACACAGGAACTCCATTTTTCCCTAGAAACAGAGTCGAAACCTGGTATCTCGAACCAGGCCGTCTCAAAAAAGAAACAGGGGCTGCGGCGAATCCTGTCCTCCCCTGAGGACAAGATTAAAGGCACGTGGTCGGACCCGATGCGCGTCTCCGCAATGAGCAAGCACATGGGGTACACCACCTCCCAGTCCGGTGACATGAACACACGGTCCAATACCGAACGCACCGAAGCGAGCTGCTTGTTTGTCCAAGTATACCTAGCTCCTGTCCTGGCCACTTCTCTAAGTGCCATTGATGCAATAGCGTTGTTGAACATAGCCACCCTTGGCTAGTTAACATTGTTGTTGTTCTTATCCGCTCCCAAGCGAATCTGTCAGGACCCCGACTCAATGCCACATCGATCTAGCATGTAACACCTCATATCACTTTGCGGCCTCACGCACGGTATTCCCACGGGTGTCGCCTTACCTTTGCCCGGGACCGTTTGCGCCTTTTGGCACACGTATATGACAGTGTCGCTAGCATCCATATGATAAGGAGCCCGGGCTAACATGGCTAGTCGTAAACCCAAAGTGGCACAGACTTACAGGGACAGGCATCCATGACCCAGCATCGAACGTGTCGGTCATCAGCGAGTGAATCCAGGCTGTAGCACTGGGCTAGCAGGACTCCGGTGAACCGGGCTGTAGCGGGCTAACAGGACTCCGGTATTCATCGCGTGACATTTCCCCGAAGGGACAGACACAGGAACGAAGAAGGACACATGCCGGCCAGCCTAAGTGTTCCGGAGCAGTAGCAAGCTACCATGGCTCGGTGGAAACACTAGGAGACATTTCCCGGTAAGAGAGGCTACTAAAGATAAACAGCTAGATGGTCAGATCCCACACATACCAAGCATTTCAATAGCATACACACAATATGCTCGATATGTGCAAGTACAACATGGCATCACAACTTGACTCTACGACTCAAGTAATTTATTCAATAGGCTCCGAGGAGCGAGATATTACAAACAGGGGTCTCATGACCCAACATTCAGAGCATACAAATCAAAGCACAAGCGGAAGCTATCATGTCTGGGTACAGACATCTATAATTGAAAAAGGCTGAGAAGCCTGACTATCTATCAGATCCTGCCGAGGGCACAAGATCTTAGCTGAGGTAACAAGCTAAACGTCGAAGTCCACGCGAAACTACTAGTGAGACCGAAGTCTCTCTGCAAAAACATAAAATAGGCAAACGTGAGTACAAATGTACCCAGCAAGACTTACATCAGAACTATCTACATATGCATCATTTTCAACAAGGGGATGGTGGGGTTTAACTGCAGCAAGCCAGCTTTGACTCGGTGGCTATCCTGGACTACGACCGCAATGTAACTCTTTGAGGTGGCGCACACGAGTCCACATATTCACCATATCAATACACCACTATGGAACCGCTCCCATCTCCCTACGAGAACGCCATCCATAGCACTCACGCTTATCTTGCGTATTTTAGAGTATCCACTTTCACTTGTCTATGAACTGATATAAGCAACCCAGAAGTCCTTTTCCGCGGACACGGCTATTCGAATAGATCATATTAACCCTGCAGGGGTGTACTTCTTCACACACGCTCTCACCACTTACCGCCGTTTACACGACATGTACTCAGCAACCTTCAAGCGGAAGCCCAACGTGGGTGTCGGCCACGGCCTGCCTAAACACTCAAGTCTCTAGTCCAGGTTTATCGCCTATTCGGGTTCCATCCATGAGGAGATCCGGCCGGAGTTTCGCTCACAGCCCCAAACGATGTGAACAGGGTTCCCGAGACACCAAACGGGCGCCCGGTACACCGTGCCACGTGCCTACCGCATCACAGCCCACCCCTACGGTCAGCGCTGCCCACGGCCTCCAGCATACTACAAACACCAGAAACTACTTGCAACTCCTGGACAGAGGACAAGGGTGATCAAGAAGCCGAGAGGGTCCATTGGTTTCGGGCCCAATGCGTGGTAGCAGCTGAATCATGGATCACAAACACAGAACTCAGTTCTTGAGGACGGCTGCAATGAGACAACCCACCATGTACTCCTACATGGCCTCTCACCGCTACCTTTACCAAAACGTGTTCACACACTTAGCTCACACACAGTAGGACATGTTCACACGCCTCTGATTCATCCCCGATGAATCAGACCTGACTCAACTCTAAGCAGTAGCAGGCATGACAAACAAGCAAGAATGAGTAGGCACAACAGGGCTCAAACAACTCCTACTCATGCTAGTGGGTTTCATCTATTTACTGTGGAATGACAGGTCATGCAGAGGATAAAGGGGTTCAGCTACCGCAGCAAGTAACAGATGATTCGGTGTTGTCCTAATGCATTAAAAGAGAGCAGGAGCGAGAGAGTAGGATTGTATCGAAATGAACAAGGGGGGGTTTTGCTTGCCTGGCACTTCTGAAGATAACATTGAGTCTTCATCAGTGTCAACGATCACATCATCGGTATCACGTCTATCGAGAGGGGACAAATACCGGCAACATAGAAAGGAACACAATCAATGCAATGCACAATATGATGCATGATCATGACATGGCAAAATGAATGTGTTTTGAGCTAATGCAACTAGCAACAGATTAAATGAAGTTGGTTTGAATACAAGATTCAAATTCAAACTCCATATGTGATTATTCAAATGCCATTTAATTGATTTGTGCTAAACAGCAGCTATAAGTTGTTCTAACATGCATGAAAATGGTACAGATGGATTCCTTGAATTTTTCTGATAATTTTTCATATATAATTTATTTAATTTGGAGTTACGGTTAATTTTCTATGATTTATTGAAGTTTATACAATTTTCTGGAATTTCAGAATTAAATTAAATCCAGAAAACATTACTGCGTCAGCATGACGTTGGCATGACGTCAGCAAGTCAACAGGGGCCGGCTCGGGTCAAACCTGACGTGTGGGGTCCACACGTCAGTGACACAGGAGCTAATCCCGGTCAAACCCAGCGCTGACTGGGGTTTGACCAGGGGTGGGGCCCACTGTCAGTGGCTGTGGGGGTGTTTAGTGTGGTCATTAGTGCTGACTAAATCAGCGCCACGTCACCCTCGCCGGAGTTACGCCGGCGGCGACCACAGAGCACGGCGGGGGACGCCGGACTTGCGCTAGGGGCATCGGATCGACGCGCCAAGGGCACCAGGAGGTAGCCTGCGCCCGTGCGCATCTAGGGGGACCAACGGGAGGTGCGAGGGTGGCCGGGGTTCGCCGGAGTGGAGCCCGAGGCGGCGACCGGAGTTTGGCCATGTGCGGGGTTGGGCTGCGGCGCGCTAGGAGAGAAACTGATGGTCCAGACGGCATCCGCGGGCCACCAGAAGCGCGCTGGTGCCACGGGTTCGAGCAGAGGGGCTCGGGTCAGGAGAGCTACGCGGCCATGGCGGACGGCGGTGCTCGGGAATGTGGCCAGGGGTGCTACGGCACGGGAACGAGTAAAATGAAGGAGGGAAAATGGAGTGGAGCTCACAGGGGTTGCGACGGTGGCCTCGGGGAGCTCGGGGAGGCATCGGAGCCGACGAATTTGACGAAGATGGCCGGCGGTCCCGAGGTTGAAGAAGACATCGAGGGCGGTGTTGCGGCACGTCTGGGGCCTCGTGGCTCGTTGAGGAGGTAGAGGGAGGACCGGCGGAGCTTCCTGGGGCGTCGGTGAGGCTAGGGGTGGCCGGTGGCCATGGGTACGGCGACGATGACGGCGAGCTCCGCTCGGTGGTGTGCGCGGGAGGGAAGCAGAGGAGGGAACGGGGTCCAGGGGAAGAGAGGGGAGGTGCAGGGGGCGAGGGGGAGTGCGTGGCTCCCTCGGGTGCCTCCAGCGGTGAGCAGGTAAGCAGGAGGTGGCCGGAGCGTGCGCGCGCGCGTCGGGCACACGCCCTCCTGCCTACTGGCAGGAGGTTGAAGACGGTGGCGACCACGGTGGGCTGGGCCGCACAGTGCTGGACCAGCACAGGAGCTGGGCCAGCTCTGGTGGGCTGCACGGGTGAGGCCAGGTAAGTTTCTGTTCTTTTTATTTAATTCTGTTCTGTTTTTCTTTTTATTTAATTCTTTTGCCATTGTTTTGAATTTAAAAATAATTCAAACAATGCCAAAGCTCCTCTGAATATTTTTATTTTGCTAGATGGACTTTTCCAAAAGCTCATAAAATATTTCAGGGATATTTGAAATTATATTCTAATTATATGAATATAATTCAAATTCAAATAGCTAATGAATTAAATTCAAAGTCCCAAAAATAAATCCTTAAAAATGTTCAATATTTTGGTTGGGACCAGAACCCTTACCAAAAATTATCAAACATTTAAGAAGAGCATTTTGGAGCAATGAATGAGATTTCTAGGGTTTTTGCCCCTCTTTTATTTAAGTTTTTGAGGCTTCCAAAATTCCTCAGTTCAAGTTTCAGAAATATAGACATGATGCACACATGAAGCTAACCTAGAGCAATGCCAGAAGCTAGGGATGTGACAACTCACCCCCACTAAACAAGAATCTCGTCTCGAGATTCAAGCGTAGGGTAAAGTGAAGGGTAACGCAGACTAGTATAATCTTCACGATCCAGGGTGCACTTCAGTTGAACGTTGATTCATTCACCATCATTGTCTTGAAGTCTTGCCTTGAAAAATCCTGTCAACATGACATGGAGGGAAGAAGGAGACTCTAGAAGGGTCGATCTTCTCGAAGATCGAACAACTCACGGAATGAGACATAGGACCATCTCTCGGGTTGAGACACGAGATACACATCAAGAGGGGTGGAAAGACACGGATGACGAAGGTTCACTAGGTAGACAACAATTCCACACCTAAGAAGGTGGTAAATGATTGTCAACGTAGCGAGGAGTTGAGTTGCCATGATACCACGACGAAACATCCTGGAGGAGGGTGATTCGTAGATTATTACCTTAAGTGGCAAAAAGAATTACTTTTGATTCAGAGATCATTGAAACTCTTTAAACCAGCCTAAGACAATTCTCGAGCGATCGTTTGAAGGGGGTCGGTAGAATGGCATACTCGGACTTGGATGATGTGGATTACCTTGTTGAAGACAACGCAATGGATGAATTTGCTTATCACCGGAAATGGAAGAGACCCATGGTAGAATGGCACATTGGCGGTGCAAGCTAGGAACAAAATGCAAATGCTGGGAATGATTCTGGTAACTGGGGAAGAACCCAACAATAGAGAGTGGATTCACTGTTTGAAAAGATCATAGCATTGCCGAGGAAACTGAGAGTAACCCCAGTTAGTGCCAATGGTAACACCTAACGCTTGTGCGTGCTCTCAAGAACTTGAGCATTTCCATATTCATCAAGGTTTTACCAACATCCGTGTCAAGGATCCTGGCAACACAACTTGCTACCATGATGAATGATGATGGATGATGCAGATGCAAAGGAAGATAACACTTCTCAGATTTCTTCTTAGCGAGGCCAAGGAAATAAAATCTGGATGATCGACCGAGAGACATTTAGCACTCCGCTTCTAATGTTCTCCTTGATGTGCTAGCGTAACCCATTCATAGATATGGTTTGATATCTAGAACATCAAGTAAAAAGGTCGGACTTCGGGATCTCAAAATCCATAGGGGCAACTAGGGAGTAAATCCTACGAAATCCCTATGGGGAGGTGGCCAACTTCCTCAAACAAGATACTACAATAATAGGTCTTCCGGCTAGGTGTGTTGGCCACGACATCCACTTTACCGGTTATCGAGGGACCAATATTATAGTTCTTTGGGAGATGTTCCAAACCATCATATCTGCCTGAGATTCAGATCTGGTTGGTGTCAGGATATTCCAGACTCATCGAGTCTAGGAAGAAAAATGATAGTTTGCAACACAATTTGACGAGACAACGCTGCGAGATTCTCGGGGAATGAACTACGATAGTAAGCTCCAAAACATGAGCTGGTTCTGCTACAAACATGTGAACACGCTGTCCCAGACAAATATGACCACGTGGTAGTCTTATAATAAAACACTACCGAGTTCAGGTGGGGGAACCATCATTAATGACATCGAGTCTCCACGCGTGGAAGTCCAAAGAGTTCACCTTGGACAGACTCCTTTATCTTTGAACAACTCAATCAGTGGCTTGGTGTGCTCGGAACACATATGGAATGAAGGTTGCAAGTCTCCAGACCACAGAATACTTCGCACGTATGCATGACTGACTTGGGATGATTCCAGAGGAAGCAAAACTAACTTTCTCAAATCCACGGCGGCAACTTTCACCAAATGCACGTGTATAAGAGGAAGTCACTCCTTTCATCAAACAAATACTTCATGAGTTAGCATGAAGAAATGCTTTCAAAAGTTTCCAACACTAGCTTAATGTTCAACAAAATCATGGAGGAGATAAGGATGTTGTCAATGGGCTCAACAACAATTCTTCCGGGTTTCCCTTTAAAAGGAATTCCATAGTTAAGTGAACAAGTGATAGCATTGGTCAGACCCAAAAGATATAATGGTGTATGCTCGAGGGATCAACCACGAGTAAGACAACATTACGAATATCGTTGGTTCTGGTCTGATTGGATGATAGCCCATACTCAATCAAAGGTTTGGGTAAGATAATAGATCCAACAATTGTTCACGAGGACCAATTGATGAAGATATCATCTTTCTTCAACACACACACACACACAAAAGATATCCCTTAACATGAACTAAGTCGGACAAGCTTTTGTCTTCCAACTCTCCAAGTTGTTGTCTAGCTTAACCAACTAGCTCCGGGATATCCATCACAGAATCTTGGAGAAAGGGTGGTTCACAAGAACCCGACTTGATCACGAGCTCAATATAGCAGTCAGGTGACAACCTGGTAATACTTCCGAGAAGATATTCGGAAAATCACGAACCACCGGTATGTTACTAAGCTTGAGAACAATCTCGCTTTTGAGGGCAAGACGATATGATCAAATGAGTGAGGACTTGACCAGATCCTAACTCATCAATCGAAGGGTGCACCGAAATAAGGACTAGGTAGCACGACCAGTCTTAGAAGGATGATTCAAAAACCAACACGCTAAGAATGAAATTATTATCCTTTAACTACCAAGCAACAGAGTTGCTAGCAGTATTGATTTCACACGTCATGATTCATTTGTCGGCATTCCGGTTACAATAACACAGGAACCGAGGAATGAACAATGATGGCAAAAGTATCACTGTACCAAGAGTTCATAGGATGGTGTGCAATTCCTATAACAATCCCGATATAAAAGATGGTAATACTCCAAGGTAGAACAGAGCAAAAGCTGGATTGGCATTTTGATCTGCGGAGTACAATTGTTTTGACCCAATCCTAGATATGGAAGAGGTACTGGAGTTTGTTTCTCCAAGTCATTCAGGACAGAATGGCTTGTCGGACCACAAGGGTAATAGGCATCGATAAACGAACGCACGCATACTCTTGACTATCAATTGATAGGCGAGGGTCAGAGGACAACTAAAGAGGGACAACTCGAAGGAACATACGATTTTCTGAGTTGTGGATGCATGGTTTAGCATGTCGAACGAAGTTCAACATAATTCTTCCGGATAACCCATGCAGAAAGGTAGAACTGGCAGAGCCACAGTATATAATGGAGAACTCATCAAGAATAATCCTGTTGTGATATTTCAGTTCAACGAGGAACTTCTGCCATAAGTAGTTCATGGTATTTGGAAGAAGAAGATACCATGGACTTCAAGGACTATCGCAAAGGTTACTAATATCCTAAAGGCACTAGCAATTTCTATCAACATGAAGTAGGTAGAGTGAATCTCGGGTTCAAGAACCCAGGAACAGAATACCTATTACTAAGTAGCATCACGGGATGCTTTCGAGAATGATGGCCAGAATCATCACACTGGGAACACAAATCATGGCTAAATTACTAGATGATCCCCTGAGACGCCTAGGGTCATAATAATTATTCCAACATAAAGGTCGAGGCAGTAGAATACCTCAACTCAACAATTAGTGTGATTGAGCTGGCATAAAGGAGCATCGAAACCAGAGGGAAAGGATTTTGCAAATGCATCAGACTATTTAGAAACCTGGAATGACTCGGACAGCATAACGGCTGTAAATGCTCAGAAAAGATTTGAGACATACTACAAAATGGTGGCATAACCACTCAGAAGCACAATATCAAGGTTCCGAGATCAACAATTAACATACGGAAGTAGTAGGAACTGAACTGAGACTTAAATCCAACAATCTATAAGTCTACAGATTAGTAACACGTGATCCTGATAGAAAGAAGAGATAGCCTAGTTCTTAATCCCCGTAGAAGAGAAGATGATGACTCAGATCAGAAGGCCATGAGGTATAAGGAGTAAAAAGAGCCTTACGTTCCATCCCACAATCAATTCCCCTACATATAACTAAAGAATTTCTAGACTCAACTTCGACCAGTTTGGCTTGGTAATCCTACAGGCAGTCAAGCTCTGATACCAACGCTGTCAGGACCCCGACTCAATGCCACATCGATCTAGCATGTAACACCTCATATCACTTTGCGGCCTCAAGCACGGTATTCCCACGGGTGTCGCCTTACCTTTGCCCGGGACCGTTTGCGCCTTTTGGCACACGTATATGACAGTGTCGCTAGCATCCATATGATAAGGAGCCCGGGCTGACATGGCTAGTCGTAAACCCAAAGTGGCACAGACTTACAGGGACAGGCATCCATGACCCAGCATCGAACGTGTCGGTCATCAGCGAGTGAATCCAGGCTGTAGCACTGGGCTAGCAGGACTCCGGTGAACCGGGCTGTAGCGGGCTAACAGGACTCCGGTATTCATCGCGTGACATTTCCCCGAAGGGACAGACACAGGAACGAAGAAGGACACATGCCGGCCAGCCTAAGTGTTCCGGAGCAGTAGCAAGCTACCATGGCTCGGTGGAAACACTAGGAGACATTTCCCGGTAAGAGAGGCTACTAAAGATAAACAACTAGATGGTCAGATCCCACACATACCAAGCATTTCAATAGCATACACACAATATGCTCGATATGTGCAAGTACAACATGGCATCACAACTTGACTCTACGACTCAAGTAATTTATTCAATAGGCTCCGAGGAGCGAGATATTACAAACAGGGGTCTCATGACCCAACATTCAGAGCATACAAATCAAAGCACAAGCGGAAGCTATCATGTCTGGGTACAGACATCTATAATTGAAAAAGGCTGAGAAGCCTGACTATCTATCAGATCCTGCCGAGGGCACAAGATCGTAGCTGAGGTAACAAGCTAAACGTCGAAGTCCACGCGAAACTACTAGTGAGACCGAAGTCTCTCTGCAAAAACATAAAATAGGCAAACGTGAGTACAAATGTACCCAGCAAGACTTACATCAGAACTATCTACATATGCATCATTTTCAACAAGGGGATGGTGGGGTTTAACTACAGCAAGCCAGCTTTGACTCGGTGGCTATCCTGAACTACGACCACAATGTAACTCTTTGAGGTGGCGCACACGAGTCCACATATTCACCATATCAATACACCACTATGGAACCGCTCCGTCTCCCTACGAGAACGCCATCCATAGCACTCACGCTTATCTTGCGTATTTTAGAGTATCCACTTTCACTTGTCTATGAACTGATATAAGCAACCCAGAAGTCCTTTTCCGCGGACACGGCTATTCGAATAGATCATATTAACCCTGCAGGGGTGTACTTCTTCACACACGCTCTCACCACTTACCGCCGTTTACACGACATGTACTCAGCAACCTTCAAGCGGAAGCCCAACGTGGGTGTCGGCCACGGCCTGCCTAAACACTCAAGTCTCTAGTCCAGGTTTATCGCCTATTCGGGTTCCATCCATGAGGAGATCCGGCCGGAGTTTCGCTCACAGCCCCAAACGATGTGAACAGGGTTCCCGAGACACCAAACGGGCGCCCGGTACACCGTGCCACGTGCCTACCGCATCACAGCCCACCCCTACGGTCAGCGCTGCCCACGGCCTCCAGCATACTACAAACACCAGAAACTACTTGCAACTCCTGGACAGAGGACAAGGGTGATCAAGAAGCCGAGAGGGTCCATTGGTTTCGGGCCCAATGCGTGGTAGCAGCTGAATCATGGATCACAAACACAGAACTCAGTTCTTGAGGACGGCTGCAATGAGACAACCCACCATGTACTCCTACATGGCCTCTCACCGCTACCTTTACCAAAACGTGTTCACACACTTAGCTCACACACAGTAGGACATGTTCACACGCCTCTGATTCATCCCCGATGAATCAGACCTGACTCAACTCTAAGCAGTAGCAGGCATGACAAACAAGCAAGAATGAGTAGGCACAACAGGGCTCAAACAACTCCTACTCATGCTAGTGGGTTTCATCTATTTACTGTGGAATGACAGGTCATGCAGAGGATAAAGGGGTTCAGCTACCGCAGCAAGTAACAGATGATTCGGTGTTGTCCTAATGCATTAAAAGAGAGCAGGAGCGAGAGAGTAGGATTGTATCGAAATGAACAAGGGGGGTTTTGCTTGCCTGGCACTTCTGAAGATAACATTGAGTCTTCATCAGTGTCAACGATCACATCATCGGTATCACGTCTATCGAGAGGGGACAAATACCGGCAACATAGAAAGGAACACAATCAATGCAATGCACAATATGATGCATGATCATGACATGGCAAAATGAATGTGTTTTGAGCTAATGCAACTAGCAACAGATTAAATGAAGTTGGTTTGAATACAAGATTCAAATTCAAACTCCATATGTGATTATTCAAATGCCATTTAATTGATTTGTGCTAAACAGCAGCTATAAGTTGTTCTAACATGCATGAAAATGGTACAGATGGATTCCTTGAATTTTTCTGATAATTTTTCATATATAATTTATTTAATTTGGAGTTACGGTTAATTTTCTATGATTTATTGAAGTTTATACAATTTTCTGGAATTTCAGAATTAAATTAAATCCAGAAAACATTACTGCGTCAGCATGACGTTGGCATGACGTCAGCAAGTCAACAGGGGCCGGCTCGGGTCAAACCTGACGTGTCGGGTCCACACGTCAGTGACACAGGAGCTAATCCCGGTCAAACCCAGCGCTGACTGGGGTTTGACCAGGGGTGGGGCCCACTGTCAGTGGCTGTGGGGGTGTTTAGTGTGGTCATTAGTGCTGACTAAATCAGCGCCACGTCACCCTCGCCGGAGTTACGCCGGCGGCGACCACAGAGCACGGCGGGGGACGCCGGACTTGCGCTAGGGGCATCGGATCGACGCGCCAAGGGCACCAGGAGGTAGCCTGCGCCCGTGCGCATCTAGGGGGACCAACGGGAGGTGCGGGGGTGGCCGGGGTTCGCCGGAGTGGAGCCCGAGGCGGCGGCCGGAGTTTGGCCATGTGCGGGGTTGGGCTGCGGCGCGCTAGGAGAGAAACTGATGGTCCAGACGGCATCCGCGGGCCACCAGAAGCGCGCTGGTGCCACGGGTTCGAGCAGAGGGGCTCGGGTCAGGAGAGCTACGCGGCCATGGCGGACGGCGGTGCTCGGGAATGTGGCCGGGGGTGCTACGGCACGGGAACGAGTAAAATGAAGGAGGGAAAACAGAGTGGAGCTCACAGGGGTTGCGACGGTGGCCTCGGGGAGCTCGGGGAGGCACCGGAGCCGACGAATTTGATGAAGATGGCCGGCGGTCCCGAGGTTGAAGAAGACATCGAGGGCGGTGTTGCGGCACGTCTGGGGCCTCGTGGCTCGTTGAGGAGGTAGAGGGAGGACCGGCGGAGCTTCCTGGGGCGTCGGTGAGGCTAGGGGTGGCCGGTGGCCATGGGTACGGCGACGATGACGGCGAGCTCCGCTCGGTGGTGTGCGCGGGAGGGAAGCAGAGGAGGGAACGGGGTCCAGGGGAAGAGAGGGGAGGTGCAGGGGGCGAGGGGGAGTGCGTGGCTCCCTCGGGTGCCTCCAGCGGCGAGCAGGTAAGCAGGAGGTGGCCGGAGCGTGCGCGCGCGCGTCGGGCACACGCCCTCCTGCCTACTGGCAGGAGGTTGAAGACGGTGGCGACCACGGTGGGCTGGGCCACACAGTGCTGGACCAGCACAGGAGCTGGGCCGGCTCTGGTGGGCTGCACGGGTGAGGCCAGGTAAGTCCAGGTAAGTTTCTGTTCTTTTTATTTAATTATGTTCTGTTTTTCTTTTTATTTAATTCTTTTGCCATTGTTTTGAATTTAAAAATAATTCAAACAATGCCAAAGCTCCTCTGAATATTTTTATTTTGCTAGATGGACTTTTCCAAAAGCTCATAAAATATTTCAGGGATATTTGAAATTATATTCTAATTATATGAATATAATTCAAATTCAAATAGCTAATGAATTAAATTCAAAGTCCCAAAAATAAATCCTTAAAAATGTTCAATATTTTGGTTGGGACCAGAACCCTTACCAAAAATTATCAAACATTTAAGAAGAGCATTTTGGAGCAATGAATGAGATTTCTAGGGTTTTTGCCCCTCTTTTATTTAAGTTTTTGAGGCTTCCAAAATTCCTCAGTTCAAGTTTCAGAAATATAGACATGATGCACACATGAAGCTAACCTAGAGCAATGCCAGAAGCTAGGGATGTGACAGAATCAGATTGAAGTCACCCCCTACCAACAGAGGGGTCTATGCTGCAGACATCGCGAGCACCTTGGCTTGGACTTCTCCCAAGAACTCAGCCGAGCGGGAGTGGTCCGCAGGTCCGTAGACCTGGACAAAAACCACGAGGGTGCGTACCGACGCACGAGCTCGAATGGTAGCCGCAATGAAGAAGGAGCCCACATCCCAGTCTAGGACCTCGTAGGTGGCTGCACAAAAACCTAACAGCATGCCGCCTGAGTGGCCCGTTGCCGGGGCATGGTGCCATGCAAAGCGCTCTAGGGGATCTACTGCCAGGATATCTTGGTGGTGAAACTCCGTTCTGATCGTTTCCTAGAGCCCTCTGATATCGACTCCCTCTTTCCTAATATACTCTTTGAGCTGGGTACGACGACCCGTGTGGCCGAAGCCGCGAATGTTCCAGAACAGAGCCCGCCTCTAAAGGATTCTGTTCCTCAAGCAAACACCCCTGGAGGTGATCGCCTTGGCCAAGTGCCACACCTTGCCGCGCCAAGGTGGGGGCAAGGTTGCAACCCCTGTTGCTAAGTCCCCATCGGGCCGGACTGCTAGCACATCCGAGGCCCCTGCCTCTAATGCCAGCAAGTCCGCGTGATTGGCCGCCGCCGCAGCAAGCGCTGCATGCGCCAATTCTTTAGCGCGAATCAGTGAGATCAGCTTCTGTCAGAGCCACCCATCGCCTCCACCCCGCTCTCCCCTAACACCTCGCCCAAGTGCTCGTCCGAAAAGGAGTCAAGAATCATAAAGCGGGGGAGGGGATTACCTGAGTTCTCCAAGTTCTTCTGGGCTTGTAGGAGCTGGGCGCGCTGCAGGGATGGCATGTTCCCTTTGGCATCCTTGGAGTGAGAGCTGGCCCTCACCGGAGCCACCTGCATCGCCGCCACCATCTTGGAACACTTGGCCTTCGGGATGGGCACCGTCTTCGTTGCCTCCTGCGCGAGGGGGTGGACATTGGTGCAGCCAGAGCCATCACTATCTGGCGGGGCGCCACTTGTGCCCCCATCTGCTCTGCCGCACGCACCGCCTCCGCGGTCACCTTGCGCACCACCACCTTCCTGGACTGTTGCGCGGAGCTGGCCTTGTTGCTACTACGCCCGCCCTGGGTCGGAGAGCGAGAAGGAGGGGGGAGCAGCAAAGTGTCGACAGACATGGCAACCGGAGTTCACGCTCCCTCCAGCACCACAGCATCTGCCAGGTCCGAGGGAGTGCCGTCCACCACCCGCACCAGAGGAGAGGTCACCGAGCCCAGGTTGGAGCTGTACTGGTTGGGGATGGACAGCGCCAGCCCATTGGATAGTCCGTCCTGCGCCGGAGCCACCGCCTCCTGCCAGGGAGGGACGCCCCCCCCC
>NC_041389.1:333784058-333800343 GCF_002162155.2 Triticum dicoccoides | reverse complement strand
GCCGTCCCGTCCCTGCCTGTCCACGTCGGGGCCCTTGCCGTTGTTGGGAGGGAAGGGAGAAGGCAGAGCAAGAGCCGCCAGCCAGGCCGGACCGAGCTCCGGCTCGACGGAGATGTTGAAGCCCGCACCATTAAACCAGATCTGGACGGAGCCCTTGAGCTTGGCCGAACTGCGGCATGCAAAGCGCATGCGGACTGGGCCCGGACTGACCAGCGAATCCTCGTCGACCAGAAGCGGCCTACCCAGCATGGTAGTGGCTGCCATGAGCCTGTCGAAATGGCGTTGCTTGGACGGCACCCCCCGCAGCTTGACCCAGACCTTGGGCATCTCTTCTCCCTTGGGCGCTTCGAGAATGGCATCGCGGATGTCGGCGGTGATGTTGTTGAGGGAGAGGAAGAGCTTGCCGCTGCACGTAGCCATCCGCGGCATGGCCGGGTCCAGAAACACCACCGAGAAGGCGTCGTCGTCGAGGGGGAAGATCTGCCAATCCCAGGCCCCCTCGAACAAATGCGATAGCTCCACCTCCAGGATGGCCTTCGAGAGGACGCCCGGCGCCACAGACAGCACCGCCGTGTTGGCCCCGAGCAGGGCTGGCGGCAGCTCCTCGTCGTCTTCGACATACTGGAGGCAGTAGAAGCCCTCGCCGGCGATGGCATGACCCATGGTCTGAAGAAGCAAAGGCTTGCCGCACGACGGGCAGAGGGACGAGGTGTGCCCCTCCTGGGTGCAAACGATGCACAGCGGCTTGAAGGAGCACTGATTCTGGTAGTGACCAGCCCGTCCGCACTTGAAGCACTCCGGGCCCTCGATTTCCTCGACGGGGATCGGCTCCGCCGTCATGCCCTTGGAAGAAGAAGGCATGACAGAGGTGGGCGGGAGGGGCGACTTGGAGGCCACTGCCCCCGCAGACTTGAGCATGGACTTCTTGGCGAAATGATCCCCGATGCGGTCGCCGCCGGGGGCGGACTGCATCCCCTTGCGCTTGAGCTCCAGGCCGCACCTCTTGAACTGCTCCTCCTTATTTTTCCTTTCTTGCTCTTTGATCCACCAGGCCGGCAGCGGCCCCCAACCGCCATCCTCATCGGCGCGCTCCACGCCATGCGCCGAGGAGATCTGGCGCCGCGCGCGGTCACGGTCCTGCGGGGCTCCATGGCCGGCTTCTTCGCACGGCAATCTTGCTTGGATCCCATCGCCACGACCACCGCAAAGGATCGGTCGAGAGAAGGGATAGGGGAAATGGGGAGGAGGGAGCGGGCGGAGTGACTGAAGCGAAGAACCTCAGATTTGGTGGCTGGAAACCCTACTGAGGCATCTAGGGTTCCACGGCGCATCCACAGCCACTTATATGGCTTGGTCATTGGACCTGGGCAGGCCTGGGCCTTGGTGGGCTGGACGTCCTGGGCCTGAGAGGGACCGGCTCCCGTGGGGCCCGCCTCGGGCGGACGGGGCGGCAGGGGCTGGGATGCCACTGGCGCGGGCCCGCACTCTGGGCCGCAACCCACGATCGACGCTCGGCCCGAAGGCCGCGCCGTCATCGCCATCCCAACCCTAGGCAGAGAATCCCGAACGACGGCCGTCGCCGCTGCCAGCACGGATCCCCCCAGATTCGGCCAATCTGGCCCTAGGCCAGGGAAGAGGAGCTGGTCGGCGTCCTCCGGCTGCCCACTCCTGCCCTCCTCTGCCCGTGCTTGTGCAAGGCGAGGTTGTCGACGCGCCACCGCAACATAACGCCGGGGGCCGCCGCCACCGGGCGCAAAAGCGCGGTGCCCACCGCCCTTGAAGGAGCCCACAAGCTCCTCCGCCCGCGCCACGAAGTCACGACAGAGCACGTTGGTCGGCCTTGCTCCGCCCGCCCCTCCACGACGCATCCATCTTCCTCCTCGTCGTCGTCGTTCGAATTCGCGCCCGCAAGCGCCCAGAACCTACTCCCTGACCAGCCGCGCGAGCACGGCGGCGGGGAGCCTTGCTTCTTGCTTGGCCCCTGCCGACGTCCAAAACCTATCGGGCCGTTAGGTTTCACAGATTAGAGCTAGAAAAGTAATTTCCTTCTACCAAACACTGGTATCACGAGGTTTCGGGCGAGTAGAGGTTCTTTTGGCGCTTCATTAGAAATTTTGAAACAGAAGTATTCACGTTTAGAGTATTCTTGAACTTTTAGGATTGACCTAAATAGACAATGTTAAATTTAACCTTGTATGTTTGAAAATCTCATCAATTTATGCGCTTCTTTTTGAAATTTTGACTCTTGAAAACCCTATAACTATGATTATTTTGGAATGGAGGAGGTAAATTTGAATCTATTCTGTACACGACTATATATGCTATTATGTACAAAAGCAGAGCAAAGATTGATGTCCCCTTAATTTAGGTTGAGTTGATTTGAATTCGAATATTTTAAACCACCTTAATTTGAATTCAAATGTATGCTAGTTCCTTGCTAGCTATTTACACTATGTATCTTTTATATGTATAATGTGCTATACACACACAACATAAACTATACTCACATTTTTATTTGAATTGCTTAAGCTATTCATTGTCCGGACTTCAAAATATTGACTCTATGAGTCAATTATGTCGAATAATAACATAGAAATGCTCAAATTCGATAGAATATGGATGTTTGATAGACCAATGACCGTTCCTTATGCGAATTTAAAATATCATGATCCCATCCAAAAATTTGGATACAATTTATATTTTTAGTCAATGTGTACATCAGTCTTTTACACATAGATTCACTCTCCCTAGGCCCCTCCTCATACACACGCTAGCTTTCTCTCACACACATATGCGCACACGGTGTATATCCATCGACGATCTCGCATACATGCTCACACTCTCCCCCGAAGTGTCTTTCTCACACACTCATGCTCTCTATGTCACCCTCCCTCTCTCTCACAACCATCTACGACTGTTTCACTAACCTTTGTCACAAGCACTTTTTCTGTCACACACATACGCACACACGATCCCCATCGACCCTTCTCTATACATAGATTTGCCTACGTGTCTCCCGCATGTACATTATCTTTAGGCCTAACTCGCACGCATTGTATCCAACTCTCTTCCTAGTTGATGAATATGATTCCAACAGAGCATTCAGTAGGATGACCCTTATAGTTAGGTTGGATGAATCATAACCATAGACAAGGGTTTACCTTAGTTCAGGCCCTTGTTCCGATCCAGGAAATATCATACGCCCGGTCTGTAACATCCAAATTTACAATTTGGGATGTTTTACAACATTAGTTAAGCATCTATTGCTTTTTATTTGAATTGAGTGGCATTTGAAAAAATTCAGAGGCAATTGAGTTCTATTGAATTTGGATTTGATTTGAATTCAAAATGGCATTCGAATTTCATTTCATATTTTTTGACAAATACTTTGTTCAAAAAGTATGAGAGGAGATAACATGACACTCCAAAAAGTCAGAAGAAAATAGTGCCAAAAGTTTTGAATTCAAATTTGGTTTTATTTGGAATTTTCAAAAAAATGATTCCTATAAAGTTTGTATTTTGCCTTAGAAAAATAGTTCACAATTTAGGATTTATTTTTCTGATCTTTTTGATATATATATTGTCTATATAAAATTATTTTTACTTTCAATTTTCTTTTTTTTCTTTTCTCTTAGATTTATAAAAAAAGCATGCCACCCGGGTCGGAGCTAGCCAGCCAGCCCACCACTTCCAGCTAGCCCAGCCACCAACAGACTCGGTTGCCCCAGCCAAACCTGTTGTGGATCGGCCACCTGACCGCACGCCCCTCCCCGCTGCCACTGACAGGTGGCCCCCCTCACCGTATAGCTGTGTATTTGTTGAAGACACGGTTAATTGACCAGCTAAACGCTCCACACGGCGGATCTAGTGTTGCATCATGAGTACACACTATCTCACTATCATAGGGCCCACCTGCTGGTGGGTATAAGAATGAAAACAAACGAAAATAAATTATTGGACGGTGGGTATTTGAAGTCGTGATCGCGGGCATAGCGGACAAGGTGGCTAAGTCGGCTCTTTTAATACACAAGAGCTAGCATGGTGATTATGCGCACACGTATGAATGCACACGAACTGCATGCATGCAACACTCACACGTACAAATGCACCCATGCAACACTCACATGCATACATGCATGCATGCAACACTTAGACGCACACACGCACGCATGCATGCACACACCACACGACCAACACTCTCAAGTGCTCAACCTACATGTGCATGTACACACATCAAGCCCTGACACAAACATACACAACCAGGTGGTTCCCGCACACGGGTTGGAGTCTTGTCGCGCCTGCGTAAATTTGTGTTTATCTTACTTTTTCCTCTACCAAATGACAGGTGGGACCCACAAGGAACGTGTCCAATTTAACCAGTCAACATTGTGATGCGCAGACTATTTGGCCGGTAAACAGAGTGCAATCCAATGTTGAATGGTGAGCAAGTGACCGTATAATCATCGCAAAATGTATGTAGTGACCGTAATGAGCGATTATGAAGTCCAATAACCGTATTATGTTTTTTGCTTCAAATACACTGCCAGTGTATTTATCTCTTCTCTTGCTCTCTCTGCGGAGCCGAGTAGGCCAACCTCCCACTACCTAAATTGGTGCACGCCACCCCATTATTGTTGTACTAGTTTCGTAAGACCGAACAAGCATTCACGTCTACCTTACAAACTCTAGATAAGAGCAACAAATGCCATGAAGACGAATACAAACATTTGAATTCACTTTATGCCCAATTTCTCTCTATAGGCCCTCCAAAAGTACATCCCTACACATTCTCGCATGTTACATCTAACAACTATGCAATACGGTACTACTATACTCCAACACAATTAATCATATGTGCTTTTAGTTTTAGATCTCATATTTTTACTACAATTATTCATTTTGCATACATTAAAATTGCGTTGAAATGTATGGCTAGTATCATCTAGTGATATAAAGGTCCGACTACACACACACACACACACACACACACACAAAGGGGCCCATTACACATTCAAGCATTTCACATCTTTCTCTCGCTCTCTATGTCAAACCGACTATGCCAAACTAATCTGCCTACCGCGCGAGAAAATCCCGCCCACACCAGTTTAATCAGGTTTGTATCGATGGATCATGCGAAACAACAAAACTATAGTAGTACAATAAAAGTAGCAGTTCATTGTGCCGCCGTGTCATGTACTCCTCCTTCATAAGAGTGGAGCGCTTGCTTTCATAAATGTTCTAGTCCCTTTCGCCGACATGTAGGACATCAAGCAACTAGTCCACGTGCCATGCACCAAATAACAGTGCAGCACAGCAGGAGGACGCGCCCTGGTTGTGGCGCTGCAGTAGTAATGAGCAATGAGGCCTCAAATCACAAAGATGCACCTTTCCCACAGTTAAATTGGAGGGACAAAGTGATGCTAAAAAGTTGGATGGACGTAGCAACCATCATTTCACTCTTTGCTGAATCCGCTTCACCTCATCTTCCGCAAGTTAACCACGTATTGCATATGTCGTTGTTCTGCCTCGTGTGGGATGTTGATCGGCTTGATACATCACTGACACATGGGACTACATGTTAGAAAACCGCCAGGCCAACCTCCTCTAAAAAGAAAAAACCTCCCCTACCTTCCGCACGGCAAAATCACCTCCTTTTTACTAATTTTGATATAGATCAATATAATAGATATTTGTATAGATAGATCAAGGAGCATAACCAAGTGGTGCGCTTAAGGGCATCCACGATGTGTAGCCAAATGGTAAAATAACTTTTGGCATCAATCGAAACCATTATGGAGGGTGCTGCCAAAGACAAAAAAGAGGGAACTGAAGCTCCCTGGTGCGCCGATACCGAATTTATTGAAGGAATAGAAAAATGCAACCTCTCTCCTCTTTCTCCCATGCTTGGACGCATGCATAGAGCACAGAGTCTACTACCTTGTCCCATATCACAAACCACAAAGTAGTGAGGCATCAAATCATAAAGCACAGGCGAAGCAACCATCATTTCATTCTTCCCTGACTCTGCTTCTCCATCGTCTTCTTCGAGAAACCACCTTTACCGTAGTAAGCTGGACAGACGACGCGATTGTGATACGATTAGGCCTCCTTTGGTTCAACAGACTTCCTGGATGCAAATAAGGCAGTTGTCTCGGCTAGTAGGCGGCTCTTCGAACGACATACAATGGTCTACATCAATGGTGTGCTCCATCGAACGCACTTGCCAAAGCCAAAACAATCGAGATATCGTCGACGTCACCGTAATGGGGAAGGAAGTCAAATAGTTACTCCCTCCATTTTTTCTATACAAGGCCACTATCAAAATTTCAATTTGCAGCTATATAAGGCCACTAACAGTAATCAAGGCAAAATTGATGGGGTATGCCTCATACTAGCAACCAAGGACATTAATATCCCTTTGCATGCATGCGAAAGTGAGAAGATTGGTTTGCATGCGCTGCATTAATCAACCAATGAGGAGTGAGAGGGTTGGCTTGTTGGGCGTTGGAGAAAAAATACGCATTAATTGACACATCAAACAAGGAGGAAAGCTTGCTTTTAACATTGACTTAAACCGACATTAATGTTTACCCTGGTAGCTGATATGATTTTGTGGCCTTGTATACTTGTACAAAAATGGGGGGAGTATATGATTAGCATGATGATTGTGGCTGGAGGGCAAAGAGGACGCCTTTTTATAGGATTTAGTACTACAAAATCCAGCGTCACTATAATAGGGATTTCCATCGATGTATCACGCAAAGGCAAAGAACCACCAAGTGTTATATTCACATTTTTTTGTTGAGGGGGTTATCTTCACAAGTTTAAAACGAGGAAAAGGAACATTCGCCGCATGCCTTTCGCGTTCACCACATTCGCATAAGACCAGTGCATGTTCGATCTGCCCTGTCGCTCAACACAAAACGGCTTGGCATTTCACTAGCATGTGGGAACGCATGTCAGCAATTCGACCATGGGCCACTCACACACTAGGCTGCCCCTCCGTCGCATTTGTAATCAGGATTTGTATCGATCAACCCCGCAAAGGAAAACCCCACCCTTCTTTTTTACCACAGTACGTACTAAAATCGAAGTCGCTCACCCTCGCAAACCAGCTGTTACAATTTACAAGTTCAAAATGAAAAGGAGGTACACTTAAGCACGCCTGTCGCGGTTGCACCGCACCCTCACACAGTTGGTCCGGCATGCCGCAAACCCAACCAAGGGAACGCATCTTAGCCTGCCTTTTTCACAGACACGTGGTACTGCACGTGATCAAACCAAACTCAGCCATCCAACCGCTGACACCTAATTTTCGTTCATATATTTTGTCTATCCAACCGTCTGTTGGGGAAGATCTATGCGGCCCATGCAATGGTCTGTTGGGGAAGAAGAAGAGGAGAGGAAGAAGAAGGGTTATGAGACATAGGATCTTCATCCAACCACCAGAAATGGTCGATTGACCCAAATGATGAAAGTCTGGTGTCTTACATAAATATGTTTTTACACAACAAAAGATCCCTAAAAGCAACAACATAAATAAAAACTATCACTACTCGTGGAATGAGTCAGCCTTGTTGTCTTTGGCTGACAGCGTGAACTAGCCGGAGCTACCGACGTGTGTCTCCGCATTGTTGTTGTCCTCGGCTACCAGTTACTTGTTCACGTGGAGCGTGTGGGCGCTTTGCATGGATGCAAGCACCGCCCGGTTCACGTCCACGATGTTCAGTTCCACCTGCAGGAGGGCCTCGATGGCAGCAGCATCCGTGCGCTCTGCATCAAGTTGAGCCTCCACCGCCTGGTTCGACGTCTGGTTCCGCCTACACGATGGCCTCGGTGGCAGCGGCATCCGGGCGCTCCGCATCAAGTTGAGCCTCTGCCGCCCGATTCACGTCCAGGACATCTGATTCCGCCTGAAGGAGAGCCTCGACGGCAGCGGCATCGGCATGCTCTGCGTCGAGTTGAGCCTCCACCATTCGGTGGTCCTTTAGGATTGCCAGGTTGAACCGTTGGTCCGCCTGCAAGCCGTCTTTTTTTTCCAAAAGTCAACAACGTCTATTTACCGATACACTAGCTTGTTCTGTACGCCTTCTCAAGTCTTTGATTTTTGGGAATGTTATCTGGTGAACGTTCACTAGGAGGAGGACGTCAAACGAACGCTTTTTCCTGGCAGATTTAGTTGCGATGCAAGATCAAATGATGGCAGTTTCGAGAATATTATCTGGCAAGCGAGCCTAGTTTTTCTTTCCTTTCAAAAAAAGTATGCTATGTGGTGTTGGCTTAGTCAACAAATGATTATGCCAACCTTGAACGTTGGATTGACATTCAACGTCTGTCGTGTTTCTTTAGTCTCTTCTTCCTCCCGCCTTCACAGCCAAACCAGCAGTGGCGAGACCGCCTACTCCCACCTCCCATGGCTGGTTGTGCTGCCGTGCATGCATCGCAGCCACATCACACCCTAAAATTCCAGCACATCTTCCCTGGCTCCTATTCGTTCCCGTACAAGGCCTCACCATCGTCCTCCGCCTTGGTTTGCTAGTCGCGGCGCTGCCCTCCGGTGTTGTCAACATGGTCAACAACCGAGAGGAATAAGGAGATGGATGTACGTGGAGAGGATCAAAGTAGGGACCCACCAGGGTCATGGCAGTACACAAGCAAGTGCCTCGTTTATTACAAGAAAAAATGGTTCCTCCTGATGGTTTCCTGACATCTAGGTCGCACGCCACTGTCAACGTAGTGAATACACGAGATAACTACACAAGGAGCGGCCGACACCCGGGACCCAGCAGCTCGCGCAATATTTTTTGTTTTTGGGACGGAGCAGGGTATCAACTGGGTTGTATGGGAGTTGTGGCCCGTCTAGCCCAGGCTTTTATTTCATATATTCACCACATGACCAGCCCAGTTTGTTTTTCTTTTTGAAAATGGCTAGCCCAGCTATTTTGTTTTTTGCAGAATACCCAACAGATGCCTACTTTCTTTTCTATGCCCCATTGGGCTGGAAATCTTTCAAGACGAGGAGGGATGCATTTGGCTTGCCCAGAAAATGGGCTATAAGTAATAGGAAATGGGTTGTAAGTTCAAAAAATACAGCAAAAAGGCAATTAATTCCAAATTACTTTTTTCTTTCAGATATAGATATTTTAAATTTTATTGTTTTTGTGCGGGTAAAATTTCATTGGATTTTAAATTAAGGTATGTTTTATTTTAAAATTAATTTGAATCTGGCTAGAAATTTCGGGTTGTATGCTATTTGCGACATATTTGGAGGCTGGCTTGCGGATCTACTAGGTTGACGTGTACGCAAGGCTATGTCAACTTAGTCCACGAATGATTCTAGCATCATTGACCATTGGATGTTAATCCAATGGCCGCGCTGCTTCTTCAATATCTGATCTTCTTGCTCCAGCCGCCTAAACCAGCGCCGGCAGGACCGCCTGCTCCCGCCTCTCGTGGCTGGCTATGTGTCGCGCAGGTCTCACCGCCCCACCCTACTCCCATCGCTGGCCAGGCCATTCCTCTACTCACCCTCACCTCCTGTTATTTTCCAGTGACAGTAGCCGAACTAGTAAACCCTCATACTCCCCACCGCATGGGCAACCATTGTCGAGTCTTCCCAGCTACAGGTCGTTCCCTTCCTAGGCCTTGCCGTCATCCACCGCGTTGGTGCTCTCGATGCAGCGTGGTCAGTGTAGTCAACAAACGACAGCCATCGGAAGAGCGATATGCGTGGAGCGGCTGATAGTAGGGAACCACATGGTCCATGGCCACACGCAAGCAAGTGCCTCCTGATTACGCGAAAAAAATGATTCCTCCCACTGACAAGCGAGACCCACCAGCTACATCTTCACACGCAAGGAAGTGCCTCCTTATTACGTGGAAAAAATTTTCCTTCCCCCTGACAGCTGAGACCCACCGGCTACATTTTCGCACGCAAGAAAGTGGCTCCTTATTACGCACAAGAAAAATGATTCCTCTCGCTGCTAGCTGGGACCCACCCAATTTGGAGGCTGACTTTGTGGGCCTACTAAGTTGACACATACGCTGGGCTTTGTTAATTTAGTCAAGAAACGATTCTAGCAGCAGTGACCGTTGAATGTTAATCCAACTGTCATGTTGCTTCTTCAACCTCTGATTTGCTTGCTCCAGCAGCCCAAACCAACGCCGACTGTACTGCCTGCTCCTGCCTCCCGTGGCTGGTTGTGCTACCGCGCAGGCATCACCGCCCCACCCTACTCACACCGCTGGCCAGGCCTTCCCTTTACTCACCCACACACACTGTTATTTTCCCGCGATGGTAGCCTTACACCACAGTCAAACCAGTCAACCCTCGTACTCCCTTTCATGTGGGAAAGCACTGTCGTATCTTACCAAACTCCGGTTCATTCCCTTCCTAGGCCTCACCATCGTCCATCGTGTTGGTGCTCTCCGCGCAGCGTCGCCAACATGGTCAACAAACGCAGCCATCGAAAGAGGACTATACGTGTTGAGGCTGACAGCTGGACCCACCAGCTACATCTTCGCATGCAAGGAAGTGCCTTCTTATTATGCAAAAAATGAATCCTCCCCCTGACAGCTGGGACTCACCACCTATATCTTCGCATGCAAAGAACTGCATTCTTATCCTCCCTGATAGCTAGGACCCACCAGGTCGAAGCGTATGTACCGTTGTCTGTGTGGTCACAGACGTGTACATACATACCGGTCGATCGGTTTGTCTGCCATGATGAATAGTAGCCGAGAGCGGTAGCAGTTCAGGCAGTCCCATCTAAATCATGTACACATGCAACAACCATGCTGCAAAAAAGACGTCCACGTACGTACATACGGGCGTGGTCTCAGGCACATACATCGACGTCATCATGTTCATCGGCAGCCAACCGGCTGGGTGAGAACGGAGAAACAGCGTTGTGTTCATCGGGAGGCAACCGACTGGGTTGGAATGCGTCCTGTTCAATGGGAGCCAACCCGCTTGGACGAAACAGACAAAACGGGGTCTGGTGTACCACAGAACATAGGAAACTACCTTATGTTTGACCTCCTACGGTCGAAACGGGATCTTGTTCATCGAGATGGGTCTAGCGTATCGCAAAATGGAGGAAACGGACTTCTCTCCAACCACCTATGGTCGAAACGGGATCCTGTTCATCGGGAGGGGTGTAGCATACCACAAAACGGGACTCCACGGGCTACCATTCATCAACCGTAGACTACCTTGCTCCAGCCTCTACAAACTACTGTTCATCCACCGTCGACGTCCTCCAGCCTCTACCTGATACTGTTCATCCACCGCAACTTCCTCCTACCTCCACCAGGTTTTGTTCATCAACGAGCTATTGTTCATCCAGCCTCCATGGGGGTCCCGTTCATCCACCCCAACCGACTAGGGTGTGGCGGCCTTCTCGGGGTCCTGTTCATCTAGTGGAACCAGCCTACTACCACGGGGTCCTATTCATCCAACCCCCACCAATAACTATTCATCCACAACCAACCAATCGGCTCGACTCACCATGTCTCGACTCGTTCTGCATATACCACGCGCACAGTAGCAATGGTCACTGTTCATCGAGAGGCAACCCAACACCGGCTAGCTAAATCTCGCACGGGGGCTCGATCGGCTTCAGTAAGCACTAGTAGAAAAAGGGCCTATTGTCCCGGTTGGTGAGGGCCTTTAGTCCCGGTTCATGAACCGGGACTAAAGGGTCGATACTAATGCCCTGACCCCTTTAGTCCCGGTTCAATCCAGAACCGGGACAGAAGGGCCTCCACGTGGCCTGTCCCCTGAGCCCAGGCAGGAGGGCCTTTGGTCCCGGTTGGTGGCACCAACCGGGACCAATAGACATCCACGCGTCAGCGTTTATGTGGCTGTGGTTTTTGTTTTTTTTTGAAAGGGGGGGTTTGGGGGGTTTTGGGGGGTTAATTTAGGTGTTTCATATATTGTGCTATAGCTAGCTAATTAATAGAGAGAAGTGTCCTCTCTTTTGTCCGTGCTTGGTCGACGCTACGTACCATACATACATACGTATAGAGAGGACTAGCTAGACACGCTAGCTAGCTAGTAAGCAAACAGAAGATCGTCATGAACATATATGCATACAGAGAGAAGTGATATCGACCACCTCTCCTTCTCCGAGAGATTGGTCAAACAAACAAGTTCTCGTATATCTATCTGACACTACCGGCTACATATATACAATAATTATCTTTTATAAATATATAATCTCCTAAAATACGGACGCGTGGTCCACATAGTATTCTCCGTCTTCGGCGATCATGTGGTCAAGAAAGAATGCTGCCAATTCCTCTTGAATTGCTCGCATGCGATCTGGTGCTAGGAGTTCATCCCGCATCCGAAACATCTAATTTTAAGAAGGGGGTCAATACATATATATATATATATATATATATGAATGAATGAAACTCAACACAAATGATGGTAATAAAATAAAATTGTGAATATTGTTATTTACACACTTCATATTGTTTGTCGGAGTAGCCCCGCTCACAGGTCGTGTGGCGGATGGACTCGCAAATGTAGTATCCACAGAAATCATTCCCTTGTTCCTGCCACAACCACTTTACAAGAAATAGAGGTCAATCAAACTGATAATTAGCAAGCATGCTAAATGGTATTGATGAAACTAGCGCTTAATCACTAGGAGATGCCTGGAATATGCTACTATATAGTACTTACTTTCGGGTGCCTAAATTGCAGCTTCTTCGGTAGTCCCGGAGCTTTTTTGGTGAATTTTCTCCAAGCCCTGCCATACAAAGAAAACAATTACTTGATATCAGAAATGAACAAAGTTGCTGATATGGTGGATAATGATCGATTCAACTTACTTCTCGAGCATTTCAGTCATGTCCGCATACTCCTTGGGATCTTTTCGCTTGGAGTCTAAGACAGTTACTACTCCCTTCTCAAGCTTAATCTCTAGGAGAATATAGTGGTAGCTGCGCACACATGCATAACTCATCAATATTACATTACTATAACCTGGACTAATAAGGAAACCGAATATGCCACAAGACAGTAACACTCACTTGAAGTTGTAAGGAAAGAGTATTATATCTTTGTGTTCATTTATTTCCAACGATCGTAGCAAGTTGGCCTCGGTTTCTTGGGCACGATATTGAACCTCAGTTGCATCTATGAGATACGTGTTAATGAACCCAATATCTCCCACTTGTCTTTTCTTCAATTCGGCGATCTTCAATCTGCATAATATAGTGAGGATAATTATAAATACATGCAAATGAAAGGGCTGAGTTATATAGAGAGACTTAATGACGGAAGTAGTACTACTTACAGACAGTAGGAGGTGACCGTTGCTTTATCGATGGCCAATTGATTGAAAAACTGATAGAACTCCTCAAATGGAATAGGCAACAGTTCAATCCCAAGGAGGTCATGCTCCTTTTTAACTCTCATATACAAAGTATTCCTCCCCTCGGACTCTTTGCAGGTTTTCATGTACCAATCATGCAATCTTCGCATCATCATTGATAGAGAACTTTCATCTTTGACGAGAGGCTTCCCGTACTCGTATCTTTGTATCTGCACCTCCAAGATATCATAATGTACATCGTCGGGCAGGTAATTTGCAGGATTGCCATAACCGGGCACCATCCTCGGATCGACGATGTCGCTAGCAGGCACCTTGAGCGGGGGGCACGATTGCTTCGCTTGTTCGCCGAGCTGGGCAATTTGTTTCCCAGCTCGTCATTCTTTCATCCTTTGATCACTTTTAGTACTTCCCGACCTCTCCGCTTCGGCAAATGCCTTTCCAATAATGCGCTCATAGTTGCCTTTCGGCGGAGACTTGGGTGGTTTTGTCAGGGCAGCCAGAGTGCGCTTCCCTTTCACCGGATCTACCTTCTCCTCCGGAGGTGGATGTCTCTTTGCTTTCAACCCTTGAAACCAGTCATCCACTTTGGTCTGCGCGATCTTCGCGTTTTCCTCCTTGATCCTCTCGTACGGTAACTTCTCTGGAGTCTTCAGAGAAGGACCGAATCTGTATCTCCTCCCGCCTTTGGCTGTACTACTAGACGCCGGCAGAGTAGACGGAGCGGATGTCTTCTTTCCTTGCTTAGGAGGTGGAGGAGAAGGACTGCGACGCGCCGTAGAAGCTGGAGTGGCGGCGGGTCTCTTCCGCCCTTGCTGACGAGGCAGAGAAGGAGGAGGCTGGCTGCTCGGGCGCGCCAGCGCAGGCGAAGAAGGAGGCGGAGTGCCGCCACGCGCCGGAGAAGGAGCGGGCCGAGTGCCCTGATCGTCACTCGCCGGTGGAGGAGGTGGAGTGCCCTGACTCGCCGGAGGAGGAGGAGGAGGCGGAGGCGTCCAGTTCGGAAGGTTGATGAGATCCTTCCGCCATAGGCATGGAGTCTTCAGAGCAGAACCCAACCGATACTCCCCTTCACCGGTAGGGTGGTCAAGCCGGAGGTCCTCAAATCCCTCCGTTATTTCATCGACCATCACCTTAGCATATCCTTCTGGAATCGGCCGGCAGTGAAAAGTTGAGTCGGGTTTAGTAGGATAAACAGAGCCAACAGCCGCCTTGACCTTCAAATTGCTCCATTGCGCCATAAGGTGGCAATTTTTAGCATCCGTGATAGCATCCACGGGATAGCTGGCAGGAGCCGTCAAGGCATGCTCTGGCTGAAGCAGCTCGGTGGAAGCCACACTGCTTTTCCGCTGAGATGGCGGGGTAGCTTCGGGGGAAGCTTCGGCAGGTCGTTTGCTGCGATCTGCTTCTCGTTCCTCTAGCCCCATTACCCTTTCGTGCAGCGACTGCAGTTGGCTCTGCTCCAGTTTCTTCCTCCTCTCGTGGGTTTTGTAACCCCCTGCGTCCGGAAATCCAGCCTTCCACGAAACGGAGCCTGGCGTGCCTCGTGTCCGTCCAGGGTGCTCAGGATTGCTGAGGGCCATTGTGAGCTTGTCCTTCTTCCTGTCTGGAACGAACGTCCCTTGCTGCGCTGCTTCGATATATTGCTGAAGCTTCTTGACTGGTATGTCCAATTGTTCCTCCGTCCAAATGCACTTCCCTGTTATAGGGTCCAAGGATCCGCCGACCCCAAAGAACCAAGTCCGGCAACGTTCTGGCCAGTTCATTGTCTCTGGTTCGATCCCTTTATCAAGCAGATCATTCTCAGCCTTGGCCCACTTAGGCTGGGCTACGAGGTAGCCACCTGACCCCGTGCGATGGTGAAGCTTCTTCTTCTCAGCATTTCTCTTGTTTGTCGCTGACATTTTTTTACTCTTTTCCGATGTCTTGTGGGCCACAAATGCGGGCCAGTCATCTCTGATCTTCTCATATTTGCCAATGAATTCTGGTGTCTCATTTTTTTCGACATACCTATTGAGGTCTTTCTTCCAATTCCTGAATAGGTCTGTCATCTTCCTCAGAGCAAAAGACTTGATTAATGGCTCTATAACTGGCTTCTCCGGATCATCCTCCGGCGGTAGGGTGAAATTTGACTTCAGCTCAGTCCAAAGATTCTCTTTCTGCATCTCATTGACATAAGACACCTCAGGGTCTTCGTTCTTAGGCTTATACCATTGCTGGATGCTGATCGGGATCTTGTCCCTAACCAAAACCCCACACTGAGCAACAAATGCCTTCTTTGTCCGGTAGGGTTCAATCGGTTGGCCGTCGCGCGCGATTTGTATGATCTCAAACTTTTCATCCGAGCTCAACTTTTTCTTCGGGCCTCGTCTCTTTACCGAAGTTGTGCTCGATCCGGAGGGCTAGAAAAAAGAACAAAGACGAGAGTTAATTAATATGTGTACATACCAAAACAATGAATGCATCAATTAGCTAGTCAACACAGGCTTAACTAATATATATACCTGGCCGGACTCGGTTTGGTGATCACCGGAGCCGTCCTCACGGTCTACTTCTTCACCCTCTCCTTCTTGCACCGGCATTGGGTCATCGGAGCCATGTAAATCAATGAGGAGAGGGCCAGCTGCTTCTTCACCCTCTCCTTCCAGACCATCATTGTCGTTGAGAAACATCGAGAGGGCATCACTTCCTTCTGCGATTATGTCCCTCAACAACGCTTCTTGTGCTTCGTCTCGGGGGGTGTCCATAGTTTCTACAAATATTTACAACATGGCAATTATTATTCAAACATGACAGATATGGATATATTAGTGGCAAACGTAGAACTAGCTAGCTAATCACAATAAGGAATCATATTAGTGGCCTCGATGCTGCTTCTCTAGGGTTTGGGGTGGCCTCGACAATGCTTCAAGGGTTAGGGGGTGGCCTCGAGAACGCTTCAA
>NC_041389.1:333782477-333783200 GCF_002162155.2 Triticum dicoccoides | reverse complement strand
ATGCCCCCCTTTAGTCCCGGTTGGTGCCACCAACCGGGACCAAAGGCCAATTTTCAGCAGCCCAAAGGGCGGGAAGCGGCGGCCGTTGGTCCCGGTTGGTGAAACCAACCGGGACTAAAGGGGGGCATTAGTCCCGGTTGGTGCCACCAACCGGGACCAAAGGCCCCCTTTAGTCCCGGTTGGTGCCACCAACCGGGACCAAAGGCCTTGTGCTGCCCCGTGCTAAATGTTTAGTCCCACCTCGCTAGTTGTGAGGGAGCTGCACCAGTTTATAAGGTGCGGTGCGGCTCCCCTCTCGAGCTCCTCTCTAAAGCAGGCTTTCGGGCCTAACTCTGCCATCTGTGCCTGTGGGCCCACTGGGCCTTCCACGGGCCTGAATCCTGGCCCATAGGGTTTCTAGTCGTATTCAGGCCGTGGGGGCCCAGTAGGTGGCATTTTTTTTTGTTTTTTTGTTTTATTTGTTGCTTTATTTAGTTTATTTTGGTTTTGGTTTATTTTTCTTTTGGTCTTTTGCTTTATTTTTTAATTCTTTTTGCTTTTAGTTTTAGAAAAATTATAAACTTTCTGTTAGTGCCATTAGTTTTCAAATCTGAAAACTCTTTTTTGTTTTCTTTGTTGCTTTATTTATTTTATTTTGTTTCTACTTACAACAAAATACTTATTGTTGCTATTTTATTTTTTTTTATTTTTTTTTTGTTCTGTTTTCTGCATTATTTAGTTTTT
>NC_041389.1:333763873-333782286 GCF_002162155.2 Triticum dicoccoides | reverse complement strand
GTTTTCTGCATTATTTATTTTCTTTTGTTTTTTGCTTTATTTTTTAATTCTTTTTGCTTTTAGTTTTAGAAAAATTATAAACTTTCTGTTAGTGCCATTAGTTTTCAAATTTGGAAACTCTTTTTTTGTTTTCTTTGTTGCTTTATTCATTTTATTTTGTTTCTACTTACAATAAAATACTTATTGTTGCTATTTTTAGTTTTTTCCAGTTTTTTTGTTTTGTTTTCTGCATTAATTATTTTCTTTTGGTTTTTTGCTTTATTTTTTAATTCTTTGAAATTTGTGTGAATAGTTAAATTGAATTCTTTGAAATTTGTGTGAATTTGAAGTTTGTGATTAACTTTACTAGTGCCATTAGTTTGGTGATTTCTTTTTTCTTTTAGGTCACAAAAAATAAAAACTTCTCTGTTAGTGAACATAGATGCACTTATAGAGAAAATTAAACATAAATTCATAATCAATTTCTATTTATAAATTTAGGTCCAATTTCCTCTATAGGTGCATCTATTTTCACTTTGAGAGGAGATCAACAACACAGGGAGGGACGGGCTTATAAACAGGTGTGGGCGCCCTTCGGTTGGCGAGGTGGGACTAAAAGCTGGGTGCAACGAGGGCCAACCCTTTAGTCCCGGTTGGTGGCATGAACCGGGACTAAAGGTAACCCTTTGGTCCCGGTTCATGCCACCAACGGGGACCAATAGTGGTGGGCCAGGAGCCAGGACCATTGGTCCCGGTTCGTCCCACCAACCGGGACCAAAAGGTCCGGACGAACCGGGACCAATGGCCCACGTGGCCCGGCCGGCCCCCTGGGCTCACGAACCGGGGCAAATAGCTCCATTGGTCCCGGTTCTGGATTGAACCGGGACTAATGGGCTAAACTGGCCTGGACGAAAGCCCCGTTTTCTACTAGTGAAGCAGCAGCAATGATCGATCGCTCGGGTTTAGTTAGCAGCAGCAGTGAAGGAATCGCTTGGGTTCAGTCAGTAGCGAATGAATCGCTCGGGTTCATTTAATAGCTAAGGGATCTGTCGCTCAGGTTTAGTAACATAGCTAGTGCAATGACTCGGGTTCATTAAGCGAACACCTCGCTCGGGTTTAGTTAGCAACGCCTCGCATACAAGCGTGTACGAGAGAAACACGCAAACCATAGTGCATCGCTCGGCCCTGACCACCCACCGTAACTGGGAACTCCCTGATATTTTCCGTGCCCTCAGTTCTACCATGCTTTTTCTGTCATGGACGACCCAAAGAATGTCATGCATGTGCGTCTCCGGCCTGCCCGGGGAAAAAAGCCCATTTTCTGTCATGATATTTTGTCATAGAAGTAGGAGCTCACCACATCTATGATGATACATGTTTTTGTCACAATTATAGTCACAGAAGTTCCATAAGCATGACAGAAAAGTTATCTTTCGGACCATAATGTCATGGATGTGCCTTTTCTTTATAGTGAGATGTGATGTGAGGTGCTCACGGGGGTAGGGTGTGCATTCATGCATTCACAGAGTTGAGTGTATGTGGGATTCTATGATTGTACTGTGTTCAAAAATAAATAATGGCAAAGGGAGGAGGCCGAACAAGTAGGAAAATTATGAAGGACATTGTTGGATGGACTTCATTTGACCGGATGCATTGTCCCTACCTTGAATCATGTAGGTCATTCTCAACTCCTAAACAATAATGTGGGTTACTCTGGTGGAAGGTAATGATAATCTTAGACCCCTAGTCACTGATTACTTTTGTAATCTCTTTTCGTCTAGCTCAGGAGGGATCGATACTTGTTATCTTCTGTGAAATCCCTTGTAACAAATAATATGAATGGCTATCTCATTTTTTCGTATACCCGAGAAGATGTGCGAAAGGCTCTTTTTCAGATTGGTGATATGAAGGCACCAAGGCTGGATGGTCTACATGGAATCTTTTTTGAAGATCTTGGTATATCATGGGTGATGAGCTTACAAAAGAGGTTTTGGAGGCTATAAATACAAGGAAGATACCTACGGGGTGGCATTCAACAAACATTGTTTTGATCCCTAATACATCTCAAACGTATCTACTTTTCCAAACACTTTTACTCTTGTTTTGGACTCTAATTTGCATGATTTGAATGGAACTAACCCATATTGATGTTGTTTTCAGTAGAACTACATTGGTGTTATTTTTGTGCAGAAATGAAAGTTCTCGGAATTGGCTGAAAATTTACGGAGATTTTTTCTAAAATAAATAAAAAATATTGGCGAAGAGATCTAGGGGAGGGGGCCCACCACAAAGCCACAAGCTCAGGTGGTGCGCCCCGGCGCACCACCTGAGCTTATGGGTCCCTCAAGCCTCTGTTTTCCCTACCTCCGGTCTTATAAGTTTCGTATCAAGAAAAAAATTAGAGAGAAAGTTTCATTGTGTTTTACTATACGGAGCCGTCGCCTCCTGTTCTTCATCGGGAGGGCCGATCTGGAGTACATTCGGGGCTCCGGAGGGCGATTCGTCGCCGTCATCATCATTAACCCTTCTTCATCGACAATTCCATGATGCTCACTTATGACCTGCAAGTGCATAGGGCTGTTATAGCACTTTCGTGATAAGTGAAGTGTCAAACCCACAAGGAGCAAATAGGAAGGAATTACAAACCCCGCAACTACACTATCACTTACGTAGTTACGTACACACCCAGACCGTAGTTAGGAAATAGCCTACTTTAGCAAGTTGCTAGGAACACAAACAAAAGGTAGCGTTTATCTAAACTACAAACAAGAAATAAAAGACAGAAAAGTAAAGATACTAAACTACGGGAAACATGCTTGAGTAGTAAACGTTCTCGAGGGAATCAGAGTCATCACCACAAGTATGGTGCTGACAACACATGATAAACACAGCTCTCTAATTGTATCACTAAGCCATTTGTATATGATCCGGCATGGGCGGAGCCAAATGAAGTACGCATCCCCGCTAAGGTTACACATAGACTTGTGCCACCACCGTGCTTCCCCACTCCGGTTATCACAATGATGATTAAGGGGAGTGAACTCCCTGTGGTCACGGCCTGAAGTTCTAGGGTTCTCCACTAATCCCTATTGCAATGATGGGGGACGAAGCAAGAATATGACTATCACCGCCTACCCTCCACAACTACCCTTCTCACCAACATAAATCACCTCAAGTCTATAAGTGGCTAATGTTGTGTGGGTGCCCTTCCCAACACCATGAGACAACCAACGCAATACATATACAGAGAATATTGGATCTCTTTATTCAACAAAGTACTAACCATGCAACGGTTCATCCAATTCCTCAAGAATTAACACAACTACTCAAACATCATAGAGGGAAAGAGCAAGTTACAAGCTGACATGAAGCTGGTGGAGGACAAGGGCATGGTGGCGCCAGTGATGATGATGGCGCGCCGACAGTGAAGGCCGGTGCACATGGTGGAGGCACCCCTTCTTCTTCCCCTTGGCTCGGATCTTCTCTTCTCTATGGAGGTGGTCTTGGAGCAACAATTGAGATGGATGACGACTGCGTGGATGAATGAATGTGAGCAAGAGGTGGCTAGGGTTGATGGTGCTTATATGAAGGCCTCCCGGTATCTCCTCTGTTGATGTGGTCATCCAAGGGCTCAAGATGAGCCTTATCTTCTGCCAATCCCTTCATTATGAGCCAAGGATCCCGTGGGAACAATTGGGGATGAAATCAGTCAAGAATCCCATCTGGAAGGGCAACTTTTGGAGCAATCTGCATGTCAAAAGACCGCTGAAATGATGGCAAGCGGTCGTTTCGAACACTGTCTTTCGTACTGTCTTTTTGTGTAATCTCTCTCTGGTAAAACGACCGGCATTTCTTCATACGAAATCGGATTTTGATGTTCTTGGGGTCGTTGGATTCTTATGAACGACGTTGATACATTTCTGGTCTTAAATAGTGATTTGGAGCACTTTAAAAATGACTTTCCTGACCTTCAAAATGGCTAAGTCTGACCCCTGGCTGACTCCGTATCAAACCCATCATTGCTCCTTTCATCGTGCTTGGTCCTAGGTTGCTCCAATACACCTATAGACACAAGAAAAAAAAGGAAAAGTAATAAAAACCAAATAAATACACAAATGTGCAATGATAATTGCAAAACCGGTAATCATGCATAATGGACATATATTTGGTTCAATGGGACATGATATATGAAGAGAACATGCAACCGATGAGCTCTAAAAATGCGTAAAATATAGAGCCATCATTCACCACCAGGAGTGAGTAATTCCTTCGTAGGCTTGCTGGACGGTGATGGAGTTGGATGAGATTTTGTCATCTAATCGAGTCAATTTGTGTAATCGAGTCAATTTGTTAGGGCTTGATCCCTAGTATTCACTATGTTCTGAGATTGATGTTGCTATGACTTTTCTATGCTTAATGTTTGTCACTAGGGCCCGAGTGACATGATTTCAGATATGTATCCTCTATGTTTTCATGAATATATTTGAGATGTTGATCCTATCTGCTAGTCATATGCACTTGTTATTGTTCTAATTCGTAGACCCCAAGGTGACAATAATTGGGATACTCTCCCAGGATAACTATAATTCAAGGAGTTCATGTATTCACTATGTGTAATGCTTTGTCCCGGTTCTCTATTAAAAGGAGGCCTTTAATATCCCTTAGATTTCCTTATGGACCCCGCAGCCACGGGAGGGTAGGACAAAAGATGTCACGCAAGTTCTTATTATAAGCACGTATATATGACTATATGCAGAATACATGCCTACATTGCATTGATGAATAGGAGCTATTGTATATCACTCTAGGTTGTGACTTTTACATGGTGAATGTCATCCACACAAATATCCATCATTGACCCAATGCATATGCTTTGCTCATATTGTCTTTGCTAAGTTACTATTGTTGCTGCTATTGATACAATCACTACAAAACTGCTACTGTTGCTACTGTTGCCGCTACTATCAAGACTATAAAACTATTGTGCTACTAAATACTTTGCTGCAGAGAAACAAGTTTCCAAGTGTGGTTAGTTTGACAACTCCACTACTAAGGCATATAAATATTCTTTGGCTCCCCTTATGTCAAATCAATAAATTGGGTCAAATACTACCCTCGAAGACTATCATGATCCCCTATGCTTGTGGGTTATCAATCCCCAAGGTGGATAGTCCAGAGGTAATAACACGATACATACCTATTAGTCCCTGTAATGTGGTTTATAAAATTATCTCAAAGATGATTGCTAACAGACTCAAGAGAATTCTCCCAGAGATTATTTCTCCTATGCAGAGTGCCTTTGTACCAGGAAGGTTGATCACTGATAACGTGTTGGTGGCGTATGAATGCTTTTGCACTATAAAAAGGAAAACACATGGGTCTTCTAGTTATTGTGCAGTTAAGCTAGATATGAATAAAGCCTATGATAGAGTTGAATGGAGCTTTTTGGAGAGATTGACGTTAAAGATGGGATTTCATGAACAGTAGGTCCGGCTAATAATGGAGTGTGTATCTTCTATTAGTTACTGGGTCTGTTTTAATGACTAGACTGATGAGTTTACACCCACCGAGGGGCTCAGGCGGGGGGGGGGGGCTCTTTCCCTTACCTCTTTTTGCTATGTTCAGAAGGTCTATCTAGTATGCTTGCTCATGAAGAGGAGATTGGGAACCTTGAAGGTATTAAAGTTTGTAGGAGTGCGCCTACTATTTCACATTTCCTCGTTGCAGATGACTCCCTAATTCTTATGAAGGCAAACATGCAATGTGCAAACACCTTGAAGAGGATCTAGGACACTTATTGTGGTAGCTCAGGACAAATGGTGAGTAATGCGAAATCCAGCATTTTCTTGAGTCCTAATACTCCAGATGGTGTACAGGAGGAGGTGTGTGGGGAACTACATATTGTCACGGAAGCCCCGTTAGACAAATATTTGGGGCTCCATACTATGGTAGGGGTGGATAGAAGCGATTGTCTCCAACACCTTATTGACCGTGTGTGTCAGTGCCTCAAAGGTTGGAAGGAGAGAAAATTCTCTCAATGTAGGGTAAAGAAATTTTGCTGAAATCAATAGCTCAAGCAATACCTTCATATGTGATGTCAGTATCTAAACTGCCCAAAGGAATCTGCAAAACAATCACTGATGAGATGGCTGGATTTTGGTGGGGTGATAATGAGGAGAAGAAGATGCATTAGTTTGCATGGTTGAAATTGTGTGTACCGAAGAAGAAAGGGGGCTTGGGTTTTAGAGACCTTCACAGTTTTTAACCTTGCTATGTTAGCAAAACAGTGTTTGGCGACTAATCCAGAATCCGGACTCCTTATGTGCATGTGTTTTAACTGCAAAATATTATCCAAATGGTAACATTTTGAAGGCTGGACCAAAGAAGGGTTCTTCATACACTTGGCAAAGCATTGTTGTGGGCATCCAAACTTTTCAACGGGGTTGTATCTGCCGTGTGGGACTGGGAGCACAAATTGATATTAGGCAAGACCCATGAATTCCATCAAGCCCTTCACGGAAGGTAATTACCCGAAGAGGTGCAACTATGCTCAGATATGTGGAGGAACTCATAGATTCACATAATGGCACACGGGATGAAGTGTTGATTCGAGATGTTTTTTCTCTGGTGGATGCTTATAGGATCCTCCAAATCCCTTTAAATGTTCAGCTTGTGGAAGATTTTATAGCTTGGAATTATATGCGATCGGGGTCCGATCAGCCTACCACGAAGAGTTTGAACACCAGTTTGGCCAACGCCTTGTTTGAACAGATGGACAAGGAAACATAAACACTAATACAAATTGGAAGGAAATTTGGAACCTCAAAATCCCAGGTAAGTTCAAATATTTTGTGTGGAAGGCGCTAAATGGATCACTTCCTTGCTATGGAATTCTTGCAAATAGACACATACCACTGGTCCCTTAATGCATGTTCTGTGCATGTTCTGTGCGACTGGAGTTGAAGACATCCAGCATTATCTCTTTACATGTAAGAGGGCAAAGGAAGTTTGGACAACTTTATGGGTGCAGAACATTGTCGCGGAAGCGGTAAGGCAGGACCGATCAGGCTCTATTACTGTTGAGATCCTGAGCAAGATAAACTCGGTCACGGATGGACTGCCGACCACAGAACTTATGATGGTAGCAGCCTGGTACCTATGGTGGCAACGTCGTCAACATACCAAAGGCGAGCCAACTCAGAACCCCGAAAGAGCCGTGATTTCAATAGAAGTTCTAGCAACAAATTATACTCGAAGTTATATGACGGATCATCCTACAAGAAGCCATGCTTATATGTGGAAGAGGCCGACTAGGGGTGTGGTCAAAATCAATGTTGATGCTGCTTTCCGAGTTGAAACTCTCCGGTACAACAGGCTCTATTGTCCGTGATGGAAGAGGAAACTTCATTGTTGAGGCAACATGATTCGTTCCTCGGGTGACCAGCGTTGACTCAGCAGAGATGACAGCGATCCGGAATGGATTATATCTAGTAGGGAGGATCGGATGTAACAAAATGATTATTGAGTCGGATTGTAGTTTTGTGGTGGAAGCAGCGCAACAACCAGAAACGTATGTGGGCTCAGCTATCCGGAATGGATTATATCTAGCATGGAGGATCGGATGTAACAAAGTGATCATTGAGTCACATTGTAACTTTGTGGTGGAAACAGTGCAATAACCAGAAACGTATGTGGGCTCAGATGTTGCAATGGTACTTGAATGCAAACATTTAGGGCTGGACTTTGTGAGTGTCTGATATACACGGTGTCGCCATGAAGCAAATGAAGTGGCTCACAACCTAGCGAAAAACACATTTAGTGAAAAATCTTCTATGTTTTGGGAATCTATAATCCCTGATTTTATTTTATTTCTCACTATATTGTAAACGATATGTCTATTATCTGAGGAATAAAATATGTTGCTTTAAAAAAAATGTAGGTTGCTCTTAATAAAAGAGAAAGGAAAAAGGAAACTATGGGTCCCGTTCCGTGTTCTAGCATCCACGAACGATGGCCATTGAGGGCGCCGATCACCTCTCACGACTGAAAAGGATTCCATAGAACAACGTGCTGGTACACAGTACACTACCAGTTTCCTCACAAGTTCATGAAATTAATACAACAATAACAAGGCGATAAGCCTCCCAATTGGCATGAAACAACATCAATTCATCTACTGAAACACGGGAGCACAGCAGATAGAAGCTACACACTAATAATAATAAGGCTACTCCAGGGACCTCGCACCGCAAAGATGGTGCAGAACTCATGTGGAACATGGAGCTGCTGCTGCTGCTTAGGTTCTAGTATCCGAGGTCGATGGTTAAAACACTTTCCTCTTCAGTCGGTTCTCCGAACGCGGGGTGCTGCCCATGTCACGCTGTTCGTCTGGGCTCAAATCAGCGTCGCTGTCATCATCCGGGTCCTCCAAACCGAGGTTCAAGTTCAGCTCGGTGCTGCCGCCTTTTCTGGTAGGGTTCTGTGGCACACCCGAAACCTGAAAGAGGGTACAGAGACACGTATAAGACCTGTAGTGACAACCAGGAAAACAGAAACTGATGTTGGGCGAGTACAAAAATTTTAATGGGGTCCTTTCCCAGTTACTTGGCACAAGGGAAAATGAGCTTAGCACAATAGATGTAACAAATGAACGCAAACATATCGCTGAACTTTACAAATAAAATGATTGAAAAACTACTACTTGTACTTGATGTATCAATTCTGTTTATTCAGCTATATCCATTTTCCAAATGAAAGCCCAGCAAACCCAAAATACGTACATGAAACTTTTTTTTTTTTAGAAAAGGAGGATGACCCCCCGGCCTCTGCATTTGGGAGATGCATACGGCCACTTTATTGATTATTCTCGAGGACCTTACAAAGTATTACAACAATGTGCCTGAATCCACCATCTTGGCAACACATGCCGCTACTCCTATCCAAAATGATGAAGGGGTGCTAGCTGGGCCACTACCTAAACCACTCACCTAAGCCTAACATCAAAAGCCGGAAGCCGAAACATATTCGGAAGCCCCAGCCGAGCCACATATCGGGTCTGGGGCACAATCCGGTCAGACGCACTCGTGTGTCGTCGCCGCCATCTTCCACAGGTCCGTCTTCAGATCATATTGAGGCTTCTACCTTGTCTGCCACTCTGCCATCGACGTCACCATGACGCCAGACAGCAACCTCCTCCTGCGCGAGTCCATCTCCGTGCATCGGACGCCGAGCCTCCACAGCGCCATGCCGCCGATATCCGCCGCCATCGATGTGTGAGATGAAGCACCGCTCCACCATCCCCCCAGCCAGCACTTCAAAACGATGCCCCCGGGAGGGAAAGCGATAAAACGCCATCATCGTCCGATCCGGAAGACCCAGATGTAGGGTTTCCCCCGGAGCATCCCGAGCCTGATGACGCAAACGGCAACGACGATGCCTCGACAAGGGAACGACATCTAAGACGCCGCCATCGTCCGCCATGACCGTAGTCGGCGCGATTTTCATCGGCAGTTGCTCCACCAGACGTGCGCCGCCGACGTCGCTGGTCCCTTCAACCGGAGCAAACTCCAAAACAATGCCCTAAAGAGGGATTACGACGCAAAAGCGCCGCCATCGCTCGATCCAAAGGAGATCTAGGGTTTCCCCCGTAGTTGCCCGCGCTGTCAAGGGCCAGACAAGGGTAGAATCCCGCGGATCTGCCCAGCTGCCGACGAGTCGCACCCACCACCGTGCCGCCGGCCAACCAGCGATCAATCCGGCCGCGCCGCCGCGAACCGATCCGGTCACGCCGCCGCCGTCCCTGGTGGCCGCAACGCACCAGATCGCAAGGCCTCCTGCCGTGGGGAATCGACGTCGCCGAGGCGCCGCCACCACCCGCCGTGGCGACCGGCCCGCAGCCACGCTCCGGCCCGGCGGCGCCGGCCCGCGCCAGCCCCACCCGAGCGAGAGGGCCCGAGTCCCCGCCGCCGCCGGCGACAGCTAGGCTTCGCCTGGCCGCGCCCTTGGGCGGCGGCGAGGGAGGAGGAGGAGTGGGGGAGGTTCGGCGGCGATGGGATCTGGGGCCTCCCGGTCGCCCACGCGGGGGGCGGCTTGAACTTGTCCATTATTTTGGCTCTGTCGGGTGAATTTCCTTATACCATTTGTTTACCATCAGATGACGAATCTTTATCATTAGCCTTATCCTCGAACTGGAAGTTACATTGTTAGAAGTGCCGTAACTAAATTCAAATAGACAGTCACTACTGGCAATATTTTCAGTGCACACATACTTCTACACAAATTGATTGCATCCACCAGTTCTAAGTCTCTCTGTAAAGCAAACCTGAAGCTCAACACACTGTCGACTGTAGGAACAAAGTAAAAGAGCACCAAGACCTATGAAAGAAATAGTTGCATCCACAAGAGCCTATCATATATGTACACAACAATTGTAAACATACACGTCCATTTTAAACCCTAGACTATGGTGTTAAACCCTGAATTATGAAATTGTCCATATTAAACCCTGAACTTTCTAAAACCATTCACTTGAAACCTACCTCGGTTTTGGATAGTGGTTGTGCATTTCAGGGTCTTCACAAAAACTGTTCTTTTTTTGTAGAAGTAGGACCCTTCCCCAGACCCTGCGCAAGCGGGAGCTACATGCACTGGGGCTGCCCTTTTAGGAAATGTTAAGAAATTCAGAGTTTAAAATAGATAGTTTTTGAAAGTTCAGGGTTTAATATAGATGGTACGGTATCATAGTTTAACCCTTTAGGACTCAAATCAAACCAAGCACAATAGTTCAGGATTCAGATGGACTTTCTTTCAAAAGCATATCTGAATACAGGTGAAAGATGACAATAAAAATAAGAACACTAGGTAATCAATCAATGACCCCATATTCGGTGTTTAACCATCAGTGCAACCACTAAATTGACTAATTTAGGAGTGTCACCAATACTCAAATCCTAACCACAAGGCTAAATCTTGAGCCTTGAGGCAGAAGCAGAGGCACAACCGCCCAAACAATCACTCAGAAATCTCCACAATTGTTGAACCAGGACGCTCTCCTTGAACGAGTTGTACTGAAGAATTGCAAGGCCTGCTATTGTCCTTTTTTGCCTGGACATAGCCTACTACCCTCATCAACTGAGTCTGAAATTCCCACCATGCACTGATTACGCTACAAAACCCTAGCACAACCCAAGCTGAAGTAGAAGGCCAACCCCAAATCCTACATTTCCGGCATCCAGACCCTAGTTGCTGACGCTAGTGCCAAAATCATCCAAGAAGAGCCCGTATGGTCTCCTATCCCCTCCTACATTGTGCCTAAAACTATGACCTGGGAGAAGCCAAGAAGGCAAGAACGGCCAAATGTCCGACCTCCGAAGCAGATCGAACCTACCAGAGCGCAATAAAGCAACCGAACAATCGCCAAGACCTAATCTTTGAAGCCAAGAAGCCTCACCGGAACGTATCGCCGTCTGGTGGCCGCCGAGGCGACCTCCTTGCCGTTACCGTCGCCGGCGCCACTCACCGGCGCCCACTTGAGCAGCACCACCTTGTTACCCCTGGGGCACCCAATGGGGCCCATACCGGCGGAGGCGGACCCCGCGCCGCCGCCGGCGAGAGGGACCCACGCCTTGCGCCACTTCCTGACGGGCCCGCTGAAGGAGGCGTTGCTGCTGCCGACGGGGCCATATCGCGTGGAGGAGCGGCTCAGCCGGGCACCCACGGTGTCCATTTTACTGGGGCGAGCGGCGGCAGCGGCGACTTCGGTTCTCCTCCGGCTAGGTGGGTAGGGAGTAGGGTGCAGGGGAGGGCTTGGTGCTGTGTTCCTTCCACCTTTGTGGATGATGCGAACTCTCGAAGTTCGGAGTATTTTGTTTCTTCTCCTTTTGTTCTACGGAATAGTACACCACTATTTTACGAAAGTGCTATCGTGAGCTCGAGTTCACACGCACCCTTACACACGAAAAATATATTTAAAATGTTCAAAAAAATCTAATTTTTTTTAGCAACAAACATTGATGTTTTCTCTACATGCGTGCAAAATTTCATGACAAAATGACATTCATGCATGTCTCGGCAAAAAAAAAAAATCGATGCTCCAAAATGCTTCCAAAAACAGTTTTTTTGGACCATGATTTTGTTTTTTTGCCGAGACCTCCACAAATGTCATTTCACCGTGAAATTGGCACGCACGTAGAAAAAACATCAAAATTTCTTGACAAAAAAATTCAGATTTAAAATTTACTATTTTTTTGAATTTTACTGTTCATTCGGAGTCACCGGTGCTCGGGATCACATGCTCCATGTCCACTATTTTAGGGCATCTTTGATTTGTTGTTTTAAAAGATCTCGTATGCGCACGAGTACGTATTGTATTTATAAAGAAGAGGACGGGGTAAAGGGCCCATTCACACTGAAGTTTACAAGCAGGGGCGTGTTTTCCCTACCTTAGCCGCCGCCAGGAACTAGGCGACTAGGGAGGCGGATCTTTTTCCACTGATCTCCACCGGCCAGGGCGCTGGCCCCCTCTCCCTTCGGCTGTTGCTCCGGCGGCGGGAGGGAGGGGACCCCGTTCCTCCACTCTGTAGTTAGGGTTTGGATTTATAGGTCGAGATGCGCATTTGGGGTGGTGGGAGCGGCGCCCACGTGAATAAATCTGCCTCAACTTCACTCCCACACTGGCAGTGCTCATCATGGCGGTGTCTCGGAGTTGATGGCATCATGTGTTTGCCGATCCTTCGAATCGGCGACATTAGGGTTCATGGATGGTGTCTGCGAGGCGGCGGCGGTGACTCCATTAGGTGTGTCTCTCCTTCTGCTCTGTCCCCGTTGTTGTGGCGTTGTCTTCGATGTCATGGTGGAGCAGAGAGGTTTTGTCATTCAGGAGTACGCGCAAACGGTTTTCTACGCAAGTGACAGCTGGAGGATGCTGCATCTTGTGCTGGGTTTGTGGTTGGAGGCTGCCAGTTCTGATTTCCTCCCCCAACGTCATAGTCATGCGGGGGTGTCAGTTCTGGAATTTGATGGCGTGTCCGGGGACATTGTTGCCTCGGTCTGATTCTTTCAACGGCAATGGTTTTGCTTAAAGCAAACTACTTTGGAGGTTCGTAAAGCTGCTAGTCAGCGATGGACCGCGTCGAGCTCAGGTGAAGAGGTGGTATGTCTCCTTTTCCTTGGTGAAGCGGGATAGGCGCTGGTTTTTTGCATAGGATTATCCTATTTTGCAGTCATGTAGTGTCGAAGTTTACGTGGCTTGTAACTAATCTTTATTTTATTAATGAGACACGTATTATCATGCAAAAATACATTGAAGTTTACAAATTACATAAACTCAACTCCACCTGAAACACGGAACAAACCTATGGGTAACTCCTCACTCTAGCTCACTCCACCCGTGCTCCAAGGAAGGTACTTACATCTCCCTTAAGCAACTCTGCTCACTTCCATTCTCTACCCTCGCTCTCTGCTCTAGCATCCTACGTGTTCATCGGTTGATCTTTTTAAAAAGATTGACCTGGCCGCGAGCCGTCAAATCTGGCGCATCAAACGGCCGAGCACGCCTCCATCATTACAACACAAATCTTGTTATAGATTTATTTTTCTACAACATAGGTTTTATTGTAGTTTTTTTTGTAACAGAGATGATGTTGCAAAAGCTTGTCTAAGCTGCCATCATTGACCACCATCTTTTGCAACAACAATAAAAACATCCTTGTTGCAAATAAATTATCCACTGGTTGCCATGGTCATGGACAAGCTCGCTTGGGCCGGCCCCTTCTTGCCACGAACAGTGGTGCTTGCACACAGGTCGCCACATCAGTAGGGAGGGCTCCATGGGTGTCAGCAACGCCAACAAAGATGTCACGCACCACTGGAGCTAGGACCGGGTTGCGTGAGTCGGCGTTGACAATCCCAATCTAGATGCAGAGGATATAGGTGTGCAACACCGATGTGTGTGGTGGGGCCGCCAGCTGCCAGCACCTCGTCTGATTTGCAACAGGGGAGGAGAGACGCGAGAGGGAGAGGAGAGTCAAGAGGACGATGTTGCGGTTGGGGTGTTGTTTCAGGAATCGGGAAAGGTGAAGACGTGAGTGTTGCGTAGGGAAGGCGGTGGACGCAGAATCTCTTTTCAGCCGTTTGACAGTGAGAGTTTTCCTTCAAAGAAACATGGATAAAAATACAAAAACATGACAAGAACCACAAGTGCAAAACAAAGAATTATGAAAAACACACAGCAGAATTGGATGTTTGATTCACATGAATAAGTACCCTACAAAACATGATGTTTGATTAATACATAAATAAAGAGAACCAACCAGTGGTTGGATGATTAGAGCGACCCCAACAGCTCCGCTATCTCTAAAATAACCATTGTTTACAGGAAGTTGGGGGGAAAGCTCTCAAACACATCCCCTAAATCTACCATAACTTTAAGGGATCCCGTAGATTAGCCTCAATCTTCCTGCGGGTTTACGGGAAGATGAATTTTGGTGGGCTAGTAACTGCTTGGAACTTCACCGTAGCCCGCGCCAGAACCTTGCTGGAATGCCACCGCCCGCACCGCCCCTCGTCGGCAGCCACCACACCACCTCGTGTTGGCGGCCACCACACTGCCTCGCGCCGACGGCCACTGCACAACCTCGTGCTACCCACGCCAACTGTTGTCACATGTGTCACTGACTGGTGGGTCCTAGGCCATTATCTAGGGGGAAGAAGTTTACACTGACAAAAGTAGCTCTCGGACAACTTCCGCTAAATTTTATGGTCATACAAAAAAATCAATTTTACAGCAAGGTATTTAAGGGAGTTGTTGGAGTTGCTCTTAGGAGGGTAGTGATACCACAACCCATCAGAGATAAAACTCATATTTGATGCTTTGATGTCTCACTAATGGTGGTTATTCTCTCATTGGAGACGATGTTTGCATCGATGGTGAGGCCCGTGATGATTTCGTTAATCTTCAAGATCCACAACTTCGAGCCAGTATTCAGTAATTGTTGTGCGAGGCTCTTAGGAGGTGTCGTTGGGGCAACAGTCAGCATGGCGCCAAAGTTGCATGAGGTCCTGCAGAATAATGAAAGTCAAGTTCACCCTAAAGAGTTTGATGTGCAACTATTTAAGGAGTTGTTGCGAGTCACTTACAATGTGCTTGCCTACTTGTTCTAAGGTTTTCGGACGTCAGGCAGTAGTTTGCTAGCCTTGGTTGGTGGGGTTGCTGCTTGGGAGGAAGATGAGGCGGCCGAGTTGGTCGCCTGGCCTTGGCGCACCTTCTGACGCTTTTTTTGCCGTGAGTCCTCAGACGGGTCCTCCCCAGCGGTGCCAACGGCCGAGGTCCCCACATCCGTGGATCGCTTACGAAGCTCATGGCCGCTCAGATCAACCTAATCAGTCTCACTTGAAAGGATCGATATGGTTGACTAGAGGGACAGATGAATAGGCAACTTCCAATTTTAATTTTTCTTAACAAAATAGGTTTAGCAACAAAAAGGTTGTCTAGATGTGCAACTAGGTGAAAAGCCTATATGATGCTAGCAACAACAACAACAACAGAAGTAAGCAACCAAGAGATACAATACTAGTAAAGCTTGCACAAGTAAAGGTAAGAAGTAACTACAAGTGAGCCGATGGAGACGAGGATGTGTTACTGAAGTTCCTTCCCTTTGAGGGGAAGTACGTCTCCATTGGAGCGGTGTTGAGGCACAATGCTCCCCAAGAAGCCACTAGGGCCATCGTAATGTCCTCACACCATTGCACAATGCAAGATGCCGTGATTTCACTAGTGGTGCCCTTGAAGGCAGCAACCGGACCTTTACAAACAAGGTTGGGGCTATCTCCACAACCGAATTGGAGGCTCCTAGCACCACTACGAAGCTTCACCATAATGTAATGTGGCTCCAAGGTGACCTCAACCGTCTAGGGTGCTCAAACACCCAAGAGTAACAAGATCCGCAAAGGATTAGTGGGGGGGGGGAATCAAATTTCTCTTGGTGGAAGTGTAGATCGGGGCCTTCTCAACCAATCCCTAGAAAATCAACAAGTTTGATTGGCTAGGGAGAGAGATCGGGCGAAAATAAGCTTTTGGAGCAACAATGGAGTTTGGGGAGGAAGAGGTGGTTGATACGTCTCCAACGTACCTATAATTTATGAAGTATTCATGTTGTTATATTATCATTCTTGGATGTTTTACAATCATTTTATAGCAAGTTTATATCATTTTTGGGACTAACCTATTAACCCAGTGCCCAGTGCCAGTTGTTGTTTTTTGCTTGTTTTTTACATCGTAGGAAATCAATATGAAACGGAGTCCAAACACCGCGGAACTTTTAGTGGATTTTTTATGGACCAGAAGACATCCAATGGGCCAGAGCAGGACCTGGGGGTGCCCCAAGGGGGCACAACCCACTAGGGCGTGCCTGGGTCCCCAGGCGCGCCCCGGTGGGTTGTGCCCACCTCGGTGTCCTCCCACACCCCCTCTTCGCCCTATAAATCATCAAATATTCCAAAACCCTCGCAAAGACCCTAGATCAGAAGTTCTGCCGCCGTAAGCCTCTATAGCCATGAGAAACTAATCTAGACCCCATTCCGACACCCTGCCGGAGGGGGCAATCATCACCGGTGGCCATCTTCATCATCCCGGCGGCCACCATTATGAGGAGGGAGTAGTCCACCCTCGAGGCTGGGGGTTTGTACCAGTAGCTATGTGTTTAATCTCTCTCTCTCTCTCTTTCTCTCTCTCTCTCTCTCTCTCGTGTTCTTGAGATGTCACGATCTTGATGTATCGCGGGCTTTGTTAATATAGTTGGATCATATGGTGTTTTCCCCTCTCTATCTTGTTGTGATGAATTGAGTTTCCCTTTGAGATTTTGTTTTATCAGATTGAATACTTTTATGGATTTGAGGACACTTGATATATGTCTTGCATATGAATACCCGTGGTGACAATGGGGTATTATTTTGATTCACTTGATATATGTTTTGGCACTCAACTCGTAGATTCCTGAGGTGATATTGGGGTAATCTATGCATAGGGGTTGATGCACGTTCTTTTGTTTGTTTCTCCAGTAGAAATCTTGGGGCATTTTTGTGGTTCTTTGTGTTGGATTGAGTACTATGAATCTGAAATTATTTGGTGTTATAGTATGAACTCTTGGATAGATCGATCGGAAAGAATAGCTTCGAGGTGGTTTTGTACCCTAAAAATGATTTCTTCTTATGTTCTCCGCTAGATAGGAACTTTGGAGCGATTCTTCATTGCACGTTGAGGGATGGTTATGTGATCCAATTATATTAGCATTGTTGAGAGATTGCACTAGCAAAAGTACAGACACTGGGCCTCATTTTCAAGCATTACAATACCGTTCGTGCTCCTTTTATTAGTTGCTACCTTGCTATTTTTATTGTTCTTATTACATAAATCAATATCTACTATCCATATTACACTTGTATCACCATCTCTTCACCGAACTAGTGCACCTATACAATTTGCCATTGTATTTGGTGTGTTGGGGACACAAGAGACTTTTTATTATTTGGTTGCAGGGTTGTTTGAGAGAGACCATCTTCATCCTACGCCTCCCAAGGATTGATAAACCTTAGGTCATCCACTTGAGGGAAAATTGCTACTGTCCTACAAAACTCTGCGATTGGAGGCCCAACACGTGTTTACAAGAATAAAGTTGCATAGTAGACATCAAGATCTTTCCTGGCGCCGTTGCCGGGGAGGTGAGTGCATGAAGGTATACCTTTAGATCTTGCAATTGAATCTTTTAGTTTCTTGTTTTATCACTAGTTTGGTTTATAAAACAAAACTACAAAAAATGGAATTGAGGTGGCATCATATTATTCATCTTTATAATGTATTCCGTGAAAATGATGGAAAGGAAAATTGTGCTCAATTGATAGAAGAATAATTCTATAAAATGTTTGACAAAGCATCTTTGAATGAAGAGCATGATTGCAATGTTGCTAGTATAAATTCTTTGAATGTCCGTGATGCTAATGATATGCAAGATTTTTTTTCAAAACTATGTTACTTTTTGTAGCAATTTCGGAAACTATAGCGTAGAATGAAAAAAAAACCAAAACTAATAGCCCGTCAGCCAATCTTTGGCCGAAGTAGTACTTTTCGGTCACAACTAGGCTGAAATAGTACTTTTCGGCCATAGCTAGGCCGAAGTAGTACTTTTCGGCCACACTTAGGCCGAAGTAGTACTTTTCGGCCACACTTAGACCGAAATAGACTTTTTGGTCAAGTCTAGGCCGAAAAGTCACTTTTTGGTCAACCCTAGGCCGAAGTTGCATGGCTCATGCTGAATTGTATTTTGTGGCCACCCGTTTCCCGCCCACCCCTTCCCGCCACCCGTTTCCCGCCAACCCCTTCCCGTCATATGTTTCCGCCACCCGTTTCTCGCCAACCCCTCCCCGCCAATCCCTTCCCACCT
>NC_041389.1:333713157-333763210 GCF_002162155.2 Triticum dicoccoides | reverse complement strand
GGACGAGGCTCGCGATAACCACGACCATAGTTAACCTCGTCTGTCACGGTCTGTGTCTCCTGCATCGGTGGTGGTGGTGGAGTGTGAAACACTGTCTGCGAGAAGCCATAAATGTTTGTAGCTTGGTCATCATCCTCGCGGTCGCCCTCAAAGTACGAAGCACCACCACTAAGGATCGGTGACTGCTCTGAATGCATGAACGGTTGCGACTGGTTGCCGCCTGCGGTAAAGTAAAATTGATACAAATGCATGAACGAAGCACCACCAGTAAGCATCAGTGACTGCTGAGAATGCAAGAACGATTACTACACTGTTCAAAAGAATGTAGTGAGTAGTGTTACCTAGATTCATCTGCTGATGCCAGTAAGCGCTCCCTAGCTGTGAAGGAGGTGGCTCATGCCAGGAAGAGCTCCCTGGCTGTGAAGGAGGTGGCTCATGCCAGGAAGAGCTCCCTGGCTATGAAGGAGCTGGCTCATGCCAGGAAGAGCTCCCTGGCTGTGAAGGAGGTGGCTCATGCCAGGAAGAGCTCCCTGGCTGTGAAGGAGGTGGCTCATGCCAGGAAGATCTCCCTGGCTGTGAAGGAGGTGGCTCATGCCAGGAAGATCTCCCTGGCTGTGAAGGATGAGGTTCTGCACGGTGCACAGAGGGTCGTGGTTCTGAATGGTGCACAGAGGGTCGTGGTTCTGAATGTTGTACAGAGGGACGTGGCGGATGATGTGCTGGAGGAGGAAGTGCAACATCCGAAGTCCGTCTACACGTAACAGCTGCGTAAATCCCGCGTAGCTTGTCATCAAGACGCCTCAACCATGAGACGCCCTCTCGCGGTGGGATAGTTTCTCCCCTCTGAAAGCGCCGCATTAAAGCGGAAACCTCCTCTCGCGCCTGTACTGTCAAGTCACCCTGTACACAAAGAATGAACCAATTATATGCTCGTTGTATGATAGACACCACGAATAGACAACCAAGCGAATATGTCCAGATTAACAAAAGACTTAACATATGAGAACCAAGGCATTTACCGCGTGGTGTCTGGTTCCCACAACAGAGGCAATTGGGTACATATCGCTGGTGAGAGGGGCTTCGATCTGATCAGTAGCAGCTGATGGAACCAAGTAGATCCTCGTTGTATGCCGGTAACGCTGCAGATACAACCCAAACATTTCCCAGTTAAAGGGCCGAACCTCACCCCAGATATTTGTCGCAGCGGTAGTCCATTCGTCAACGTAAGGGGTAATGCTCTCAAGCCAATAAGTCATGGACTTGTTTCCTCCTAGGCGACTGTCCCTGAGATTGACATGCGCGATACATGATTAGGTATATTATGAATGCAGAGCTGCCAACTAAAATAGTATTAGTACTTACTTGTGCACGTGGTCTGGCAAGTGTGGAATATCTGGAATCGCAGGCTCTTGATATAGACCGAACTGTCTCATCACCCTATGAAGAGACATCTCCTCAACCGTCACATCAAACACCAACTTGGCCTTGGTCATCCAAAAGTGCCGATCTCTAGTGCACAATCCAGAAATCCCAACTGGGTACCTCGATGATATAGCTTGAGGCGAGTATGGCTCCCAAATAACTTGATCCTCGTGCAAACTATCAAACTGCGCCATGAAGGACGGGTAGCATCCCCTAACCTGAGTATGCGCAAACTGTCTCTGTGCATGACAACAAATAAGCATTAGTAATACTATTGAATGGCAAGAAATAATTGAATTAATTGTTACTTAATATAAAAGTACCTCTCGCCGTGTCCAAATAGATCCCATAGTAGGTAAGTCACCGATAGCAGGCACATAAGTCCCAGCTAAGTCCTCCAAACCAAAAGGTTTAATAATGTAGACATAGGGTCGTCCAATAGGGAACCTCTCGTATGACCAAAGCTGCAACAATAATGGACATCCAACAAGACTAGATTTTCTAGACTTCAACAAGCAAGCTTTGCATAGGCCTCTGTACGTAGCCGCTAACACAGCAGAACCAAAACTCCTCTGTAGAATATCCGCAGGGCAACGTGCGCCAGCTATCTCTCGTGCAATACCGATGAGTCGTGCATCGACAGTGGTCACGTGGTTCTCCGTAAACATTGTCTTGTCGAATAGCCAAAGAATATATGCCTCTAGGGACCGGTCAATCTGAGCCTCCGACAACTGAACGTCGGGATGTCCTAACGAGACAATCTACATAGAAACATAATAATTGTATGAACATCAGACAACTAAAAAACAACATTTGTTTAAGTGGCCGTGATGGTTACCTGAAACTGGCTCAACCATCTAAAAAGAGGTCCATGAGGAGCGTTGTCTATAGCCCTAGCAGTCGGGACTGCAGCCAAAAAACGGGTCTGCATCGCTGCCTGCCACCCAGATTCTGCCTCTAAGGGACCTATGGCAGCACCGGCCAGAGGTAATCCCAACAAGTAAGACACATCCTGTAAAGTAGGCGCCATCTCTCCCCAAGGAAAGTGAAACGTATGTGTTTCTGGTCTCCATCTATCTACTAAGCAGGTAAGGAGTGACTTGTCATAAGAGAAACGTCTCACTTGCCTCTTGTGTAACTGCAATGGTTCACCTGCCTCATCTAAGTCCGGACCATCAATCCACTCATCAATGTACCCTCAACCAGCCGTGCCAAGGGTAGAAGTCCAGCCCAACTTAACCTACAAAATAAAGAGATTGTTAGCGGTTATGAAAAGTATGTCAAACATAGTAAGTCATTATATGGTCTCCATTATATGCACACATACCTATCAACCCATGAATCGTGTATCAGCCAGTTAGTCTTTGGGGTACGAGTGACCAACACGTCTAAGTTGTTGCCCGCTTCCGTAAGAGCGCCCCGGTGCTTTCTATCGATGTTACCATTAAGCAACGGATACGAAGACATATCTGCAATTCAAATTATCCGCACAAATTATAACATAGTCCTAACATATTACAAATTAAAACATAGTCCTGACATTTACATATTAAAACATAGTCCTCACATATTACAAATTAAAACATAGTCCTGACATATTACATATTAAAACATAGTCCTCACATATTACAAATTAAAACATAGTCCTCACATATTACAAATTAAAACATAGTCCTGACATATTACATATTAAAACCCACTACGGCACATTATATAGCTTGTGAGTTATTTCTTCCTCGTCCGCCCCTTCGGCCTCGACTGCCACGACCACGTCCGCCTCTTGCTCCTGTTGTCGCAGTCGTCGATGTGGAAGCACTCGTCGATGCAGAAGCACCATCTTTGTTCAGGTCGGGACAATATTTCATCCTATGCCCATAAGCCGCGCATAACAAACATTGTCTGGTTGCTCCACCAGCTTCAGACTGGTCCATATCGTTCCGGATGCGACGGGCCTTTCGTCTGCCCCTACTTGTTTGCCGAAGGTCTGGATGCGGGATGTATACTCTCTCACCATCATTTACCTTGTTGAAATTGCCGACGACTCTAAACCCTGTCATCTCGCCTGTCCAGGTGTTGAGCACTGCCTCTTTTAAATAGTATGGGGACACGAAGGATATAGCATCCAACTGAATCTGGCCACAGGCAGCCAACACATGAGAGCAAGGTAGGTGCAGCAACTTCAGTTTGTTGCATGTACACTCACACGTTGGATAAAATTCCGTTCCAATTTTTACCTCGTGTGTCTTCACCTCATTTCCAGAACCAAAACCATCGGTAGGAAGCTGAACCTGATACCTCCTTTCTTGATTCCCTATGAGTCTGACACTGTGCTTCTTTGCTTTCTCTATTTTCTCTGCCATGTATTCCATGACACGGCTACAATAAGGTGTGTTCTGATTATCTTCAATATGCTTCTTTGCTAACTCGTGCCTTTCTCTGAAATATCTCAAAGTGCCATGGAATACAGCCTCCACAATAGCTGTGAGTGGCAATGCTCTATTCCCTCTCAGCACAAAGTTATACACCTCTGCAAGATTGGTTGTCATGTGGCCATACCTAGCTCCATGTGTGTCATGCAGCAAAGACCAATTCATTGGAGGCTCTTTCTCTATCCACTCAGAAAAATTCTTTATTGCCCTTCCCTTCTTTCTCTTAGTATTAGGAGGGTCAATTGCTGGCAAGTCACAAAGACCAACTGGCTCCTCTAGCTCCGCGATGAGTGCTGCTAATTTAACCTGATCTTCTTCCATTTTCTTCCTTGCACGGACCTGCTTCTTAGTAAACTCATCTAGTTTTGACCAAATAAATTCGTATTTCCGCTGCTGGCTCTGCTTGCATAATTTTTTGAACAAGTTCATCAACCGCTTGTTCTTGAACTGTGAGAAAAAATTAGCCCCAAGATGGCGCATGCACCACCGGCTCTGCAAGTCCCTCCAAGGTGTTGGTTCGTCATCTGCTGGATTCCTAAGTGTCTTCACGACCTTCAATATACCAGCATGTCTGTCATGAGTGACACACACATTTGGTCGGTCCTTCACGATGGCAATTTTCACTTGGCGGAAGAACCAAACCCAGCTAAGAAAGTTCTCACCCTCCACAAATGCCATGGCAAGTGGGATGATTTGATTGTTCCCGTCCACACCAATAGCAGTCAGGATTTGCCCTCTATACTGACCGGTCAGAAATGTACCATCCACAAACATAACAGGAGGACAATGCCGGAAATCTTCGATGCACATAGCAAATGAGAAGAACACTCGTTTCAACACCTTGAAATCTGGTATACTCAGCAACCTCATGTGTTGTACGTTCACATAAGTGCCCGGATTCCTCTCCTTCAGTATGCCCAGGAGACGGACAACATTATCATATGAGTCGAAGAACGTCCCAAACCTTTCCTCCATAGCCTTCTGCTTAGCCCTCCAAGCCTTCCCATAAGCAATGACATAATTCCATCTGACCTTCACTGCTGTCTGGATGTGTTTTGCTTCCATGTCTTTCTTCTCTACTATCTCAGTATACATGAGTTGCGCAATGAGACTTGAAGTCAAGTTCGGATGCTTCACCAGCAGGTTCGTCCTCACACAATTATGTGGGACGACAATGGTGACAACCCAGTGGATGTCATACTTCGGCACGTGACCGTGCACCTTCCCAGGACAACCTGTTACAACACATTTCACGGTATAGTTTGTTGGACTTGATATGTGTGTCTTGAAAACCCTCTGCGTAGACATAGCCCACTTTATCACCGCATACTTCAATTTTTTCTTTGTATCAAATATAGCCCCTATTTGTACTTGGTTCAGATTATACTGCCATGGAGTCTCATGGCCATCGTTCACCGTAAGGCCGGTGGATATGTCCTGCTCCCATGCAGAAGGAATCGGTACCTCAACTTCATCCTCAGAATTTTCAGAATCCAGTTCCTCCACCAATCCATCCTCGTCTCTTCCTCCATCACCCTCTGCATTTCATCCCCTTCCTCATCCCCATCAGCAAAACCAGAAACAACTAATATTATCGACTGGCTACTCTGCCCAGTATCAGGACCACAAACATTGTGTGGCACGTAGTCTGACTCTTTCTCCGGTTGGCTAGCATCCACATCTTGTGGCTGTGACCCGGATAAAACAATCTCGTTAGCCACTTCACTGCCTTGGCCGGGTTCATACCCCCTGTGGAGTTGTACGGTATTCTCCTTCTTCGGCACAGGTTGCACAAGTGCATATGGGTGGATTCTTCGGTCTCGGCAGCGTCTTAACAGGGACAACCAATGCTGGCTCCTATCTACCGGCATCAACTCCCACTTGACATTTTTACAAGATTTGGTCCACAATGCATGAATACTGACGGAACATACTTCAGGATCCAGACCGAAACTAGTTGTCAACCGGTACTTCAACTGTCTAATGTCCAGTCTGTCCGGGTCAGCTAGTGTCATAACGCCATTTTTAAACTCGCTAAGATCAACCCCCAACTCATTATATCGAACATTACCAGCGCCGTAGTAAACATTCAGATTTACTGATTCAGACATTTTCACCTGTCAGACATTGCCATCTTCTCATTAATCACAACGAACTATGCGCTAAAATGCCTCCAAAAATATATTAACGCTAAAATTCATAATATGACTTATATACACTAATTAAACTATATTAATCACAATATACACTAATATTATCCGCTGCACGAACTATGCGCTAAAATGCCTCCAAAAATATATTAACACTAAAATTCATGATATACACTAATATTATCCGCTACACGAACTATGCGCTAAAATGCCTCCTAAATTAAATTAACACTGAAATTCACAATGAACACTAATATTATCTGCTACACGAACTATGCGCTAATATTTACATAATATTTGTGACGACGTGATTATACCTTCGAAGTGTGTGTCCGCTTCTTGCTTCTCTCTTTGACTCAGCGGCACCGGCCACCTCGCGAAGTACTTGCACCACCGGAGAACGACAACGCCGCCCCCGACGACCGGAGGTTCAACTCCGGTCAGCCCCCAACCTGCTCCTCCTCCTCACCACCTCCTCCTCTGCAGCTACTGCTACTAGTCACCACCACCTACTACCCGTCCTCCTCTCCAATCCCCACCATGGCTGCTCCTCTACACATCAAAAACTATCCCATAGCAAAAAATAACACCGTAGGCCGGTGGAGATTGCTATGATCTACCGATTCTGTGGGTTGGATTTGCAAATGTGTGGCAAATGGAGGAGATCGGCGCGGGGGGGAGTTCTACAGAGAAGAACTGAGAGAGAGAGAAAGGGAAACGAAGAACAGCAGCGCAGGGGCGAACGGTGCTTATCCGCACCTTTTCGGCCTACACCTGGCCGAAAACCTCTTCGGTCGAAGCCTGGCCGAAAAGGCCAGCTTCGGTCACCGGTGGGCCGAAAACGGCCCAGTTCGGCCTCCTGGCACCCGAAGCTACTATTTTCGGCCGGACCCCCGCCAACAACGAGTTTTCGGCCCAACCGCGGCCGAAAAGCCTACTTCGGCCACACCCTGGCTGAAAACTGCCTTTTCGGCCCACTCCTGGCCGACGGGCTACTAGTTTTGCGTTTTTTTCATTCTACGCTATAGTTTCCGAAATTGCTACAAAAAATAACATAGTTTTGAAAAAAAATCGATATGCAAAGCCATAAGCTTGGGGATGCTATGTTTGATGAAGATGATATTTTTATTCCCCCAAGTTTTGATGTGCAAATTTGTTATAATGGTAGCATGCCTCCTATTTATGATGATTACAATGATGAATGTGGGTTTGGAAGAGTGTCAACTCTAGGTAATGATCCCACTATTTTTGAGGGTGTTGAATCTTTTCACAATATTGATGAAAGTGGATTTGGAGAGGTCATGACTTTATTTAGTGATGAATCCACTATTTTGGAAGAGGTTTCAATTGACTATGAGAATAGAGTTGCTATCTATGATGATTATGGTGATGACATGTATGCTATAAATAAGAATGATAACCGTGAAACTTGTCATCATAATTTTAATTCTCAATATGATTATGCCAATCAAGTATCACATGATAGTTATTTTGTTGAGTTTGCTCCCACTATTATGAATGAGAATAAAGTTGCTTATGTGGAGAGTAATAAAATTTCTATGCTTGTGGATCATGAAAAGAATGCTTTATGTGATAGTTATATTGTGGAATTCATTCATGATGCTACTGAAAATTATTATGAGAGAGGAACATATGCTTTTACATATCTCAGTAATATCAAGTTTCCTCTCTTTATGTTGAAAGTTTTGAAGTTGCACTTGTTTTGACTTCCTATGCTAGTTGATTCTTGTTCCCATAAATTGTTTGCTCACAAAATGCATATGCATAGGAATTGGGTGAGACGTAAATGTGTTATTCATATGCTTCATGATGCTCTCTTCATGTTTCAATTCTTATCTTCTACGTGAGCATCATTGAAATCATCATTGAAACCCAACACTTTTACCTACTGTTTTTGTGTGTTCACATGATTATGCTACTGTAGTAATCATGTTTTATTGCTTTTGTTTCAATAAAGTGCCAAGTAAAGCCTTTGGGATAGTGTGGATGATAGTTGACTTGAATCTGTGCAAAAACAGAAAATTTTGCACTCAGTCCAAGAATTTTGAAAATTCACTGGAATGTGCTTCTGATCTGAATTTTTTATAGGTGAAGATATAAAAATTATCTACGTTGTCCTAATTTTTCAGAATTTTTGGAGTTAAAGAAGTATGGTTGGAGTATAGATTACTTCAGACTGTTCTATTTTTGACAGATTCTGTTTTCAATGCATAGTTTGCTTGTTTCCTAGTTTCTATAGCTTATATTTCTCAATATAAATTGTGGAAATCATATGCTACAGTAGGCATTGTGTTCAAACAATTATGAATCATGTCTTTGACAGTGCCAAAGTGAAATGGTTTGCTCTTTATCATACTAACCTATCTCATGAAGTTCCCTTAAGTTTTGTGTGACTGAAGTTTTCAAGTTTTGGTTGAGATGTCGACATGAGGAGAATAAGGAGTGACCAGACCCCAAGCTTGGGGATGCCCAAGGCACCCCAAGGTAATATTCAAGGAAGATACAAGCAACTAAGCTTGGGGATGCCCCGGAAGGCACCCCCTCTTTCGTCTCCAACATTATCGGTAATCTCACTTGGACCTATATTTTCATTCGTCACATGATGTGAGTTTTGCTTGGAGCATCATTTTATTTTGCTAGGATTTGCTTGACGTTATTTAACAATAATTTTTTGCATCTACAATAAAAATGTCAACTATAGCCTTTGCCATGCTTATTTTGCAAGTCTACATGTTGCTGTTTCAAAATAGAAAGTTTATCGTTATTGCAAAAATTCCCAAGAAAAGTCATAATGTGATAAAATGTTGAAACTTTTTGCATAATAAGCTTTGTTAAATTTTCTACAGTGTGGTAATTTTTCATAATTTTTGTAGTTAGGGAAGTATGATGAATCTTTCATTCTTTACAGATTGTACTGTTTTGGCAGATTGCTGTTATGTTTGCATATCGTTTGCATATGTTTGCTTGTTTAATGATTCTATTTGAGGATAGGACTATTAAATATGCGGAGGCATTTAAGTAGCAATGTTGAATAATAATTTTAATAATTTTCTACAGTAGAGAATGATAAGGTTTTTGGATTGGTTTATACTAACTTATCTCATGAGTCCTTGTTGAGATTTGTGCGGATGAAGTTTTTTAGATTTAGGGAAACCGTGATATAAGAAGAATTAAGGAGGCACAAATTCTCAAGCTTGGGGATGCCCAAGGCATCCCAAGCTAATATTCCATGAAGTCTCAAGCATCTAATCTTGGGGATGCCCCGGTAGGCATCCCACCTTTCTTCTTCAACAATTATCGGTTAGTATCAGTTGAGCCTAAGTTTTCGCTTCTTCACATGAGTTGTGTTATGCTTGGAATGTCATTTTTTTGCTTGTTGTTTATATAAAATACTTAGGTTTGAAAGTTTTTAAATAAGAGAGAATCCACAATTGGCTACCCATTTGCTTAACTACTCACTTGATCTTCACTTATATCTTTTTGGAGTAGCTTGTCATTTACTCTTGTGCTTCACTTATATCCTATGAGTAAATTGTTGAACGAATTGAATATCATGAAGTTGAAATTATATGTTCATATCATGCCTAGTGGTAGCTTCACATTGGGTTTAGAAAGTGAAATATTTGAAGCTTGACAATCACAACATTGGTCATACAAGCAATTCATGAATGATTAGTAGAAGGAAGAGAACTTTCACATGAAAATGAACTATCTTGGAAATCTTTTGTGATTGTGAGCCCCCATCAAAATATTATATACCAAACTTGTTGACGTTGGACAAGGAAGACAACATAATGATTTGTGTTTGTTCATATTCACATAGAAGTTATATTGCCATAGATCCTTCAACATGTGGTGCTTGCCCCCCACCTTTGCTAGCCAAAATTTTTGCACCTAGTAGAGATACTACTTGTGCATCCAAAAACCCTTAAACCCAAATCTTATTCTCAAGAGTCGACCATACCTACGTAAGGATTGAGTAATATCCTTCAAGTAAGTTGTCATCAGTGCAATAAGGCAATAAAAATTGCTTCTAAAAGTGTTAGATCATTTAGTGTAAGAGAAAACTGAGTGTTGGACGAACTTGTGATGGCGATGAATAAAAGCGATAGACTGCATCATAAAGGTTGGCATCATAAGGGGCAATATAACGTGACGTTGTCTTGCACTAAGGGATTGAGCATACAAACAAAAAGCGCATGGCAGCCTCTGCTTCCCTATGCGAAGGGCCTACCTATTACTTTTATGTATTTACTTTCATGTAAGAGTCAAAGTTTTTCTCTCTATTCATTTTTATTTTTCTCTTTTGGCAAGCATCATGTGGTGAGGAAAGATCTAGGCACATATATCCAGTTGGATATGGGTAGCATGAGTTATTATTGTTGACATCACCCTTGAGGTGAATACGTTGGGAGGCAAAATTATAAGCCCCTATCTTTCTATGTGTCCGGTTGAAACGTTTTGCTCATGTGTATGTGGTGAGTGTTAGCAATCATAGAAGACTATATGATGGTTGAGTATGTGGAGCTCTTACTTAGACTCTGTTGAATAAGTTAAATTGCAATTGTTTGGTGACTAAGAATATAGGTTGTTGAGTTTCAAGTGAATTCATTGTTTGAACCTTAACATGTGAATTGGCTGCTACTTTGTCATGATGAGTTTTATGAGAAAGATTTGTTGTTATGATGCTAGGGAAAGTGATTGAAATTATCATTGATCAAACTTATGCACTTTGCTAGCATTCATACTTCATAAATTATTTCTTTTATCATTTACCTACTCGAGGACGAGTAGGAATTAAGATTGGGGATGCTGATACATCTCCAGCGTATCTATAATTTATCAAGTATTCATGTTGTTATATTATCATTATTTGATGTTTTACAATCATTTTATAACAACTTTATATCATTTTTTGGGACTAACCTATTGACCCAGTGCCCAATGCCAGTAGTTGTTTTTTGCTTGTCTTTTACATCATAGAAAATCAATATCAAACGGAGTCCAAACACCGCGAAACTTTTTGTGGATTTTTTATGGACCAGAAGACATCCAATGGGCCAGAGCAGCACCTGGGGGGTGCCCCGAGGGGGGCACAACCCACCAGGGTGCGCCTAGGCCCCCAGGCATGCACCGGTGGGTTGTGCCCACCTCGGTGGCCTCCCGCACCCCCTCTTCGCCCTATAAATCATCAAATATTCCAAAAACCCTCGCGGAGACCCTAGATCAGAAGTTCCACGGCCGTAATCCTCTGTAGCCACGAGAAACCAATCTAGACCCAGTTCCGGCACCCTGCCAGAGGGGGGAATCATCACCGGTGGCCATCTTCATCATCCCAGCGACCACCATGATGAGGAGGGAGTAGTCCACCCTCGGGCTAAGGGTTTGTACTAATAACTATGTGTTTAATCTCTCTCTCTCTCTCATGTTCTTGAGATGTCATGATCTTGATGTATCGCGGGCTTTGTTAATATAGTTGGATCATATGGTGTTTCCCCCTCTCTATCTTGTTGTGATGAATTGAGTTTTCTCTTTGAGATTTTGTTTTATCGGATTGAATACTTTTATGGATTTGAGGACACTTGATATATGTCTTGCATATGAATACCTATGGTGACAATGGAATATTTTTTGATTCACTTGATATATGTTTTGGCACTCAACTCAAGGATTCCCGAGGTGACATTGGGGTAATCTACGCATAGGAGTTGATGCACATTCTTGTCTTTGTTTCTCCGGTAGAAATCTTTGGGTAATCTTTGAGGTTCTTTGTGTTGGATTGAGTTTTATGAATCTGAAATTATTTGGTGTTATTTTAGTATGAACTCTTGGATAGATCGATCGGAAAGAATAGCTTCAAGGTGGTTTCGTACCCTATAAATGATTTCTTCTTATGTTCTCCGCTAGATAGGAACTTTGGAGTGATTCTTCATCGCACGTTGAGGGATGGTTATGTGATCCAATTATATTAGCATTGTTGAGAGATTGCACTAGTGAAAGTACAGACCCTAGCCTCATTTTCAAGCATTGCAATACCGTTCATGCTCCGTTTTATCAGTTGCTACCTTGCTGTTTTTTATTTTTCTTATTACAAAAATCAATATATACTATCCATATTACACTTGTATCACCATCTCTTCACTGAACTAGTGCACCTATACAAATTTCCATTGTATTTGGTGTGTTGGGGACACAAGAGACTTTTTATTATTTGGTTGCAGGGTTGTTTGAGAGAGAGACCATCTTCATCCTACGCCTCCCACGGATTGATAAACCTTAGGTCATCCACTTGAGGGAAAATTGCTACTGTCCTACAAAACTCTGCGCTTGGAGGCCCAACACGTGTCTACAAGAATAAAGTTGCATAGTAGACATCAGTGGTGTTCTTGGGGAAGAAGACCCCCTTTATGTAGTGGTGTAACAAAACCAACCATTACCTAGTTTTCAGTCCGCACCAAAGCGGTACTACCGCTCAGGGGAGCGGTACTTCCGCCTGGGTGGTAGAGCACGTCGTGTAGTGTAATGGTGCAAGACCAAGAGCCGTTAGTGTCACTTGAGCGGTACTACCGCTCACCCCAGCGGTACTACCGTCAGGGTTGCAGCACAGGGTGCTAAGGGAGCAGAGCAGGATAGGTGGGGAGAGGTATTGTCGTACTAGCGGTACTACCGCCGGGGACAGCGGTACTACCACCTACAAGGAGTACTACAACTCAACCACTGCTGCTCTACTACCTCTAAGGAGACAAGGGAGGGCTTGGAGAATAGTGCCATGACCGGAAGTGGCAGCGGTGGTAGGCATGGTACTACCGCTCCTACTGTCGCTTGCCCAGCTGGGTCAAAAAGGACCCAGCCGTAGTATGCCAGTGGGACCACCGCTGAACCCAACATGAAAAATCAAGACCCGAGTCGATGCGGTAGTATGAGCAGTACCGGGAGCGGTACTATCGTTATCAGTCGCGGTACTACCGCTAGCAGCTCTCCAAAGCACTGCTAAGTAACGGAAGGCGAAACTCCAATGACACGGAAAGATACGGAGGGTGCAAATGGATATGTGTACGTGTTGATTCCACCCAAACCTTTCCAATGCGGGCCCTCTCTTCATAGTACACTTTTTTCCTATGACTCAAGTCCACCAAAAATGAAAGAAAGGAAAATAAACCATCTTCACTCTAAAACTCCGAGGGGCCTAAATCCTCTTGTGCCATATGATAGAATATTTGAAATGCTCAATGCACATGATTAGTCCGCAAGGGCATTGTCATCAATCACCAAAACAAGTAAGGGAGAAATATGCCCTAATAATCTCCCACTTTTTGGTGGACTGATGACAACACGGGATTTGCGCAAGGATGAAATATGATAATATGCCAACCCAACATCTACAAAATATAGACGGGATCCCCCTAGATGTGTGCACTAATTAAGTATGCTTTTGGAATGCAAAGTACACACATTAGCATCAACACTCCCCCTATATTTTATAGACCGGCACTACTTGCATCAACAATATATAAGAGAGATAAACATGGATGCAAGGAACATCAAGATTAGCATAATATCTCACAAGCTAACATAATACTAGACATAAAGATAATAAGGGTAGCATATGTCTCACACCATATGTTTGACTTGGTCTCTAGGTCTCACAAACACAAACCAAAGCAATACGAAAAAGAGTTCATGAGAGAGAAAAGCAAGAAAATAAAGTGCACTCGTGACTTGGCAAATTCCTAAACTATCCCCCCTTTGGCATCAAGACACCAAAAGGGCAAAGAGCACAACTACGGTCACAAGTGGGAGCAATCCAGGAGATCATCATCATCACTGCTCCCCGTGGTCACTGGAGTCCTCATCTGCGGTAGAAGCCTGATCAACCTCTGAATCTGACCACTTGCAATGCTGGGAAGTCCATGTCTCCTCATTAGTGATATTTTCCTTTGAGCCACTAGTGACCTCAAGCCCAAGCTTCCTCATGATGAGCTTATCACGACTGCGAGTCTGCTTTGCTGCCCCATGTGCCTTGTACTACCCATGAGCCTCCATGAAAAAAAACTTTTTCATCTTTGGCTTGAGCTTCTTAGCCCAAGAGGGTCCACTCCAGATGGCTCATAGTCGGTCTCATCATCATCCTCGACTTCATCCTCGGCCATAGGAGCCTCTGTCTCAGGAACGGGAGTGCCCCAATTCTCCTTCTCTCTTAATCGAACCACCTCATGAGAGGCCAAGTCACCATTCGCAAGCATCTCATCAGGATAGGTGAATGCCCATGCCTTCTCAGTGAGCAACATCAGGCAAGGACCATAAATGGGACACTTTCACTCCATGATGGCTGATAGAAGCTCCAACCACATGATATGAGAAACATCCAAAGATTACCCTGTGTTCTCCTCCTTCTCCTTCTGACAAAAGAGCAACAAATCCACTAGGTAGGAGTGTACCTAGTCCAAGTTCCCAATGTGAGGGAAGAGAGTGTGCCTAAAGATGCGATGCATGACATCCAGAAACGGGCATAGCTCATAAGTCTTCTTCTAGGTGGTTGGAGAAATCTTCAAAGTGTTGTAGGGCCAGAGAGCAGACTTGTGCATAGCATCCACCTCCTTGTGAGGGAGCACTCCAATAGGGTCATCAAGCCCCTTATCATCATAACCTAATAGCTCCATGAACGCCTTCCACTTGACAGAAAGCAGCTTTCCATTAGTCATCCTAGTCAGAGTCCTCTCCACATCTGTACCTCGGTGAACCATGCATAGAACTAAGCCACGATGTATGCATCAAAATCCTTGTTGAATGTCATAAGCTTCACGATGTCTAGCCGAGTACACAGCTCAAGTGCTTCTCCAAAGTACGTCAGATTCTTCTGCATATGAAGCGTATCAATGGTCCTGACCTTCACAAATAGGTTCTTCTTCCCTTTGAGCACATCAAGATAAATAGAGCGTTGCTCCTTGGTCCAGAAGGGATGGTTGACAAGAGCTAGATCTTGCTCATTGCGATACGGGTTGCAGCGGTGAAACATGCAAAACTCCTTGCCAGACATCTCCAACATGGACTTGGTGTTCTCCTTTGTCTTTCTTGCAACCTACTTGGATCTCTACATTGGCTGAGCACTGGTCGTGGCACTGACATCCTCTAAAGTGCGGTAGCGCTTTGAACCACCTGGACAGTCAAGATTCTTGCGACGGGTCAGATGTCTTGGACTGCTACCATCTGAAACCCACAACAAGGAACAAGGAGAAAGCAGTTGTAAATGAATGATAAGCCAAAAGAAAGAATCAACATGGGTGGAAGTTTGAAATGAGGGAAGTGGAAGTTGACAACCCTGAGCGGTAGTACCGCTCCCTTGGGAGCGGTAGTACCGCCCGAGGCGGAGGTCAACGAGATGACCACAACCACAGCGAGATCTGGTACTACCGGATGTGCCAAATGCAAATTCCCTCCACCTAGACTAGTAGCCTTCTATGTCCTACTCAAGCTTGGATTTGACCAAATATCAAAGAATGCAACGAGTATTGCCCTAGAACCTAGATTCAAAAACTAGAACCATAGGAGAGGAAAATGGGGGCATTACCGGCATCCATCGCAAGAGGAGAAGGTGGGGATCAATTCCACTGGACCGAATCGGTGGCCTGGTGACGGTCCCCCAGTGCTTGTTCATCTCCTGTGAGAGGACAGGGCGAGGGAGAGAGATACGAATGGGTATGGGGGAGTTGGAACTCCCCCGGCTCGAATCATAACCCCCGCACCCATCCACAAAGCGGTAGTACCGCTCGGAGGAGCGGTAGTACCGCCTCAGTACTACTGCACGGCAGGAGACCGGGTAGTACCGCTCGAGCAGTAGTACTGTGGTGCTCAGCGGTAGTACTGCCCAAACACCAGCATTTATACCGTGCAGACGAGAATTTGCAAGATCGGGTTGGAAAATGGTGGCTTATGAAAATTGATAGAGTTTGTAAATGGGATGGCTTGGGTTGGAGACACAAAACACCAGCAACTGGAAAGAGGCACTCCAAGTTCAAAAAACAACCAAAAAGAGAGCAAACTTGTAGTGACTCAAAGCACAAACAAAGCTCTAAAAGACTAGATAAAACCAAATAGGACCAACTCGAGCAAACTCCTCCCAAGGAGAGGGCAGTGGTCGAAGCCACCTATGCTTGAGTCAATTGGTATGGCAACGTGAAGATTTTACCCTTGGGCCCATGACCAAAACTCATCTTTGAAGCATAAGTACCATAAGAATGGCTAATGTGAAAGACTTGATCAATCTATGCATAATGAGGGGAGGAAGAGTTCATTGAGAGAACAACACTCCCCCTATGTCCATGCCTACACCTACAATAAGATATCATAATGAGTACTGTGGGGTGTGCCTAGATTCAAGCCACATTGCTTGAATCAATGATATTTAGCTCATGTCTTAACTCATGAAATCTTGCTTCATCAAAAGGCTTCGTGAAAATATTCGCTAGTTGCTCTTGAGTGTTGATGTAGATAATCTCAATCTCTCCATGCTTGATGTGATCCTAGATGAAATGATGACGAATCTCAATGTGCTTCGTCTTGCTATGTTGCACCGGATTGTAGGATATTGATGTCTGCTGGAACCACGTCGGTATTTCCCCAAAGAGGAAGGGATGTTGCAGCACAACAATGGTAGGTATTTCCCTCAGTGATGAGACCAAGGTTATCGAACCAGTAGGAGAACCACGCAACACAACGTAAACAGCCCCTGCACACAAATAACAAATACTCGCAACCTGACGTGTTAAAGAGGTTCTCACTCCCTTTCAGGTAACGGTGCCAGAAATTAGTGAGGAGACGGGATACCGTTTTAAGAGATAGGATAAATGGACCACAAATAAAATAAAGTGCAACAAGGTATTTTTGTATTTTTTTGTTTAATAGAACTAAAAATAAAAGCAAGTAAAATAGATTGTGAAGGCAAATATGATAAGAAAAGACCCAGGGGCCGTAGGTTTCACTAGTGGCTTCTCTTGAGAAAATAGAAAACGGTGGGAAAACAATTACTGTTGGGAAATTGATAGAACTTCAAATAATCATGACGATATCTAGGCAATGATCATTATATAGGCATCACGTCCAAGATTAGTAGACCGACTCCTGCCTGCATCTACTACTATTACTCCACACATCGACCGCTATCCATCATGCATCTAGTGTATTAAGTTCATGGAAAAATGGAGTAATGCAATAAGAACCATGACATGATGTAGACAATATCTATTTATGTAGAAATAGACCCCATCTTGTTATCCTCAATAACAACGATACATATGTGTTGTTTCCCCTTCTGTCACCGGGATCAAGCACCGTAAGATCGAACCCATGACAAAGCACCTCTTCCCATTGCAAGATAAATAGATCAGGTTGGCTAAACAAAACCCAAATATCGAAGAAGAAATATGAGGCTATAATCAATCATGCATATAAGAGATCAAAGAAGACTCAAATAACTTTCATGGATAAAAACATAGATCTGATCATAAACTCAAAGTTCATCGGATCCCAACAAACACACCGCAAAAAGACTTACATCATATGGATCTCCAAGAGACCATTGTATTGAGAATCAAGAGAGAGAGTGAGAGAGAGGAAGCCATCTAGCTACTAACTACGGACCCGTAGGTCTACAAAGAACTACTCATGAATCATCGGAGAGGCACCAATGGACATGATGAACCCCTCCGTGATGGTGTCTAAATTGGATTTGGTGTTTCTGGAACTTGCGGCGGCTGGAATTGATTTTCGTTGACCCCCCCTAGGGTTTCTGGAATATTGGGGTATTTATAGAGCAAAGAGCAGTGCAGGAGGCCACCAAGGTGGGCACAACCCACCTGGGCGCGCCTGGGCCCCCAGGCATGCCCTGGTGGGTTGTGCTCCCCTCGGAGCACCCCTATAGTACTTTCTTGGCCCATATGGTGTCTTCTGGTCCAGAAAAAATCCACAAATAGTTTCGCTGTGTTTGGAATCCATTTGGTATTGATTTCCTGCGATGTAAAAAACAAGCAGAAAAGAGCAACTGGCACTGGGCACTATGTCAATAGGTTAGTACCAAAAAATGATATAAAATGATTGTAAAACATCCAAGAATGATAATATATCAACATGGAACAATAAAAAATTATAGATATGTTGGTGATGTATCAGCATCCCCAAGCTTAATTCCTGATCGTCCTCGAGTAGGTAAATGATAAAAACAAAATTTTGATGTGGAATGCTGCCTAACATGTTCATCACATAATCTTTTCTTTGTAGCATGGACATTTGGACTTTTATATGGTTCAAAGCAATAGTTTAGTTTTGACATGAAAATTTTAATACTCAAGAATATCAACAAGCAACCATGTCTTTCAAAATATCAACACTAAAGCAAGTTATCCCTAGCCCATTATGATCAACCATTGATCCATTAATGAAATACACCCGACTATTAGCTACACCCAATGCTGAAATACGATCATAGTGCCCCTTAGTTGGTGCTTGACAAGAGAAGATGGAGACTCAAATTCAAAATAAAAATTGCGTAAAATAAAAGAAAGGCCCTTCGCAGAGGGAAGTAGGGATTTGTAGAGGTGCCAGAGCTCAAAGAGAAAATTGAGAGATAAAAACATTTTGGGAGGCATACTTTTCTCACCAACGAAAACGACTTAGACTTCCCATTACTTTCCATGCCAGATATATCACAGGCGGTTCCCAAATAGAAAATTAAGTTTATTCCTTTTTCCACCATACTTTCACTTTCCATGGCTAACCGTATCCACTGGTGCCCTCCATACCAACACTTTCCAAGGAATTTATTATTTGCCAACATAAAGTAAATTCATTTTTCATTTCAGGACTGGGCATCCCTAATACCTTTGTCGTACTCTCGTGCAATGACAAGTGAATAAACACTCATCGTGAGAATAACACATCTAGCATGGAAAATATCGACCACCCCTCACCGCCTCACGAGTGGTACGAGCACACAAAAGAGAAATTTATTTTGAAAATTAGAGATGGCACATGAAAATTTGCTTAGAACGACACAGAAATACCGCATATAGGTAGGTATATAGTGGACTCATATGGCAAAACTAGTTTAAAGGGTTTTGGATGCACAAGTAGTGATCATACTTAGTGCAAAATGAAGGCTAGCAAAAAGATTGAGAAGCGTCCAACCAAGAAACAAAAAATCTCATACCCGAGCATTAAGCATAAGTAACACCGAATAATCCACCACAAGTAGGATGTAATTTCATTGCATAACTATTGACTTTCGTGCTTGCATAGGGAATCTCAAACCTTGACACCAATATTCTTACTAAAGCATAATTACTCGTCAACATGACACACATATCATATCGTCATATCTCAAAACCTGTCGGCATTCTAGATATGGGGGTATCCAGCCCTGCCTGCCTGCGGCCCACCACGTGGCTCCATCGAGGGCCTGGTACGGCCCAGCTTCAATATCGACAGCTCAAGACCTTCGCGAGGGGCCAAGCCTCGTGAGGCGGAGGACGCCAAGACCCCTGAGGGGATCGGCCTCCTCAGGCTGGCTCCTGAGGGGCAGAGAGTTCTATGCAAGGTATACCTCATGAGGCTTAGCTGACATGAGCCATGACAACAAAGGCCAGGCGGGCGCCAGGTGGGCGCAGAGCGCATGTTTCCTCTTAGGTGCAAAGGGGGCAAGCCACAGGCGCGGAATCCCGAGGAATCAGCCAAAGGTTTCCATTCTGGTGCAACAAGACCAAGACCGCCAGGACGGTAGGACGGAGGTCATCACCGAGCCCACTGCAGCGTCACGACCGAAGGCTTTTCGCAGGCGAAGACTACTTTTGTCAGGATAAGTTGTACTACTTGTCCCCTTTCAAATCCGGCCGTTGTGGGATCCCTTCCCGCCAACATTTGGGAAGAGGACCAAGGCCACTATAAATAGGACTTAGCCACCACCATAGAGGGCATCTAGTTCACATCCCCTCAGCTCTCTCGAGCTCAGGAACACCTCACCTCCTGAGGCCAGTTCATCCACTGTACTAGTTCGTCCTCAGCCCCCCGAGGCAATCCACCAAAACCGCTAGAGTAGGGTATTACACCGCAAGGTGGCCCGAACCAGGATAAACTGCTGTGTCTCTTTGTCTCTTCGAGATCATCGCGCTAGGCTTAGGAGGGACGCGAGTAGGCAGGCTGGGTAGGTTGAGATCTCTGCACACACCCCAGAGTTCGAACCTCTCAAGGGTTTGCGGAACCCGTAATCCGACATTGGTGCGCCAGGTAGGGGTGCGTCGGATCTTATCTTTTGTCGATCGATCCACCGCCACTCCGACACCTCCATGGCCGACGCCCCGAGGGTGCATGTCGAGCACTGGGTGGTTCGGGCCTCCACAATGACGCCCGCCGATGAGGAGGATCTCCACTCCGCCCTGCTCGCGGCCCGCACTCCACCTGGAGTGACCGACCGCGGGGGCACAGCCTTCCCCACTGGCGCCACGCCGCAACCGCATCGCCGTGCGATCTGCAAACTATGCTGCATCAACCACGCCGCACACGCGGAGGGAACAGGCAAACATGCGGGCCGAGGTCATCATGGCTCGAGAGCTCCTAAGGTGCAGGCCGCTGGAAAGCAGCCGTGATGCCCTGCTGGAACGGGTCGCCGAGCTGCTGGATGTGGCGTGCAGGGGTGCCGCGCCATTCTGCACCCTGCCCACGTTGCGGGCGATGGTAGTGGTGTCGGTGTCAAAATCGGCGAATCTCGGGTAGGGGGTCCTGAACTGTGCGTCTAAGACTAATGGTAACAGGAGGCGGGGGACACAATGTTTACCTAGGTTCGGGCCCTCTCGATGGAGGTAATACTGTACTTCCTGCTTGATTGATCTTGATGATATGAGTATTACAAGAGTTGATCGACCACGAGATCGTAGAGGCTAAACCCTAGAAGCTAACCTATGATTCTGAGTGCCCTTGTCCTATGGACTAAACCCTTCGGTTTATATAGACACTGGAGGGGGCTAGGGTTACACAGAGTCGGTTACAGAGAAAGGAATCTTCATATCCTAACCGCCAAGCTTGCCTTCCACACAAAGGAAAGTCACATCCGGACACGGGACGAAGTCTTCTATCTTGTATCTTCATAGCCCAACAGTCAAGCATATGCATATAGTCCGGCTGTCCGAGGACCCCTTAATCCGGGACTCCCTCAGTAGCCCCTGAACTAGGCTTCAATGACGATGAGTCTGGCATGCAAACTGTCTTCGGCATTGCATGGCGGGCTCCTTCTCCGAATACTCCAAAGTAGATCTTGAACATAAGAATCGTGTCCGACTCTGCAAAACAAATTCCATATACCACCGTGGAGAGCATATTGTTTTCACGAGTCCAATCCGCTAACAGCTTTTGCAACACAACATTACGTCATCGTTCGACCATTATTTCGAATCGTTTTTCCAACCTGCTGCTCCACGCTTCACGATGCTGTTTTATTAGCACGTCTTGTCGAAGCGGAGATCGTGTCCCCTTATTGCGGGATTCTCATCAACACGGGCGTGGGTAACCCAACCGTCCCGTTGGTATGATTCCTTGGGAATAGGCATGTTTTAAGGCCACGTAGGGGACGTTTGATATTCGTCATCTTTATAAGGAGGCCGAGACCCGCCTTTCCCCTCTACGCTACTCCCCTCCTCCTCCCACCTCGAGTTCCAACACCCAAGGCTTAACCAGTCGCTTTGAACCTCAGGCCATGTACGGATCCAGCTTTCAAGGCCGGTGGACGGCTTCTTCTGTCACCGAGGAGGATATCACGAATCTTAGGGAGGCGAGGTATTTGACCGCGGAGATCCTTCATAGGCTTCCTGCCCAAGGGCAGGTTATCCCTACTCCTAGACCTAATGAGAGGGTTGTAATCATCCGTCACTTCCTCCGGGGGCTAGGTTTCTCTCTTCATCCCTTCATTCGAGGGCTCATGTTTTACTATGGACTAGATTTCCTTGATCTAGCTCCAGACTCCTTCCTTTACATCTCATCATTCATTATCGTATGTGAGGCCTTCCTCCGTATCTCTCCACACTTCGGCTTATGGCTCAAGACCTTCAATGTAAAGCCGAAGATAATAGATGGGAGACACGCAGAGTGCGGAGGTGCTTTAATAAGCAAATTGGCCGATATCGTCTGGCCAAAGGGTTCCTTCACTGCAGCTTCCGACCTATGGCAACGGGAGTGGTTTTATATCACGGAGCCTCGTGGTACAAAGTGGGTGGCTCCACCCGCCTTCCGATTCGTCCCTCCGCCATAGCTTGCAGCGTGGATCAACAAGGGGCTGGATTGGGGATTGCTAGATGAAGTTCAAATACTACAAAGCCGCATTCAAGACCTTATTAAGAAGGACATCGATCTCTTCAAGGTAATCCAAGTTATGTTAGTCCGTCGGGTCTTGCCATGCCAGTGCCGACCTCTCCGTATGTGAGAGTTCAATCCGGAAGGACCGCGAACCATTCTGCGCTTCTTCGGCACAACGCTCGAAGGGATGTATGAATTATTCTTCGGGTCACGAAAAAGGTGTCTGGACACCACAGAGGACGCAAGCCTCGACTGCAACCATCCGGATTCCCCAATAAGCACTCAATCTCCGAACACGTTTTTAGTTTAAGTTTCCCATAACAAAACTGAGAAAACCATACTCGTCCAGGGCTGGATAAAGAAGGCGCAGAGGATCAGGTGTTCGACCCCTCTTCCCAAAAACTGAGCGGACCCAGTGTTAACCAGGATGCTGGCTCTGGCACCTTATCAAGTGCCGTTGAGGGAAGAAAAGGAGAGGAGTGGAGAGGCCCAAAGTGGCCTTCATACCGGAGGTGCGTCACATAACGTATCCGGGGAAATCGTAACTCCCATGCCGGAGGACGAACGGGGAGGAGAATCTAACATTCCCTCCCCCCCCCCCACGGGAAGAAGAGAGCCACCCCTGAAGACCTGAAGTCAGAGGCCTCCAAACAAGGGAAGAAATCCCTATCAGGGGCCGGATTCGGGAGGCAATATTGCCGCACAGTGCCCACAAGGGGGCCAGCCTTTAGCCGAACCGTAAGTGAACAAAGGTGCTTTAATAAGCATACCCCGTTCTTTTCTTGTTTGTGAGGGTATTATCTGAAACGTATGTTTTGCAGTTTGGCCTATAGCCTCCCTCAACAATCTTCGTCCTTGGGGATCTTCTTCCAGAGATGATGGAGAGCGAAATGCCGCCTCATACTTCCCCGCCCCATAAGGAGGAGGACCCTGAGGTGTCGTCCCGGAGGATCTCTCCCGATCCGCGAAGGAGGACAAGGCCAGAAGATGACTCTTCGGCTGCCCAAGGTCCGGGGTGTTCGGCTCCTAGAGAGACCAACAACAAAAGCCCCGGACTATCCGATGTACAGCCGGACACATGGACGGGTCTTATGCGTCAAGCGCCTATCTCGGAGGAACATCGTACCTTAATGGGTACGGTGATTGAGAGAATTTCGTCCGCAAAAAGCGGATTGAATGAAGCCTTTACGAGCCTGCTAAGAGGCTTTGAGGTATGCAATGTGTACTGTGTGTAGATAGTAGCCCCTGAGACTCTTGTTGCCCTCCGAACGGGGCGGTCAGAGGATCAAAAGATAAATAAGCTCAGGTAATAATTTTGCTAATTTGTCCACAGGCGGCTGCAGCCCCGGCCATTGTCGGGGCTGCCGAATTTGCCTAGCTGAGGCGGCAACTTGATGTAGCAGATGATGACATCACGCTCGTGAACAAGCGGCTTGACGAGGCGCAAGGTATGTCTTTTGGGCGGTCAGTGAGTATAAATAGGAGCATGATGCTATAAATTATACTATGCTTGACTGCAGATGGTGTTGCCGTTGTGGAGACCCTTCGGGCTGAGCTTGCCCGGGCCAAGGAGCAAGCCAGTATAAGCAACGCGGCTGCCGAGAAGGCAGTTGGTGAATTAAAAGCCGAACAGGCTGCTCATCGCCTGAGTGAGGAGAGAATATCCAACATGGCGCTTGAGCTAAGGGATGCCGCTAGCCAATATGCACTTCTCGAGAAAGAGACCAAAGAAAAAATGTCTGACCTTGAGAAGGCCTTACAAGCGGCAAAGGAAATCCAGTCATAGGCCAGAGCGGCACAGGAGGAAATCTGGCAAGCCGGGGAGATCGCGGCTGGAAGCCCTTTTTATTACGAACTAAGTTCGGCGATACGAAGTATGCCCCGCTTGATCAAATGTGGAGTTCTCCGGACGCATATCTGGACTTATCAAAGAGTGCTTATGATGCGACACAGTTTTTCCAGGCCCAAGAAGGCCATGAAGCGGAACGCCTTTTCTGGTCGCAGTTTAGCATGCCAAGGCGTCCGCTGCTGTTGAATGAGTAGATGGCCGAATGGCTGAGCTCCACAGGATATCCAGACTTGCCATGAAGGCTGTCGTGGACCGGCTGTGGCCTGAGGGACCAACTGTGAATAGTTATTTTGGTTTAGTGCAACAACTTGTTTGTGCGGTGTCGCATATCAATGCTGTCAAGCGGTCAACGTGCATAGAAGGTGCACGGATGGCCCTTGCCCGTGTGAAGATGTATTGGGCGAAGATGAAGGCCACCGATTTTGCAATAGGGGGTCCACCCGAGGGTCAGGACACACCAGATCACTATTTTGAAGAAGTCTTAGAGGGTGCCCGCTTGATATAGGGTCAGTGCTCGAAAAATATTATGTTCGAGTAACATGTATCTGAATTGTAAAAACAATGCTTATGATAATGAAGGCTGTGTTTATACTTTTGCCCGTAAAGTATCTTAGTGCCTCCTGTGTGGCCGTTTATGTATATATGTATATAACCTGAAATTTTGCAGTCGTCGGCTTCTACCCCCTCGCGTATAACTTGGGGGTGTTCGTAAAAGCACTTGATCACACTTGACCCAACGTCTTGGTCCGTTAAGGAGGTGTTAGTGCGGCGAACTAGGCAATCGAACTATAGAGCTTTAACACTTTCACTTAGCCATAGGAGTTTGATGGTGGGGCTACTATATAGCCCCTAGTATGTCCGTGCTTATCCGAATATGGTGCGTTTACATACGTGACCGGGAAACCGGTCCTTCGTTAATGCGGAGGAATCGCGAAGATTCCGCTGAGTCATCGAGTGGTTGACCAGCTCTCACCTTATCATGACAGTCAGTTTTCGGCTTTCTCTACTGAGGTGCTCGTCCGGATGAACCAGGGCACACTCACAGTAGTTCTCCCTTTACTACCTTAGCCGATATAGCGGAACGTAAGGTAGCAAACATAGGAGCCGGGCAAACCCAACTATTGACCAAAGACATGATTCGGAGCTGATGCATATAAGGCCGAAACTCACGACGCCGAACACTCCCAAAGGTATTCGGACTTTTTAATATATACCGGGCTGGATAAAGCCCCCGGTAATGAACCCTGAATTCAAGGCACGTGCTATGACCCGGCATGAGGAGAGAGCGCCTGTGGTGAGAGCATAGTTCTCAAAGCACACTACTGGCTGCTTCTAGAACATCCAGTTTAGGACGGCGAATAGTAAGTTCGCAAATACTGCCGATATCTTTCCTGGGCGTTTTATATGCCATGAGGGTATGAAACAATAAGAGATAATAATAAGAAAAAAGGTTTACACAGGGTCTTAATCTAAATAGAAACCTTGAAACGGGGCCCTGCTGCACGTCTGCGCCTTTGTCTCCGTTGTGCAGTGTCCTTGAAGGGTATATCATGATGGCCTATCTGTAAAATAGAAAGAACCAGGTGAAAGAATCTGGTATGGCCATGGGTATAGTTTGTTGGTTTTGATGAACCGTGAACTGTAGTTTATTGAGTCCGAACAGGGTCAAGCCGTACTATGGACTTCTAGCATGCAGGGTGCCCCCAGCGCCAAATTTTTAGTGTATATTTATGTATACGGGAAAACATGTACAGTCTTCTTATGGGGCGATCTATGGGGGCAGCGCTGCTAAACAAGCTCAGGTTTATCTGAGCTGTTACACGTAGGTGTGTGCCGAACACGTTTGGTTGTGTCCACGGTTTTGAGGACCGATGAGCTGCTTGGCTTGAAAAGGCCGCTTCGTGCTTCGGCTACTAGAGCCGCCGCATATTCTTCTGTAAGAAGAGAATGCTCTGTATTTCCACTCACCATGATAACGCCGCATGGTCCAGGCATCTTGAGTTTAAGATAAGCGTAATGCGGGTGAGGGAGTCCTGAATTGAGGGGTCCTCGGACAGCCGGACTATATGTGTATGCCGGATTGTTTGACTATGAAGATACAAGATAGAAGACTTCGTCCTGTGTCCGGATGGAACTCTCTCCTTTGCGTGGAAGGCACACTTGGCGATTCGGATATGAAGATTCCTTTCTCTGTAACCGACTCTATGTAACCCTAGCCCCCTCCAGTGTCTATATAAACCGGAGGGTTTAGTCCGTAGGACAACAACAATCATAACCATAGGCTAGCTTCTAGGGTTTAGCCTCTACGATCTCGTGGTAGATCAACTCTTGTAATGCTCATATCATCAAGATCAATCAAGCAGGAAGTAGGGTATTACCTCCACCGAGAGGGCCCGAACCTGGGTAAACATTGTGTCCCCCGCCTCATGTTACCATTAGCCTTAGACGCACAGTCCGGGACCCCCTACCTGAGATGCGCCGGTTTTGACCGACATTGGTGCTTTCATTGAGAGTTCCACTGTGACATCGAGGATAGGGTTGATGGCTCGCCTTGTTATCAAGGACAACATCACCTCCGGGGGAGCGCTAGCCTCAGGCCAAACTCTTCGGCTAGGCAGCTTTGTCTTGACCGCCCGTTTGACCGTCGGGCCGACCATGACTTGTCAAGTCATTAAAAATCGCCTCCGCGTCAGCTCGGAATACGCCGAGCAGATGGACCCAACAGAGTTATCATCTTTAAACGGGCTCCTGGATTGCATCGCCGCTTTGTGAGTCACCTCGGACTACGATCGGATTGGGCTTAAACCCGATCAGAGAGAGATTGAATCTCCACTGATCACCCATCAGATAGCAGTGGTGGAGGAGCAATCCGAGAACTCTTCCCCCATATTGAGGATGAAATATGTCCAGATTTCTGAGCTCACCAAGCCGGATACATGCCCCGCGGGAAGACGCACCCCGAACTCCGAACTTAGAATCGGACTGTGGGCCAGATAAATTGGTTTACATCTCGGAGTCCGAACTATTAAGTTCAAAAACTCCTCAAGCTCTCGGTCACGAATCAGATCTGGGTTTGGACTTAAATCCACCCACCCACCCAGACTCAAATGATCTTCCCGCATCAGGCAACAGTCCCAAGAGACTGTACATCACTTTTGGGCCAGATTCCTCATCGTCAAGGACAAGGTCAAGGACTGTTGCGATGAAGACGCAATCTCATTATTTCTGCAAAAAATGCACAGACAAGGGACTCCTCAATGCCATAAATCACCGTCACATATCACGCTTTGATGACTTGGTGATCATAGTACATAAGTACTACACGATGGAAAGCGCATGGAAAATTCAGGCAACCTTTTGGGATCCATCGGCTCTCGCTAAACCCCTCGTCCGAACAAAAAGGGTGTACCCTCATAGGTCGCCCGATCCAATCTCGAAGAAATCGAAGCCCACTTCAGGGCGCGCAACCATTTTGGAGGGATGGCTCGATAGGCCATGCAAAATACACACCACGCCGGATAACATACCAACACACAGTCTTAGAGCATGTTGGATACTTCGACAGGTGGCCAAGAGCGGCGAGGATCTCCTCATAAAAAACACCGCAGAGCAACATCCCATGGAACACAATGCTATGGTATTGACAGTCTTCGAGACTTTTGCGTCAGGTAATAGGCGCAAGGGAGCACTCCGTGGCCTCGCCGAAGTCTGCCTAGTCGCAGCAATAAACCCCTAGAACAACACAGCCATAACTTTCAGTACCAGTGACGAACCGCAATTCAAGATAGTCCGAGCACCAGCCACCTTAGTCCTCAGTCCAATCGTAGACGGCTTCTGGCTTAAAAAAGTGCTCATGGACGGTGGTAGCAGACTAAACCTCATTTACGAGGAAACTCTCAATAAAATGGAAATAGACAGGAGCCGCATTGAACAAAGCAGCACAACCTTTAGAGGAATTATTCCCAGCCGGGAGGCACAATGTGCGGGAAAAATCACACTCGATGTGGTATTCGGCACGCCGGAGAATTATCGGTCCGAAGAAATAACCTTTTAGGTGGCCCCTTTCACCAGTGGATATCACGCCTTGTTAGGGCGGGATGCGTTTGCGAGCTTCCAAGCTATACCCCATTACGGGTACATGGAGCTCAAAATGCCTGGGCCCAATGGAATCATCACCCTTGCCAGTGATCCGGACACAGCACTCCGTGCCGAAAATAAAACAGCTGCCTTGGCCCTCGAAGCTTTGTCTGAAGCCCTCGCGGTTGAAGAATTAACTGCATTATGCTCCACAGTGGATAGGGACGACATGATACTCGATAAGCGATCCAAGTCCACCTCCTTCAAACCAGAGGACGAAATAGTCAAATTCCAAGTCCACCCAACGGACCCCTCGAAGACAGCATCCATCGGGGCATAGCTGGACCCCTCAATTGACGCTGCACTGCGGGCGTTTCTACGCGAGAATTGGGATATTTTCGCCTGGCACTCTTCCGATATGCCAGGGATCCCACGCAGGCTGGCCGAACACAGCCTTAACATACTGAAGGGATACAAGCCAGTCAAGCAAACACTACGGCCCTTTTCAGAACCCAAATGACAAGCCATGGGAGAGGAACTAGCCAAGTTACTCGAAGCCGGATTCATTAGAGAAATAAAACACCCGGAATGGCTAGCAAATTTGGTGATGGTACCAAAGAAGGATAAATCCTGGCGCCTATGTGTCGATTTCAAAGACCTAAACAAGGCCTGCCCTAAGGATCCCTTCCCTCTCCCACGCATCGATCGAATTATCGATGCTACCGCGGGACACGACTCACTATGTTTCCTTGACGCATACTCCAGATACCATCAAATCAAAATGGCGGAGTACGATCAAGCCACAACGACATTTATAGCCCCATACGGGCCCTTCTGCTTCAACACTATGCCTTTCGGGCTCAAACACGCTGGTGCCACCTACCAACACATGATTCAAACATGCCTAGAGAAACAAATCGGCAAAACAGTTGAAGCATACGTCGACGACGTAGTCATCAAGACCAGACATGCCGAATCGTTAGTAGACGATCTAAGGCTCACGTTCGACAACCTTCGAACATAGGACATTAAGCTCAATCCAGAAAAATGTGTTTTCGGCGTTCCCGCCGGAAAGCTGCTAGGCTTCATCATTTCCAATAGAGGAATTGAAGCAAACCCAGCTAAAATCTGAGTTTTGTCACAGTTTGGATACCCCAACAAATCTCAAACAAATCCATAAGCTAACTGGATGCATAGCAGCTCTAAGCCGCTTTATCTCCAGATTAGGAGAAAAGGCATTGCCACTTTATCGCCTTCTTCAGCAAACCGAACACTTCGAGTGGACGGACGTGGCGACGGCCGGACTGGAGGAAATAAAGGCTCTTCTAGCAAGCAATCCAATCCTGGCCGCGCCGAACGTTGGCGAAGCCATGTTGCTATACATAGCTGCAACACACCAAGTTGTGAGCGTGGTGCTCTTCGTCGAACGAGAGGAGGACGGACACAAATTCCCGGTTCAGAAGCCGGTATACTACGTATCCACTATCCTCACACCATGCAAATCCCGGTACCCACATTATCAAAATATAGCATACGCTGTCTTCATGGCATCCCGGAAATTATGACACTACTTTCAAGAGTGTTCAATCACGGTGCCCTCCGAAGTACCACTTAATGACATAATAAACAACCGCGATGCCACGGACCGGATTGCCAAGTGGGCCATAGAGCTCCTCCCATTTGACATAACATATAAACCACGGCGAGCTATTAAATTCCAAGTACTGGCGGACTTCGTCGCCAAATGGACAGAGGCCGAACTCCCTAAAGAGTACGGCACATACTCCAACTGGATCATGCACTTTGACAGCTCTAAAATGCTGGCAGGTCTGGGAGCAGGCGTCGTCCTCACATCCCCCACTAGAGATACAGTCCAATACATACTCCAAATATTATCAAAGACTCCAACAATTCAGCCAAATACGAGGCTCTGTTGCATGGTCTTCGGATGGCTGTCTCCATGGGCATTCAGCGCCTAGAAGTGTGTGGGGATTCAAACCTTGCAATATCTCAAATAAATTGAGACTTTGATTCCAAAGATCCAAAAATGGCAGCATATCGTAATGCCGTCCTTAAGATGTCAGCTTGGATCGAAGGGCTCGAATTTCATCATGTGGTTCGAGAAAACAATCAAGCAGCGGATGTCCTTGCCCGTATCAGCGCTAAGCGCGACCCCGTCCCACCTAATATCTTCCTGGAAAGGCTTTTCAAGCCATCCGTAGTGTGGCAAGGGGAGACCGGCAACACCATTCCGAATCAGACCACAACCCCAGAATCTGAATACATTGACATAATCGGGGGCTCTGCCACCGAAATAACACCCTTGGCCCATCTCGTCATGGCTGTTATCGCCCCATGGACCGAACCCTTCTTGGCCTACCTTAACAGGCACGAACTCCCCAAGGATCAAAATGAGGCACATTGCATTGTGCGGTGCTCCAAAGCCTACAAAGTCCATGAGGGAGAGCTTTATAAGAAAAGCGCTACCGGGGTACTTCAAAGATGTATCTTCGAGGAGGAAGGGCGGCAGCTCTTGGCTGAAATTCATGCCGGCCTTGGTAGTCACCACGTTGCAGATCGGGCCCTTGTAAGCAAGGCCTTCTGTACAGGTTTTTACTGGCCGACGGCCTGAGCAGACGCATAAGACCTTGTCCAACATTGCGTCAGATGCCAGCTTTTCGCCAACCAAAGCCATATGCCGCCTATCTCCCCACAAACAATCCCCATAACCTGGCCTTTCGCGGTCTGGGGGCTTGACATGGTTGGACCCCTTAAAGGAGGAAGCCATAAGAAAAGTTACTTGTTGGTCATGGTGGACAAATTCACTAGATGGATAGAAGCCAAACCAGTCAAAACGGCCGAATCCGGACCCGAGATAGACTTCATATCAGGTGTAGTACACCGTTATGGTGTCCCCCACAGCATCATCACCGACAACGGCTCCAATTTCACGGCTGATGAGGTGAAAACTTGGTGCGGCAAGATGGGCATTAAGCTCGATTACGCCTCCGTCTATCACCCTCAAACAAACGGTTAAGTCGAGCGAGCCAATGGTCTTATTATGAGCGGCATTAAACCTAGACTAATGTGATCCTTAAAAGAATCAGACGCACTGGGTTGAGGAGCTTGACCCCGTACTCTGGGGGCTGCAGACCACGCCAAATCACACTACCGGATACACACCCTTCTTCATGGTGTACGACACAGAGGTTGTGCTGCCCTGCAATATCATTCATGACTCACCTCGAGTGCACATGTATGAAGAGAGAGAGAGAGAGAGGCCAAGCTCGATCGGCAGGACAGTTTAGATGCCTTGGAAGAGGAGCGCGACGTGGCAAAATCCCGTTCCGCATTTTATCAACAACAGGCTCGCAGGTATCAAAGCAGGGAAGTATGGGCCAAGACTTTTAATATTGGTGAACTTCTTCTATGTCTACCGGAGAAGAAAAAGGACAAGCTCAAGCCCAAGTGGGAGGGCCCCTTCATTATTGACAAAGTTCTCACCGAAGGAGCGTACCAACTACGGGATGCATCCGATAATCGCCTCGAGCCGAATCTATGGAACGCAGCCAGACTCCGAAGATTCTACGCCTAGCGCTGAACTCCCCGTTCGTCTCCTTCGCTCTGTTGCTTTTGATTTTCTTTTTAGTCCTCCTCTCGCCTTTCCCTTTTGAAAATCTCTAATGCTTTATTGTGGCTAGACTACACACTTGTAACGCACTAATTTTCAAGTATGTGCGCTAATTATACCTGGGGGCTTCTTATACATAAGCTTAATATAATTATCTTCAGGGCATCGATCCCACTGCATATGTGTCTTTTCTCCATATGCACCTTTTCTTCACCATTATATGCATCGATATGACTTAAGTTTTGGCCAAGCTGGGTTGCCTGGCTCCTGCACTTATGCCCTACGTTCCCATTAGTTCGGCTAGGGCATAAAGGGAGCACCACTGCAATTGTTACTGCCAGGTACTCCGGATGTGTACCTCAGACTGGGTGAACCGAAAGCTAGCGTTCTTAAGGGAATATTCGGTCGATGGACTAAAGTTGTTTTTTACCTGTCATAATACAAACCCCCAGATGTTACATATCCTGCACTTTTTGATCGCAGTTCAGACATGCACTTTAATGCATGCGTACCCAGGGAAAGGAACCCTTAACGGAACTATTCTCCCTGAAATATGTTTCTTACTAACCATGTAATATAACATAGCTAGTTGGGTACTTGGCTATTCAAGCAATTATGACCCCTACGCCTGGTTTTCATGCGTACCCCGGTTTATATTACTGAGCGGGTATTCGGAAACACTCCGGATTGTCGGTCCAGAGGCTGAAGCGAAAAGGCCCGCCATGACAAATGTTTTACAATCCGGCTAGGGACAAATATGTCAATTGAAGTACAAAGTCATTTAGACCCAAATACTTCTTCTTCTATGCCATCCAACAGGTTGTCTAGCCTACAATCCTGTTGGGAATATTTTGCAGCTAATCCTACTTGGTCATATACAAGACTAACGGGAATTTCTTTCCCATCTGACCCTACAGGTCTGACCCGGGCCATATGAGTCGGATCAAGCTTGGTATACCGTGTTTTCACCATGGCCCAAGCTTCTCTCGCACCTTCTCGACAGGCAGATATCTTCCATAGTCGGAAACACCGTCGTGCTCCCTTGAAAATCTGAGCAAGCTCCCCCATACTTCCTGGTAGGGAGGCGGATGGCCACAATGCCTTGGCGACACTCTGCATGACCTGCCGAACTTGCTCGTGCAGTTGCGAAAGCTCTTGTAGCAGATCGCCTAAGGATCCAGGCATCTCCTCTTCGGGACGGCCTGTCAGCATACCTACAGACATAATTCTGTTAGTTCCTATTTTTACCGAACTATATAAATGTTCGTTTGAGAACATACTAAAAATGCCGCGCCGAAGCCTCTTATTTTCCTTCACGGAGTCAGCCAGCTGGGCCCAAACATCTTTCAATTCTTCACCCAGCTGGGTATTAGCATCTTGGAGCTTGTTATTCTTATGTATGACCTGTGTAAGAACACGCTCGCCAGCGGCTGCTTGCCTTTGTGTGTATTGCTCACCCACTTGCGCGGTTCCCGGATTCTGTTCCGGATTATCTGAGGATTTTGGTCATCAGATTTTGTTAGCGTTGCTGGTTTATAAACACAATATTGTTTTTCTCAATTCGGGAAGACATACCAGTCGAGGCCTCTTTGGATCTTGACAGCTTAGCCATAGCGGTCGTTAGCTGGGTCCGACACTCTTCTAGCTCTTGAGACAACATGTCGTTCTTCTCCGAGAGAACCTACATGTACAATGATCCTTAAATCAGTTGTACCAACTGCTTTAAGTCTCAGGGGCTACTGATATACATAATTATCAGATCTTTATATTTACCCATATATCTTTCAAATACTGGTCCATGGCTCTATCTAGCCCATCCTGAGCGGCTCGGATGTACGCATCACCCGAGTTGAAGGCATTAAAAGCCTCATCCAAAAACCAGGGTCACGGAGTGCGGCCCGCTGGCGTGATGATTCATGGCGCTCTCCACTTCAGAATTTGTGGAAGACATTCTGTCTGAATCCTCTGTTTGAGGGCAGTCCGGTGTCACTCCTGTGTTGACCTCCGTCCTCAAGACCGGGTCTAGAATCCGGCTAGTGGAGGCACGGTTGGCAGGATCCCCGGACATAGTTCAGCGGATGTTCTTTCTGCTAAGCACACAATGGGTAGTGTCATACTTTAAGATGATGAATTGCGGAGCGTATTCAAAACCATACCTCCTTGAAGACGGCTCCACTATATTTTTGTTCGCCTTTCTTTTTAAAGGCCTACCCGGCACGGGCGCCCCTTGTTGGCGAGTCGCCTCAGGTTCGGCTTGGCACGCCGATCGTCTTCCCTTTAGAGCGTAAGAATTGCGCGGTGGGTAAGACAGAAGGAATAAATCTTTTCCGGAAGATAAGTCTCTTGTTTACTTACATGCGATACAGGGAGGAGGCCGGGATAGTCAGCAATGATGGCCGCCTCTGTGCCGTCACAGCTCGCCTGGTGAAACACCCCTTCCACGAGCTCCACGAATATATCCAGATCCTCTTCGAATCCGGGGTCGAGGGCCCGGTTGCGGTCCTCTGGATGTTGAACCGGGCTATGGAACTCCCTGATTATTTTTTGCCATTCCTGTTACAGGTAGACGGAGCAAATATTTATGAAAACAAAGGCTCATGGAATAAATAGAGTAGAGTAATGGATGGCAACTCACCCAGCTTGGAGGGTTTTACATGGAAAATCCATCCCATGGCTTAATGCACTCTTCTGTACAAATCGGACAGTATTTCCACCAGAGCAGTGGTGGAGTCCAGGCCTTTTCAGCCACAACGGGTGGCATTGTCGTCTCCATTAAAGTGCCACATGGGATGCCCTCGGTATTGGAGTGGCTAAACCCCCCGCATTATGGATATCGCCATAACCTCGACTATTGATAATCCGGACTGAGCGAGTATTCTTATCTTGCTCATCAATTGAAGGACCTCCCTGTTATCTTCCTCTCCGGGGCTCCGGGGACGCCAGTTAAGGCATTTTTTCAGCGGGGTGTTTGTAAACTCAGGAAGACCCATTCGGATTGGGTCGCGAAGGGAGACGTCCTCAATATAAAACCACTCAGAGGGCCACTCTCCGGGTGCCTTCTTCGGTGTGCCGGACAAGTATCCGGTCCCGGCGATGCGCCGTATTTCGGCTCCGCCCACTTGGAATATTGACCCCCCTTGATTACGGGGAACGAGGCAGAATAGCTTCTTCCATAGCTCAAAATGGGCCTTCGCAGCCCAGAAATAGCTCACAAAGAGCGACGTAGCCTGCGATATGCAGGATGGAGGCAGGTGTGAAGTTGTGCAGCTGGAGGCCGTAGAACTCCAGAAGCCCGCGGAGGAACGGATGGATTGGAAATCCAACGCCCCTCAGTAAGTAGGAAATGAGGCATACTCGCTCCTCCCTGGACGGGTTGGGAAAGTTCTCTGCCTGCTCCCCACCCTCGAAGGAAGCCAATCTGGCTCGAACGGGGACTAGATATGCAGGAGGTAGGTACCCTTGGGTCTGCAACTTCACTAATTGGTTGTGGGATACGTAACACTTCTCCCAATCGCCTGGCTTGGTGTTGCGAGAGCGAGAGGAAGAGCTACGAGCGCTGGCCATGTTAGAGTGGTTTCTTCGGGCACGCTCTAAGGATTCTGCGCTTGGGGAAGATGGTGTGGGTTGGATCTGGAGATCCCCATCTCTTTAATAGACAATTTATTTACATGGTCAGGGTGGCAAATGTAAAAATGCCTCGACTTCTTGCATTCTCCCGACACGTGGAGGCTGAGACCGTTAAGGTGCAGAAGCCGATGAGCGTAACATTAAATGGGGAACCGGACACTGCTTTTTACAACACGTGCTTTGAAGACTTCAGAGAAGGAACCCGCCTTGCAATGCCGAAGACAATCTACGCGTCGGACTCATCATCATTGAAGCCTGGTTCGGGGGCTACTGAGGGAGTCCTGGATTGAGGGGTCCTCGGACAGCCGGACTATATGCATATGCGGGATTGTTGGACTATGAAGATACAAGATAGAAGACTTCGTCCCATGTCCGGATGGGACTCTCCTTTGCATGGAAGGCATGCTTGGCGATTCGGATATGAATATTCCTTTCTCTGTAACCGACTCTATATAACCCTAGCCCCCTCCTGGTGTCTATATAAACCGGAGGGTTTAGTCCGTAGGACAACAACAATCATAACCATAGGCTAGCTTCTAGGGTTTAGCCTCTACGATCTCGTGGTAGATCAACTCTTGTAATACTCATATCATCAAGATCAATCAAGCAGGAAGTAGGGTATTACCTCCATCGAGAGGGCCCGAACCTGGGTCAACATTGTGTACCCCGCCTCCTGTTACCATTAGCCTTAGACGCACAATTCGGGACCCCCTACCCGAGATCCGCCGGTTTTGACACCGACATCAGGACTGCATTGAAGCGGGCAAAGGTCGTTCGCCCAAGTAGTGTATAATAGCCACTTCGGAATGGAGCAATGTCAAAGATTAGCTCTTCGCTTCGAAAGTTATCACGAGAGCCGAAGATGACTTCCAATGTTAGAGTGCCCGTGCAGCGGGCCTCTACCCCTGGTATTACTCCTTTAAAGGTAGTGCCGCTTTGCTTGATTCTTGATGGGTTTATCCCCATCTTACGGACAATGTCCTGATATATCAGATTGAGACTACTGCCGCCGTCCATGAGAACTCGGGTGAGGTGGTATCCGTCAATTATTGGGTCGAGCACTAAGGCAGCTGAGCCCCCGTGACGGATACTAGTCGGATGATCCCTGCGATCGAAGGTGATTGGACAGGCCGACCATGGGTTGAATTTGGGGGCGACAGGCTCTATAGCATACACGTCTCGGAGTGCGCGTTTGTGCTCCCTCTTTGGGATATGAGTGCATAAATCATGTTCACTGTTTTGACCTCCGATGGAAATTTCTTCTGTCCCCTCATATTTGGCTCGCGAGATTCGTCATCGTCTTGGTTCTGCGGTCCCTTCCCTTTGTGTTCGGCATTGAGCTTGCCGGCCTGCTTGAAGACCCAACATTCTCTGTTGGTATGATTGGCTGGTTTGTCGGGGGTGCCATGAATCTGGCAGGACCTTTCTAGAATTTTATCTAGGCTAGATGGACCATCTCTGCTGCCATTAAGTAACTTCTCCGTTGACTGGGTCTAGAGCCCCTAAATCCGGCGTTTACCACTGTATTTTCTGGGCTTTCTTCATTGTTTCAACGTCTGTTTTTATCGCGTCCTGGCTTTCCATTGCCATCCCTGACTTCGGATGTGCCAGGATCGCTAGTGCTGCTACGGGCCAGCCAGTTGTCCTCTCTCGCGCAAAAGCGGGTCATGAGTGTAGTTAGGGCTGCCATTGTCTTTGGCTTTTCCTGGCCTAGGTGTCTGGCTAGCCATTCGTCCCAGACACTATGTTTGAAAGCTGCTAAGGCTTCGGCGTCCGGACAGTCGACGATTTGGTTCTTCTTAGTGAGAAATTGGTTCCAAAGCTTACAGGCTGACTCTCCGAGTTGTTGGGTTATGTGACTTAGATCGTCTGCATCTGGAGGTCGGACATAGGTCCCTTGGAAATTGGCCCTGAAAGCGTCCTCAAGTTCTTCCCAGCTTCCAAAGGAATTTTCGGGGAGGCTTTTCAGCCAGTGCCGAGCTGGTCCTTTTAGCTTGGGGGGCAGGTATTTGATGGCGTGGAGATCGTCTCTGCGAGCCATGTGGATGTGAAGAATAAAGTCTTCTATCAAGACCGCAGGGTCTGTCGTTCCGTCGTATGCCTCGATATTCATGGGTTTAAACCCTTCTGGAAATTCATGATCCAGCACCTCATCGGTGAAGCATAGGGGGTGTGCATCACCCCTGTATTTGGCTGTGTCGCGGCGTGGATCCGACTGTTGTAGTGTTCGGTGTTGGTTCCGAACTGGTAAGTGACTGACATATTTGGTTTGATGGCCCTGATCCTATGCAGGAACACGTTCCCTGGATCCATAAATGGACCTGGTTCTGCCAGCCTTTTTGTCTAGGTCTTCACGTAAATCGTGTTTCTAGTTCTGGGTTGCGACCTCCTTTCCTTTATGGGGAGGGGGTGCGGTTTTCTGTGTGGCGTTGTTAGCCGCTCTGTCTCGACCATGAGGTGGTCGGCCTGGTTGATCGGCCATATTGTTATTCGGCGGTATGGGCATAATAGTGTCGTCTTCGAATTCGGGCAGCAGTTTGCATTTGGGGTAGCTCTTTGTTTGGTGATTGCCGCCGTATTTTTCCTCAGTGTCGAGCACTTTGTTCCATTTATCATTGAGTGTATCCTGTGTGGCTTTAAGCCATTGCTTCTGCTTCTTCAATATCCTCGTGATGGCGATAAGTCTCCGGTGGAGGTGTTCCTGTTCCATTTGTTTTTCCGGGATGATGAATGCATCGTCATCCAGACTGATCTCCTCTTCGGGGACTGGTTGATAATTGGAGTCTTCGGCATCGCTGTGATCGGACAGGGGCCCCGAACTGTGTTCGACGTCACCTTGCTCGTCCTGCTCCATTGCTGGGTCCACAGTTTCTTCATTGTCTTTGGTGTCGTCCGGGGTGTTATTCCCTCTTGTGCAGATATCTCTATTTTTACCATGGCGTGATTTAGAGTGGCGCTGCTGACGTCGGCGCTTTGGCTGCTTCTCGGGAAGTTTATCCTCAACTGGATCCTTTTTGTCATCGCCATTGTCTTCTTTGAGTGTATCCACCATGTATATGTTGTATGAAGAGGTGGCTGTCCAGCGCCCTGTGGGCGGTGGTTCCTGTTCTTCTCCGGCATCGTCGTCCATACCGTCGATGTATCCGGAGTCAAAATCAAGCATGTCAGTCAAATCGTCGACAGTGGCTATCAAGTGGGTGGTGGGTGGGTAACGAAGTACTTCGTCGTCCGCTTCCCACTCAAGCCAGACATAGTTCGGCCAACAATCTCCTGACAAGGAGAGAGACTTTAATGAGTTTAACACATTGCCTAGGGGTGATTGTTGGAAGATGTCCGCGGAGCTGAACTCTAAGATCGGCGCCCGGTCAGATTCGATGGGTGCGAATACACGCGGTTCGGTGCCTATGGCCGGAGACGAGTCCGAGGTTCTGATGACACAGGCCTCGTTGGAGGTCAGATCTGTGTTCGGCTCTAGCGCCACTGAGTATGCAGCCTCCATGGCAAGGTTGAGCTTCCCGTCCTTGGATGGCGCTCTCCGCTCTGGATCTAGGGCCAGAGCGATTATAGGTGCTATCTCCTGCACGCAATCTGATGACAGATTTAGGTCAAATTCATCGTGGCGGCAGGGCGCGGCTATCATGGGCTCGAATCCGTTGAAGATCAAGTCTCGGCGGATGTCGGCGGTGTAGTTCAAGCTTCCAAACCTGACCTGATGGCCACAGGCGTAGCTGTCGATCTGCTCCAGATGGCCAAGCGAGTTGGCCCGTAGTGCAAAGCCGCCGAATACAAAAATCTGTTCGGGGAAAAAAACTTCACCCTGGACTGCGTTGTTGTAGATGATTGAAGGAGCCATCAAGCCTTACGATGATGACACAGTGGAACTCTCAATGAAAGCACCAATGTCGGTGTCAAAACCAGCGGATCTCGGGTAGTGAAAGCACAAGTGCTCCCTAGGTGGTTTTGGTAATTAATGTCAACATATCTCTTGTTGGACTAACACTTTTATCTAGTATATTTCAGACAAGTTCAACATTGGAGTGGCATGGACTAAAGGATGTGGGAACTCCTTAAAGATGCTAAGGACAAAGGATTGGCTAAAAGCTTCAAGCCCAAGACTCTTCATTTTATATTTTAGTGATCCAAGATCACATTGAGTCTATAGGAAAATCCAATACTATCAAGGAGGGATGAGGTGTTGCTTAATGAGTTTCTTGCTCCATAGTGCTTAGTGATATGCTCCAAAGTCCCTCAACTACTTTCCCATTTCCACACATATGTCCTAAACCTAAAGCCAAAATCGGTCACACCGATTCTTTCTATCCGGCGCCACCGAGTTCATATGTCATAGCCACTGCCACAAACCCTAGGCAAATCGGTCTTACCGATAGGGATCTCGGTCTCACCGAGATGGGATTGTAATCTCTCTGTGTATGTCCATTATCAAAATCGGTCTCACCGAGTTTGAGCAATCGGTACTACCGAGATTACAATGCAAACTTCCTGGTTGACTCATTACCAAAATCGGTCCCACCAAGTTTGAGTAATCGGTCCAACCGAGTTTGCCTGACCAACTCTCTGGTTAGCTAATTACCAAAATCGGTCTCACCGAGTTTGTGTAATCGGTCTCACCGAGATTACGTTATGCCCTAACCCTAACCATATCGGTCCTACCGAGTTGCATGTCGGTCCCACCGAAAACCCTAACGGTCACTAGGGTTACTAAATCGGTCTGACCGAGTTTGTTGATTCGGTCCCACCGAGATTGGTAAATTGTGTGTAACGGTTATATTTTGTGTGGAGGCTATATATACCCCTCCACCTCCTCTTCGTTCGTGGAGAGAGCCATCAGAACAAACCTACACTTCCAGCATCCTATCTCTGAAAGAGAACTACCTACTCATGTGTTGAGGCCAAGATATTCCATTCCTACCATATGAATCTTGATCTCAAGCCTTCCCCAAGTTGCTTTCCACTCAAATCTTATTTCCACCAGATCCAAATCCTATGAGAGAGAGTTGAGTGTTGGGGAGACTATCATTTGAAGCACAAGATCAAGGAGTTCATCATCAATGCACCATTTGTTACTTATTGGAGAGTGGTGTCTCCTAGATTGGCTAGGTGTCACTTGGGAGCCTCCGACAAGATTGTGGACTTGAACCAAGGAGTTTGTAAGGGCAAGGAGATCGCCTACTTTGTGAAGATCTACCGCTAGTGAGGCAAGTCCTTCGTGGGCGACGGCCATGGTGGGATAGACAAGGTTGCTTCTTCGTGGACCCTTCGTGGGTGGAGCCCTCCGTGGACTCGCGCAACCGTTACCCTTCATGGGTTGAAGTCTCCATCAACGTGGATGTACGATAGGACCACCTATCGGAACCACGCCAAAAACATCCGTGTCTCCAATTGCATTTGAATCCTCCAAAACCCTTCCCTTTACATTCTTGCAAGTTGCATGCTTTACTTTCCGCTGCTCATATACTCTTTGCATGCTTGCTTGCTATATGTTGTGAATGTTAAACTTGTGCCTAAACTCCACTTAAACTTAAAGATCCTAAAAACTGCAACTTTGGTACTTAATGTCTAATCACCCCCCCCCCCTCTAGACACCTCTTCTCAAGGTCCTACAAGTGGTATCAGAGCATTGATCTCCATTGCCTTGGTTTAATCACCATTGGAGGAAGATGGATGAGTCTACTTTGGGGAGTCTTAGACATAGAGTGCCTATTCTTGATGGAGAGTATTTTCATGAGTGGAAAAATGAGATGCTTGTAATTTTCAATAAATATCATTTGAACAAGTATATTGTTAGCCCTTGTGCACCTCATGTTGATCCTATGCATCCTACTCTTGATGAGTCAACTGACATGGTTAGGAATCTTAGAACTGCCGAACTTATTATTAGAGGATTGCCTAGAAACCTGATTGGATGTTTGCCTACTCTTGAGTGTGCCTACACTATATGGAAATTTCTTGAGGAACGATTTCCAAATTATTCCTTGAAAAATCTAGATGAAATTCTCCATAAGTCTATTGCTTTGAGTAAGATGAATACTAGTAATCCTATGTTTGGTGATCGTCTATTTGAACTTAAAAACCTTATGCGTGCCAAAGGAGATGTTGGAATTATTAGTGATATTATTTGCGAAGCTATAAAAATTCATAGACAATATCATTGTCAAACTCACTCTAACGAATCACCCTCTCTAGGATTTGATCCACCACATGACGATGTTGAACATGGATACTATGATGAGGATGATGATAGTGACTTCGATCTTGATGATGCAATGAGAAATTTTGGTCTTATGGCAAATCTCCGGGGATATATGTCAGGAGGAAAGGAATGGGTTCTTGATAGTGGATGTACCGATCACATGACCGGAGATAAAGACATGTTTCGTGAGCTTGCTGAAAACGATGGTCCTTGAAAGTATGTCACTTTCGGTGACAACTCAAAGGGTAAGGTGGTTGGCCTCGGTAAGGTGGCCATATCACATGATAGCTCCATACAAAATGTTATGCTCGTCGAATCTCTTGGTTACAACTTACTTTCAGTATCTAGACTTGCTGATTTCGGTTTCAATGTCCTATTTATTGAAGTAGATTGCCAAGTGTTTCGTCGAGACAATCATAAAATGGTCTTTACCGGTATACGTAGAGGTGATCTATACATTGTTGATTTCACTAAAAAGGCTCAACCTAAAACTTGCCTCATTGCTAAATCCTCAAAAGGTTGGTTATGGCATAGACGATTGGGTCATGTTGGCATGAGAAACCTTGACAAGCTTATTAAAGGAAATCATATCCTTGGTGTTAACGATGTCATATTTGATAAGGATAGACTTTGCAGCGCTTGTCAAGCAGGTAAATAGGTCGGACGAAGGCATCCCGTGAAGAACATCATGACCACAAGGAGGCCACTCAGCTACTTCACATGGATCTTTTTGGTCCCAACTCTTACAAGAGTCTCGAAGGAAATTCTTTTGGTCTAGTTATAGTTGATGATTTTTCAAGATTTACGTGGGTGTTCTTTCTCGATGATAAATCGCAGGTCCAAAAGATTTTCAAAAACTTCGCTAGGAAGGCCCAAAATCAATTTGAAGTGAAGATCAAGAAGGTTCGCAACAACAACGGAACGGAGTTGAAGAATGCAAATGTGGACACCTTTCTTGACGAAGAAGGGATTTCACATGAGTTCTCGGCTACATACACACCTCAACAAAATGGAGTTGTTGAGAGGAAGAACCGGACGCTCATCGAAATGGCAAGAACGATGCTTGATGAGTACAAGACGCCGAAGCACTTTTGGGCAGAAGCGGTTGAGATAGCTTGTCATGCAACAAATCGCTTGTATCTTCACAAGCTACTCGGCAAGACAGCATATGAGCTCCTCACCGGTAACAAACCCCAAGTTGGATACTTTCGAGTATTCGGCTCAAAGTGCTACATTCTTGATAAGCATCGTCGTTCTAAATTTGCTCCTAAGTCTCATGAAGGTTTCCTACTAGGTTATAGCTCAAACTCTCACACTTACCATGTCTACAACAATTTCACCCGGAAGGTTGAAGAGACGGTAGATGTGAAGTTTGATGAATCTAACAGCTTGCAAGTAGAGCAATTGCCAATTGATGTAGGAGACAAAGATCCTTCGGAAGCAATCCAAGACTTGTCTATTGGCAAGGTCCGTCTAACGGAGGTGAAGGAGAGTACCTCGTCCGTCCAAGTGGAAGCTTCTACTTCACGACAAGGTGAACCAAGAGTTGATACGAAAGAATCCACAAGTGGGACACACCAAGATGAAGAAAACGAGGAAGTGCATCAAGACGAACGTTAACAACCTCCTTCTCCACCATGACAAGAGAACAACAATGCCAGCAATGAAGAAGGCCAAGAAGAAGAACAAAATGAAGAAGAAGTTCAACCAAGATCCAAGCAAAAGCTTTCATGAGTTCGAGCAAGAATTGCTAAAGACCATCCCGCCGAGCAAATCTACAATGATATTCAAACCGGGAGAATCACTCGCTCTAAAACTCGTTTAGCTAACTTTTGTGAAAACTATTATTTCATCTCTAGCATTGAACCTATGAAGGTCGAAGAAGCATTGGAAGATCCGGATTGGATAAATGCTATGCATGAAGAGCTACACAACTTTGAGAGGAACCAAGTTTGGACATTGGTTGAGAAGCCTGACAACAACCACAACATCATCGGTACCAAATGGGTGTTTCGCAACAAGCAAGATGAAGATGGACAAGTAGTTTGCAACAAAGCACGTCTCGTTGCCCAAGGCTACACACAAGTCGAAGGTATGGACTATGGTGAGACTTATGCTCCCGTGGCTAGACTTGAGTCCATTCGCATCTTACTTGCCTATGCTAATCACCATGATATCACCTTGTACCAAATGGACATTAAAAGTGCTTTTCTAAATGGTGAAATAGAGGAGGAAGTTTATGTTAAACAACCTCCCGACTTTATCAATCCTAAGAAACCAAATCATGTTTACAAACTTCGCAAAGCTCTTTATGGTCTTAAACAAGCCCCTAGAGCTTGGTATAAATGCTTAACTAAGTTCCTTCTTGAAAAAGGATTTGAAATTGGGAAAATTGATTCCACACTTTTTACTAAAAGGGTTAATGGAGAATTATTTGTATGCCAAATTTATGTTGATGATATTATATTTGGATCAACTAACCCTCTTTTTAGTGAGAAGTTTGGAAAGCTAATGTCGGAGAAGTTTGAGATGTCTATGATGAGTGAACTCAAATTCTTTCTTGGTTTGCAAATCAAGCAAACTAAGGAAGGTGCCTTTGTTTCTCAAACGAAGTACACTAAGGACTTATTCAAGAAGTTCAATATGCAAGAATGCAAAGGTATGACTACACCCATGCCTACTAGTGGACATCTTGACTTAACCAAAGATGGTGAACCGGTTGATCAAAAGGTTTATCGCTCTATGATTGGTTCATTGTTATATCTATGTGCTTCACGTCCCGATATTATGCTAAGTGTGTGCATGTGTGCACGATATCAAGCTGCTCCTAAAGAATGTCATCTTAAGGCCGTGAAAAGGATAGTGAGATACTTAATTCATACACCAAATTTTGGCATTTGGTATCCTAAGAGGGCCTCTTTCGATCTTGTTGGCTACTCCGACTCGGACTATGCCGAAGACAAGGTTGATAGAAAGTCCACTTCGGGTACTTGTCAATTTCTTGGTAGATCTCTTGTGTCTTGGTCCTCCAAGAAACAAAACTCGGTATCCTTATCCACTGCCGAAGCAGAATACATTGTCGCTGGTTCATGTTGTGCTCAATTACTTTGGATGACCCAAACTCTTAAAGATTATGGGATATATGTGAAACATGTTCCATTGCTTTGTGACAATGAAAGTGCTATCAAAATTGGTCATAATCCTGTGCAACATTCTCGAACTAAGCATATTGAAGTTCGTCATCATTTCATTCAAGATCATGTTGCTAAGGGTGACATTGATCTTAAGCATGTTCGCACCGAAAAGCAATTAGCGGATATATTCACTAAACCTCTTGATGAGAAAGTGTTTTGCAGGTTAAGAGGAGAATTGAACATCATTGATGCTTCAAACTTGGAGTATAAACTCCATTGGATACATGCAAGACATGAGCTTATGACTAATCCTTGATATCTCTCTTATGATGAAAATCTTGTGTCTTGGATATACTTGTATCTTGCATGTTATCTAACCCATGTAGGTACTTGGATGAATCTAATTCCATGAGGTTGTAACCTACTCATATCTTGAGAAATCTCTACATCACCAAGTCTCTACACAAAGGTGGTTGAAGCCAAGGAAGCACGAAACCATTCAAACATATCCTTTGACAAATTCTATGTTGAGCTTCATGATTGTCATTTTTGATACACAAGTGCTCTTCCTTGCAAGAACTAACCCATGTAGGTAGATGGACTCAAATTCCAAGTGGTGCTCCCAACTCTTGATGAGCTACATCAACCTTGAGCAAGCCACACAAGTTCAACTACATGGACATCACCACCAACCAAGGTATGTTATTCCATCTTAGAGAAGCTTTACTCCAAGCGATGAGCTAAAGCAACTCGACAAGATGTGAATACATCAAGATGCTTAAACGAAAAATGGCAACCCCATTTTGAGCTTAAACGATGAGTATGACCTATGATCAAGTGATCTCACTTGACTCCTAAGTCAATATACTCTAACATAGGTGACCTTGTCGCCGACCATCTCTAGATGAAGTTCTATTGTGTTCTTTTCTGTGTTTTTGCATTTGTCTCATGCATATTTGTTTCCCCTTTCAAAAAAACTTCATCTAGATTTCTTTCTGTTTGCTCTGCATTTTCTGCATCCAATTCATTGCATATCATTCAGTAAATTCCTTGCAAATCTTTGTGAAATCTTAAATCTAGTGAGCTTAGGTGACAAGTGTTTTCTCTGCGATGAACTCGGTTCCACCGATTTGTTATTTTCGGTCCAACCGAATCCTTTCGGTACCACCGAAGCATACCACTCGGTGCCACCGACTTCACAACAGGAAAATCAGTTTGCCACTTATTCTGTGATTCTTCTGTCCAGCTCCACTCAATGAATCTTGTCCTCTACAAGCATCACATTTTTATCATTTGCCTTATGCTGTGACTCAAGGACCAAACCCATTCGACAGATTCCACAAAATCCTTCTTGGAAATTGATGTCAAAGGGGGAGAGAGAGATCACATCAAAGCTTATCATTTAGAGAGAGATCACATCAGAGAATATATCACCTCCTCAGGGGGAGAAAGAGATCTCCAGGGGGAGAGAATACTCAAGTAGAAAGTATTTCTCAAGGATCCCAGATGCTTGGTGTTCAAGAGGAGAGATGCCACATGTCTTCTTGAGGGGAAAGACATGTTCATATGTGCTTATTTGCATTAGTTTGCATTAGCTCTATTCATTTATATCTTTCAGCTTTGATTTTCTGTTCCCTATCTTCTCCCAATATCCTATGCTAGATTCAGGGGGAGCAAGACATCTAAGGGAAAGAAATCATTTAATTTCATTGCATATCTTTACTCTTGGGGACATGTCTAATCCAATGTGGTACTTAGTACTCACTCTTTACATGTCATCCCAGTCTTGGTACTCTTGTGGTTTCTTCTATTTGCTCTGGCTAGTAGATGTATCTATGTTATCTAACCTTGTTTACGCAGATTCACTCCATCCTAAGCCAACTCAAGACTACAAGGTAAGTATATGCATCGCAATCATGTGTATGAGGAATTCTTGCTGATGTACATACTGTTTGCAAGAAGGACTCATGAGCATGAAGGTATTTTCTTTAATATTCTTTGCTCTGATGCATATGGCCAAAATACATGTAACACATTGCCTGCTCTATCATGGTTATGCTCTCACATGCTTCTATATTCAATATTCACATGATTGCATACATGTAGGGGGAGCCTATGCTTGTTACATGTCTTTCCAAAGCTTTACTTGCTATTCTTTATACCTTTACCTAAAGCTTTGATGTATGTTGTCATCAATTACCAAAAAGGGGGAGATTGAAAGCACAAGTACTCCCTAGGTAGTTTTGGTAATTAATGTCAACGTATCTCTTGTTGGACTAACACTTTTATCTAGTATATTTCAGACAAGTTCAACATTGGAGTGGCATGGACTAAAGGATGTGGGAACTCCTTCAAGATGCTAAGGACAAAGGATTGGCTAAAAGCTTCAAGCCCAAGACTCTTCATTTTATATTTTAGTGATCCAAGATCACATTGAGTCTATAGGAAAAGCCAATACTATCAAGGAGGGATGAGGTGTTGCTTAATGAGTTTCTGGCTCCATAGTGCTTACTGATATGCTCCAAAGACACTCAAGTACTTTCCCGTTTACACACATATGTCCTAAACCTAAAGCCAAAATCGGTTACACCGATTCTTTCTATCCGGCGCCACCGAGTTCATATGTCATAGCCACTGCCACAAACCCTAGGCAAATCGGTCTTACCGATAGGGATCTCGGTCTCACCGAGATGGGATTGTAATCTCTATGTGTATGTCCATTATCAAAATCGGTCTCACCGAGTTTGAGCAATCGGTACTACCGAGATTACAATGCAAACTTCCTGGTTGACTCATTACCAAAATCGGTCCAACTGAGTTTGAGTAATCGGTCCAACCGAGTTTGCCTGACCAACTCTCTGGTTAGCTAATTACCTAAATCGGTCTCATCGAGTTTGCGTAATCGGTCTCATCGAGATTACGTTATGCCCTAACCCTAACCATATCGGTCCTACCGAGTTGCATGTCGGTCCCACCAAAACCCCTAACGGTCACTAGGTTTACTAAATTGGTTTGACCGAGTTTGTTGATTCGGTCCCACCGAGATTGGTAAATTGTGTGTAACGGTTAGATTTTGTGTGGAGGCTATATATACCCCTCCACCTCCTCTTCATTCGTGGAGAGAGCCATCAGAACAAACCTACACTTCCAACATCCTATCTCTGAAAGAGAACTACCTACTCATGTGTTGAGGCCAATATATTCAATTCCTACCATATGAATCTTGATCTCTAGCCTTCCCCAAGTTGCTTTCCACTCAAATCTTCTTTCCACCAGATCCAAATCCTATGAGAGAGAGTTGAGTGTTGGGGAGACTATCATTTGAAGCACAAGAGCAAGGAGTTCATCATCAACGCACCATTTGTTACTTCTTGGAGAGTGGTGTCTCCTAGATTGGCTAGGTGTCACTTGGGAGCCTCCGACAAGATTGTGGAGTTAAACCAAGGAGTTTGTAAGGGCAAGGAGATCGCCTACTTCGTCAAGATCTACGGCTAGTGAGGCAAGTCCTTCGTGGGCAACGGCCATGGTGGGATAGACAAGGTTGCTTCTTCATGGACCCTTCGTGGGTGGAGCCCTCCGTGGACTCGTGCAACCGTTACCCTTCGTGGGTTGAAGTCTCCATCAACGTGGATGTACGATAGCACCACCTATCAGAACCACGCCAAAAACATCCGTGTCTCCAATTGCGTTTGAATCCTCCAAAACCCTTCTCTTTAAATTCTTGCAAGTTGCATGCTTTACTTTCCGCTGCTCATATACTCTTTGCATGCTTGCTTGCTATATGTTGTGAATGTTAAACTTGTGCCTAAACTCCACTTAAATTTAAAGAGCCTAAAAACTGCAACTTTGGTACTTAGTGTCTAATCACCCCCCCTCTAGACACCTCTTCTCAAGGTCCTACAGGTAGGGGGTCCCAAACTGTGCGTCTAAGACTAATGGTAACAGGAGGCGGGGGACAAAATGTTTACCCAGGTTCGGGCCCTCTCGATGGAGGTAATACCCTACTTCCTGCTTGATTGATCTTGATGATATGAGTATTACAAGAGTTGATCTACCACGAGATCGTAGAGGCTAAACCCTGGAAGCTAGCCTATGATTCTGATTGTCCTTGTCCTACGGACTAAACCCTCCGGTTTATATAGACACCGGAGGGGGATAGGGTTACACAGAGTCGGTTACAGAGAAAGGAATCTTCATGTCCTAACTGCCAAGCTTGCCTTCCACGCAAAGGAAAGTCCCATCCGGACATGGGACGAAGTCTTCGATCTTGTATCTTCATAGACCAACAGTCCGACATATGCATATAGTCTAGCTGTCTGAGGACCCCTTAATCCGGGACTCCCTCAAGGGGCGCGTGCCCATCCCCGACACAACCGCGCACCCCCTCCCAGGCCCCCCGAAGAACCTCTCGACGCCGGCCAACTTCACGGAGCAGCCCGCGTCCCTCCGGACGTGCCACCTCAGCATGGAGCTACTCTGGGCGACACCACCAGGGGCCGCGCTGGAGCGTCGGCCCCCGGGCGGCAAGACCAGAGGGCGACTGAAGGGGGCAGGAACGTGAGGCAGCCGGGCGGCATTTCTGGTGCGGCTAGCCCAGAAGCCTACATCCCCGTCGTGATGGATCCAAGGCACGCACTGGGAGAGGGCCCCATGCACTACAAAAAAAAAGACACATCCGTGACATTTTGGGTCGAACGAATTTTTTTCTGTCATACATATGACACTTCTATGATGATAATTGTGACAAAACCCGGTATCATCATAGATGTGGTGGGCTCCTACTTCTATGACAAAAAATCATGATAGAAAATGGGCTTTTCGTCCTGGGCGGGCCGGAGATGCAGCTGCATGACATTCTTTGGGTCGTCCATGACGGAAAAAACCGTGGTAGAAGCGAGGGGGAGGAAAATTTCGGGGAGTTGCCGGTTATGGTGGGAGGTCGGGGGCCGAGCGATGCGTGTTTCTATCGTACACGTGCAAGGCGTTGGCTCTAACTGAATCCGAGCGAGGCATTGGGCTCTAACTGAACCCGAGCGATTGCACTGCAGGCTACGCGTTACTGAACCTGAGCGATCGATCGATGGCTGTTAACTGAACCCGATGGAGCGATTCCTTCGCTACTGCTGCTAACTGAAGCCCATCGATGCTGCCTCTGGGATGAACAGTGAGT
>NC_041389.1:333695709-333712718 GCF_002162155.2 Triticum dicoccoides | reverse complement strand
AGCGCTCCAACACAAGTCCGTTTTGTCCGTTTTGCGGTACGCCACACCCCTCCCGATCAACAGGACCCCCGTTTCGACCGTAGGAGGTCCGTTTCCTCCGTTTTGCGGTACACCACACCCCTCCTGATCAACAGGACCCCCGTTTCGACCGTAGGAGGTCCATTTCCTCCGTTTTGCGGTATGCCAGACCCCTCCCGATGAACAGGATCCCATTTTGAACGTGGCCGGTCAAACACAAGGCCGTTTCCTCCGTTGTGCGGTACGCCAGGCCTCGTTTCCATTGCCTGTTCCGTCCAAGCCCTGCCGATGAACACGACCACGCATTCCGTTCCGACCCAGCCGGTTGGCTCCCACGCGTTCCGTTGCCTCCCGATGAACACGACGCATTCTGTTGCCTCCCCGTGAACATGACGCATTCTGTTGCCTCCCCATGAACACGACGATGACGCTGTTTCTCTGTTCCGACCCAGCCATGTACGTATGCGCGACTAGGCGTTCGAGACCCTGCCCGTATGTACGTATGTGGCCGTATTTTCTTTCTTGTACCCTCACCGCTGTTTGTACGTGTACATGCTACGTGCGCGCCTCTACTACGACACGTGCGCGCCTCTACAACGACCAGTATGTACGTACACATTCGCGACCAGAATGGCAACCCTACGTACGCTTCGACCAGGTGGGTCCCGACTGTCAAGCACTTCCTTGCCTGCGAAGATGTAGCTGGTGGCTCCCAGCAGTCAGGGGGGTGAATCGTTTTGGTTTTTTTTTTGCCCGGACGCACTTCCTTGCGTGCGAAGATGTAGCTGGTGGGTCCCAGCAGTCAGGGGGGCGAATCGTTTTTTTGGACGCACTTCCTTGCATGCGAAGATGTAGCTGGTGGGTCCTAGCAGACAGGGGGAAACGTTTTTTTCGCGAAATATGATGGCCCGTCCGGTGGGTCCCCACTGTCAGGTGGAGGAATAATTATTTTGCGTGTAATAAGGAGGCACTTCCTTGCTGCGTCCGTGGACCCAGCTGTCAGCGTCTCCACGTATAGTCCACATCCGATGGAAGCCATTCCTTGACCAGGTTGACCACGCCGCGCCGAGAGCACCTGGGCGGTGGACGACGGCGAGGCCTAGGAAGGGGACGACGCAGAGCCAGGGAAGACGCGGCAGTGGATGCCCACGCATAGAGGAGTATGAGGGTTCACTCGTTCGGCTGTCGTGTGAGGCTGCCGTCGCCGCAGAATAACAGGGGGTGTGGGTGCGTAGAGGGATGGCCTGGCCAGCGGTGGGAGTAGTAGGGGCGGTGAGGCCTCCGCGGTATCACAGCCGGCCACGGGCGGCAGGAGCAGGCGGCACGACCGACGCTGCTTTGGGCGGCTGGAGCAAGAAGACCAGAGGTTGAAGAAGCACTACGGCCGTTGGATGGACATCGTATGGTCACTGGAGCTTGAATGTTCATATATTGACTAAAGTTGACAAAGGCCACTGTCCCAGTCAACTTAGTAGGCCCACAAGTCAGCCTCCCACCAAGGTTGGTCCCAGCTAGCAGGGGGTATTCATTTTTTGTGCGTAATAAGGAGGCACTTCCGGTGGGTCCGAGCTGACACCGGGGGAAACGTTTTTTTCGCGAAATACGGTGGCCCGACCTATGGGTCCCAGCAGTCAGGGGGAAATGTTTTTTCGCGAAATACTTGTGGCGCGTCTAGTGGGTCCCAGCTGTCAGGTGGAGGAATAAGTATTTTCCGCGTAATAAGGAGGAACTTCCTTGCGGCTGCCGTGGACCCAGCTGTCAGCCTCTCCACGTACAGTACTCTTCCGATGGAAGTCGGTCGTTGACCACATTGACCACGCCGCGCTGAGAGCACCACGGCAGTGGACGACGGCGAGGCCTAGGAAGGGGACGACGCGGAGCCGGGGAAGACGCGGCAGTGGAAGCCCGCGTGAAGAGGAGTACGAGGGTTCACCGGTTCGGCTGCGGTGTGAGGCTGCCGTCGCCGCAGAATAACAGGGGGTGTGGGTGAGTAGAGGGATGCCCTGGCCAGTGGTGGGAGTAGTAGGGGGCGCTGAGGCCTGCGCAGTAGCACAGCCGGCCACGGGAGGCAGGAGCAGGCGGTCCCGCCGGTGCTGCTTTGGCGGCTAGAGCAAGAAGATCGGAGATTGAAGAAACACGACGGCCGTTGGATTGACATCCAACGGTTACATCTACTAGAATCGTTTGTTGATGTAGTATATAATAACTAAAAAAATCTTGCATACGCGTCAACTAAACAGGCCCACTAGTCAGACCACTCCCTCTTTTTTTAATAATTTATATATAGCTCATGGCAACTTCTTATGCAATTTATTGCAGTCATTTTTTTTGGTTGGCCAGGGCCAATTTCGCATATTTCTGTGGGCTCCAATCTATTTTTAATACCGAAATGTCGAGCCAGATTTAAAGTACTTTGAAGATATATTTGAATTAGGTTAATCCAAGTGAAATTGGAATCTGAAAATGTGAAAAAAAATCAGAAATTATAAAGTAATTGCCAATTTGTCATCTGTTTTTATATTTACAACCCATTTCATATTACTTTCAAGATTTGCAGGCGTCTTGAAAGAGTTGCAGCCCATCAGGGCATACAAAAATAAGTAGGCCTGGATTGGGTATTCTTCAGAAAAAATAAACTGGGCTCATTTTCACAAAGAAAAAATAGTTGGGCTGGTCACATGGTGAACATAAAATATAAGCCTGGGCTAGACGGGCCACAGCCCAGTTCAAACCCTACTCCATCTCAACAATACCAAACAAAAAGAATATTGCTCGAGTAGCTACGTCCCAGGTGTCAGCCGATCTTGTGCTGTTCTCTTGTCTATTGACTATATACGCTCACAATGTCGTGGGTCCTAGATGTCAGGAAAACACTAGGAGGAAGCATTTTATTTTTCCATACGCTGATGTGGTGGGCCCCTATTGTCATCCTCTCCACGTACTTCTGCCGATTCCTGTTGTTTGTTGACCATTATGACAATGCGAGAGGGCGACGCCGCGGCGAGCGCACCAAAGCGCGGGGAGGACGTCGGCGTTAACGATTTAGGAGACGATGGGGCGGCGATGCGTGCACTGAGGCGCAGCCAGCCGTGGGAGGCGGAAGCAGGCGGCCCCGCCGGTGCTGGTTTGGTTTTGGCGGCTGGAGGAAGACAGGACTGAAGAAACACGACAGACTGTAAAACCAGTAGGAGTACTTAACAACCTTAACTGAAACCACCAGGGGCACTTAACAACCAAATCTGAAAGCAGTATGAGTACTTATACAGGTTCAACCGTACAAAGCACGCCTCGAACAGTGCTACTTTCCCTACAGTTAACCAAGGGTGAGGCCGCCAAGCCCCAGGACAAGGCCCAGGCGCCACCCCGCGCATCCACAACCTTCTAAAAACGGCTTCATCTCGCAACGTGGTCAATAAATAGGATATTCGCTTTAGAGCCATGGAAAAGCATGAACATAATCTTCTGTCCTATTCTCCAAGATGGACGGGCCTTCATTGTCTGAGACCACCCACGAATAAGTATCTTTTCACCTCCAATGGGAATTGAGCAGGTCGACATAAACATCATGTTGTGACCAAGAGCAAGTCTGACCCAACCATGGTCAGGCATCTGTATAGGAACAATAGAACTCGGCAGTTCCTGTTTCAAGAAGATCACAGCTGTAAAACTATGTATAAGCAATAGTTTATGAACAACATATATAACAGAAAATAGCTCGTACCATAAGTTTCTCGACACATTTGGACCTGTTCAACGAGTGCAGCAGTGGCACACATATCTCATGTGGCCTTCCACCATTCAAACGCCCCACAAGGACCTCAAGACGATCAATAAAGAGTAGGAACTTGTGGATGTCGATCCAGTCAACTTCAGTGCCATTAGTAACAGCCGAGTTATTACAGAGTAACAAATGAGCAGACTGCTTAACTCTGAAAAAACCTACACGTGCCACCAATTATAAGAAAATATTAGTTAGAAGTAGCATCTTCGTGAGAGATTCATTGCTACTTCTAAAGTTAAATTGTGATTAGTTAGACAAAATAGGTGGATTAAGAAGTAATCGAGGCAACAAGCAAGAACCAGATACAAAACTAACATGGAAGAACAATTGGAATGACGTTGGGGTGGAAGATCGCAGTGAAGATGAGACCAGGTTCTGCTATTTCCATCAACATTCGTGCGCCAACTTTCAGTCCGTAACACTTGAGAATGTTTATCCAAGTTCGGCCATAAAAAAAGCAGCGATCTTCTTGGTTCATGAACCCAACTCGGAAGTAATATCCATGGCTTGTCTTCACTTTGACCATTAAACTAGTGTATTCAGTTATGGCAAGGCCGAGCATCTTGAGTACATGTGTTCTGGCAGAGCAAATAATACACTGCAGGAAAAATAATATGAGAACACATCATGTTCAAAAAACCCCACCCTCCCGGATAGAGAAGAGGATTCTAGGAACATACTGTGCGTGTTCCAAAATGTTGTGGTAGGATGAGAAGGAACAAGTGTGGCGTCTCGCCGAGGGCGCAGAAATCTGTAGGGTACTCGCACTTTGGGCACTGCAACTGAAACACACTAGATTCAATACGAAGAAAAATGCATCAACGGCGGCGGCTGCCATCCTAGGATTACCTGCGACCAAGGGACTTGGATTTATCGGGGATGGATGAAGAATTCGTACCTGGTTCTCCATGAGAAAACCCTATGCAATCGCCGAGCGGGGGTTTTCTCTGAACAAGCAGATGAGGGAGAAGGGGATTCAGGCCCAGTGAAATATTGTCGCTTCGTCTGTCCAGCTTACTGCTAAAGCTGGAAAGGGGGGGTTGTGATTTGACGGCTCATTGGGCATTACTGTGGCGCTACGACCGGGGTGTGTCTACCGTGAAGTTGTGCACTCTAATTTGTGCATATGGCACGTGGACCCCGTTGTCAGTTGCCCCACATATCAGCGAAAGGAAGTAGAAAGACAGGAGTAACTAGTTACACATAAATATATTTTTTGACAGAGAGATACTCCCTCTGTAAAGAAATATACAAATCTTTTATATCACAGGCTCACCTTGCCGAGAAATATACTCCCTCTGCAACGCACGGGCATTATGGGGGTTCAGCTTTTTTTATGGGGGTTCAGCTGAGAATATAATACTCAGATAGGCTCACGGTTCTGGACTTTGGGCCGCAGGCCGACCCTGCATGTTTGGGGGCCCATGTGTTCTACCTCAGCGCTTTTCATATTGCAAGCGATCGGTACTGCGCTGGTTTTAGATGTTGTCGCAAGGCGAATACACAAAATTGAATAAAGCACGGCAGCTATTGGAATGAAATCGAACGACAGTTCCTAACCAGCAATCAGAGTTGCAATTCTATCAACGATATACCATGTGATAAATAATACTGTCGTACTACTTATACACACAGGACACTTGTTTCACCATGCCAGATTATTACATCAAAATCTCTCGGAGGATAGATCAGTTCGGCAGTTGCGTGCTGCTACTGAAGAATTTCAAAGTTGATTTGGACTAGCTCTCCTTGCTGAGAAAGTTCGATTTTGACATCATCCCCTACCGCAAGATATGATTTAGATTTGAACCTTGACCATCCTTTAGCATCAATCGTCATGCGACCATCCTTTGTACTTACGGTATATTGAGCAGGTTCATTCACACCAAGGCTGCGCATGGTAAGAGAAACTTGGCCGTGGTCGTCGGGATTGTTGAACGACTCCCTCGTTGCCCTAGGAATTCTTTGTTTGCAAACAAGAAGACATACCCAAATAGTTAGATCAACACAGTGAATCATGTGAAACAACATGGAAATAAAAAAGAACGAAGCACTTGGGCAGCCAATGCTTACCACGAAGATGGACATGTCGGTTTTTGTAAGGACTTTGGTATATGAAGTGCGAACTGCAGCCCAGTCTGTTACCGGTGCAACTGCATGGGTCAGACCAAATGCAAGTGAAGTGTTGGTGCAGGTGCCGAAGCCGCTGCTGCTGCCGGAGATGGTGCTCCTTGTAGAGCTGGTGCCGGTGTCGATGCCCGATCCTCCGGTAGATCAGACTGATCTGCTGACGCGGTCGGTGCCCAATCCTCAGCTGGATCAGACTGAGTTGTTGCCGCTGTCACTGCTAGAGCAACTGCCGGTGCTCAATCTATGCGAGACAGCGGCGATCGTGTCTGGTCTGCTATGATCAGCTTTCTAACTTGACTAGGATCCGTGACCGTGATCCAGTTTTTTCTTCATTTCTTTTAAACGCGAGAAGGACTAATTGTGGCGTTTTTGTTAAACCAAACTGCAGTTCATCATAGGGATTCAGCTTGTACTCAGACAACAGACTGATCCAATTTTTTCCAGTAATATAAGTGATGGACAGTGCCTTCGTTACTGACACGACATAAGAAGTGAAACCTGCAAAAATAGCCATCGTAGAGCAAAGCAAGCGGTTTATTCTGTGATGAATGTCACATGGCAAAACCTGCATCATAAAATTGCAGGAAAAGAAAGAAAACATGACATTAAATCAATAAGATTTACTTGATGTGACACGAGTGAATCCTTACCAGGAAATCACTATGTTGAAGTACAAAACAGAAGATTGATCGTCCAACTACACGTGGCATGTAGGGGCCCTGCCTACTCCCACAAGCAGGACAGTCCAAAGGTCGTGACAAATCGTATGGACCGAACATCCATGGGACTAGAAATCCTGGTGGGTGCGATAAACCCTGCAATGCATACAGATATTGGAGTGTAACCATAATTGATAAACCGTCCTCACAAAAAATATGATCTGGATACTTCAAAATGTACAGACTGAATTGAGTGGACAGACATTAACATAGACCGTTCTCAGGACCGACCACACACCAAAAGCAGCAGTACTAATAAACAATACAGGGTTCACAAACACAAATCAAGTATTGAACAATAGTACTTACTACAAACAAGCAAAGTTGCACTAACTAAACTCTGCAGACTATTTCTTGCCACCGACCTACGGGATGAACCCCGCATAACTGACTAGGCCATGGACTTCGTGTGAGATGTCTACATGCACCATCACCATCTTGTCAACCTTGGAGAACCTAACAGAGTGGTCTTTCCACTCATAAACATGATGATGAAGACAAGCCGCATCAGATTTGTTGGGAAGCTTTACAAGAACCACACCCTTCGTAATCGAAGGCACAGCCAGGAAATTGTTGTGGTCAAGTACAACCTCGAGAACACGCCTGGCAACAATGCTACAGGAAAACACTAGTTCAGGACACGTGGCGACAAGGACACAACAGCTGGATAGTTCAGCAGTAGAACTCATCATCAGGTCTTCCAGTTCACACGGCATGACTTTGAGAACTTCATCTCCACCGCGGACCTGGTTCTAATTCAAACAGAAACCATATTTCATTACTACCTCCATTCAGAAATATAAGATGATTTTTGATATTATACTCCATATATGACTACATATACACACAGAAATGAGTGAACAAAGACACTAGAACATGTCTTCAAAGGCATGAGAGCAGAGGGATTACATGCAATATCCATAACACAAGTTACTGAGGCAAATATACCCTCTTAAAAGGTAGCATTGATGTTCATAAAGTACTCCCTCCGTCCCAAAATTCTTGTCTTACATTTGTCTAGATACGGATGTATCAAGTCACATTTTAGTATTAGATACATCCGTATCTAGACAAATCTAAGACAAGAAATTTGGGATAGAGGGAGTAGTTGAAATTAATCTATAAGAAATCAGTGTCAACCTCTCGCATGTTTTGGTGAAAAGAGGAATTTAGAACTGTCATTTGGCACACTAAAATCACATGCAAGATCACCCAGAAAGTTGTACTACCAGTACTAGTACTATGTGTTAGATGAAAAACATGATCAAGATCGAGAAAAAGATCGTCAACAAGAGACATTACCTGGACTTGCTTAATGAGGGATCCCAGAGAGGGGGGCTTGGACAGGGCGATGGCTTTGAGCTTGTCTGCGGTAGTCTCGGCGGGGTGCTTGCGCTTCTTCGTACCACGAGCCTCAACGGTTTTGGCCAGAGCCATAGACATCACGTCGGCCGGCGCTCCGGCGTCCATCCAAGAGAGGAAGCTGAGAGAGAAGAGTGAAAGGAGGAACGAGATGAGGGAGAAGCGAAGTGAGTGGGGGTTTTCTTCAAGAGAGGAAGCTGATAGAGAAGAGTGAAAGGAGGAACGAGATGAGGGAGAAGCGAAGTGAGTGGGGGTTTTCTTCAAGAGAGGAAGCTGAGAGAGAAGAGTGAAATGATGGTTGCTTCGTCCGTCCAACTTACTGCTGGAAAGGAGGGGGTTTTGTGATTTGACGGCTCATTGGGCATTACTGCGGCGGTTCGATCGGGGTAGTCTACTGTCACTCTACTACGGAGTAATTTAGTGCATGGCTGGTGGACCCAGGTGTTGGCTGTCCCACACGTCGGCGAAAGTGAGTAATTTAGTGCATGGCTGGAGGAGGATCCGCACGGTAGAGCGTGTCCATTGTTTTTCATTCTGAAGAAAAAAATGATTACAGCAAGTGTTTCCACTCTTACGACGGAGGAGTGCGAAACACGCAGCCACTTGAACATACATAGTGCTCCTACTACTAGGCATGTGCAGTGGTTCATACGTCAGTACTACACAATCTTGTTGCTAGTGTAGTAAGATATGACGATAACAAATGATGTTGTGCGCATGTCAACAACTCCTATATGTAACATAGTACCGCTTTTTTGACTATCCGGTCGAGAATGAACGGTGGGATCAATGTTAACAGAACTAGGTCCACAGCGCACGGAGAGTATGGTGCTACAGTACTCCACAAAACATGAACCATATGAAGCACATCCTATAGTGTTAGATAGGGTGTATGAAGGGTGCACGGGATGGGAGCGAAAGTTCCCTTCTCGGCCCACTTTTGGGTGTTTGGCAGAGTGCATGAAGGGTGCATGAGTCCACACTAGTAGGTTGACAAAAATACACGAAGAGGAAACAACTATATTGAGATGAGAATGCAACCAAACACACCCACACGCTTTGTGCTACAGTGACTGATCTGCATCGTCTGAGTTTGATCCAACGGTCATGTTGCACCGAGACATGGACATGCCCATGCAGAGGGCGCCTAAACACCACCGAAGTCCCTCTGCTTCTCGAGGCGCATGACGTTGGTGATGCAGGGTGCAACCGCCCGCAGAGCCCGCTCCCGGTCGACGGGAGCCAGCTCGTCAAAGACGGCGTCCAATGGCATGAATGGATTCCGGTGACGGAGCCCTGAAAGGATTCGCCCGGCAACGGCGACGGTAGCGCGCAACCCCTCCTTGTCCAGCTCAGCCCCCACCATAGCACGGAGACGGCTCAGCTCCTCGGAGATATAGGTGAAGAAGGAGACCAGGTCAGGAAGTCGCAGCTCGTTGAAGTCGACTGGGTGGTCGAACGGGTTTAGCCCGATGGCCGGCATCGTTGCGCTGACACGACGGTAGGCATCGCACAGCCGCAACACGTGCGTGGCAACTTGGTTCACCAAGTGGCTGAGGCGATCCTGGACCTCGTCACGATCGGCTCGCTCGCGCTTCAGCCGGCTCCCCTAATGGCCTATCGTATCTCCCGCTTTCTGCAGCAACGCCGCCGATGCCTCGAGCATCTTTGTGGTGGACGCCTGCCGCTTTTGAAGCTCCGTGAAGTCCCGTACATAATGGAGGAGCATGGCACTCCTCTCCTCCTTGAGCTCACGGAGCTCCACGTCCTTGGCCCTGAGCTCCGCATCCTTGGCATGGAGCTTCTATGTCAGGCGCCTCACCTCGGACTCCGTGATCTGCTGTGCCGCCATGGCACCAGGTAGAAGCAATGGGGAGAGGAAGCAAAGGGGGCGAAACGGCTCAAAGGCAATGCAATCTACGGGAAGGCGGAGGGAGCTAGCCGAGGAGCATGGAATCTTTTGGTTTTCACCATGGTAAAACACCAGTCGACGACTTCTCACATCAGGGAGCAGTGGGTTTTTACACGTGAAGTCATCATGACTACTTGCTACCGCGCCTGCTCCCGTCAATCAAAAAATTAAAAATCCTGCCACGTCTGCTCCCGTCAATCAAAAAATTAAAAATCATGCCGCACCCAAACACCAGAGCAACGCCGCGGTGGATATTTAAATTTACATGTCGGCAAGTAAATAAAAAAGCGGTGGAAAAACAAATGTGGCGGTGGCCTAGCTAATCGGTCGAACTAGCCCAACTAGCTAGCCACCGTGCTTCACTGATGTACTCGGCGGGAAAGGTGGTCTTTCGTGATTTGATGACTCATTTACTTGCTTCGGCGCTACGACTTAGGAGGACCCAGAAAACGCGCGGTAGGGCGTCCCACGTCAGGAAGAATATATGCGTGCACCACCCGGGAGGACCCCGAAACCGCGCGGTAGGGTGTGCCACGTCTCGGCACGAAGGAAAAATGTGCGTGTAAAAATATACTGTATCAGACGTAGTACCTATGGTTCGACCTCGGGACACAGCCAGTCGGTCGAAAACACCCCACTAGCCACACAGCTTCATCACGCAAACGTGGCACGGTTAGCTCCGTCTCGACCGCCACAACGTCTCTTGTTCTAGGCGATTCTTCTATTTTCCAAGCTTTTTTTAGTTGTAATAACACCACGGCAAGCTAGCGCCGCTCTTCGTGCGTGCCCGTGCAAAGGTTAGACGATGGAGAGAAGAGAGATTGAGATCGCAGACCTGGGACCCACCCGTAATTGAGACAACGGTCATGCACGTGTTGACGAGGCACTCCCTCTACTCTACTCAACGCAATTACTGTATAAAATCAAGTTATGGGCAAAAGCCAACAACCGTTTGTTTTTTCAGGCTATCGACTTACGCTTTGTAGTCCAGGTTGCTAGTTCGAATCTTGTCTTTCAGATTTGTTAGTTTTAGGTCCAAATTTGATTAATGACAAGTGGGACCCCATGTGTTGTTCCGATAGTTCAGTGTAGGATGGTTTTTTTGAACAAACACTTTGCGGGGTTAGACAAGTAACGGCACGAGTTACACGTATTTTGCAAGTTTACGAACAAAAATGACAGCGGCATAGAATATCACATCCACCCCGCAGCTTAGATACTATGGTGATACGAGTTTTTACACCGTTGGAAGTGAGATCCAATGGCTTGGGAGTAGTCTTTGTAATTATGCGCAATTTCCAAACTCTCCAAAGTTTTTTTTTTGCAAATAAAACATTCAGGCCTCGTGTGTGCCGCTGCATCTTCGATCCAATGGCTCCCTGGTGCTCATATTAGGTGCTCCCTGTAGCTTAATTACCTGCTACGGTGATATGAGCATCTAGGTCGTATGATCAGTGATCAGATGGCACATGCATAGTACTTGTACTTTCTGCGCATTTCCCAAACTCTATCAGCCGTATATTGCAAAAACATTCAAACCTCCTATTGTGGGCCGTTAGATCTCAGTGAACTCGTATCACCATAGAATCTACGGTGCGGGAGCACCTCATACTCTCCCATGCGAGAAAACATAAGGTGCTATCGCAGCTTGGATGCTACGGTGATACGAGCTTGGAGGTCGTTTGATCTGAGATCCAATGGCATCTGAGCAGTCTTTGTGCTTGTAAGCAGTGGCCGAACTCTTTTGGGGCATTTCTGCAAAAAACCATTCAAACCACTGAGGAGGTGTTGGGTCACAAATCCAACGCCTCTGAAGAGCTTGTATCACCAAAGCATCTAAGGTGTGGTAGCACATGATATTCTTACATATAGGAGAATATGATGTCCTCCTTCATCTTAGATGCTACGGTGATACGAGCTTCGAGGTCATTGGATATGGGATCAAAGGGAATCTAAGTAGTTTTTGTACAAATTGTGTGCAATTCTCAAACTCATCAAGGTTTCCTACAAAAAAATTAAGACACATCATGTGAGCTGCTATATCTCAGATCTACAAGCTCCAAGCAACTCGTATCGGCATATAGCATCTAAGGTATGGTGGCACATGATATTCTCCCAGGGAGGAGGGGTGGGGGTGCACAACCAATCGATGGTTGGGAGGGTGGGGACAAATATAATCTAAACAACCCTAAACAGAGCTCCACAATTTTATCTAAGGTCAAGGGGTTGACCCCCGACAATCATAGCTCCACCTAAACACAACATTTGCATGTACTGTAGTACTAGACTTAATATTCATGTTTCAGTTTCATGTTCATTTTAAATATTGAACTGAGGACCATGGATGTCTTACATTTTACTCCCTTCGTTCCTAAATATTAGTCTTTTTAAAGGCTTCAAATGGACTGGCACATACAGATGTATATAGACATATTTTAGAGTCTAGATTCACTCATTTTGCTCCGTATGTAGTCACTTGTTGAACTCTCTAAAAGACTAATATTTAGGAATAGAAGGAGTATTTTTGAACTCGTGGCATACATGCATGGGTTGGAAAAATAGATGCACTATACTTATTGGATTGTTGTTGTGTTCGTGCGTGTGTGTCTCTGTGTGTGTTTGTGTGTGTGTGTGTGTGTGGTCATATGCTTGATACATACAAAGTTTTCTCACCTCCATATTGTTAGTCTTTTAAATTTGAATTTGCATTGGAAAACTTACTAGGGATACCATGAAATGTGAAATCCATGTTGAGATCACTATATCACAAATTCACTCTAATTCAACAACTCGTCATAAATCAATTACCACGTTGAGATTAGTATTTGCAAGGAAAATACGGGTATTGTAATACACATAGATTCGTTCGGCAATTTAAAAGGTTTCTTTCATATTCTCAAATGATAGGACCCAATGGCGTACCAGCCAGACCTTGGCTCGTGTTGATCCTAAAAAAACGGGCTTGTCTCCTTCGGTGGCGTGCGTGGTACGCACATTAGGCAACCCCAACCAGTCGAGCCTCAACGTTTCAAGTCGAAATATCTGGCGGCCAAAATTCCAGCCCTAGGAAATTCCCCTCATGTCCCCGGTCCATAATGACTACCGATAAACAATGGAGGGATGCTTTAATAACTAGACAACGTTACCTACCATGCCGAGCACGGTTCAATTCCTCGGTCGCCGCTCGTCAAGGTCACCCGTTAACTGCATTGCCTAGTACTACTACTACTACACCAGGATGAGCACATAATTGAGCATGTTTGTTCGTGCCTAGTACTTGAGTTAATATATCAGGCAATGCACTGGTACGGAGGGATTATCCTTTTACTCCCTCCTTTCCGGTTTATAGGGCTTATCTCAAATTTTAGTTTTCCCATTTTATAAGTCTTAATTTGGTTGTTCCCCATCACATGTTCAGATTTCAAGGTGCAATAAATCATTACATGCAAGTATTAAGAGAAAATTGACCAATGCATGTACTTTATGCATGCATGCATTGCAATTAATGCATTCATAAACACAATTTTTGAGGAAAACAAGCGCATTAATTGAGTGGTTTTGCAAACTACAACAATTGTTCCACCACTCACCATCTACCTTGGTTGGTGAGATTTTTGAATTGAGCCCTATAAACTAGAAAGGAGGTTTAACTAAGCAAAATGTTTGACTAAATCCTTTCTTAAGAAATACAACAGGACAGATGTACGGCTTGAAAATTTATTGCATGATGCAGGTTATGATATTGTTTCGAATCCTGGATCTTAAATTTTAGAAAATCCAAAAGTGAGCATAAATTCTTGAAACTGAGCATGGTCACGTGATATGGCAAAAATATTACTTCGTAAGTTTTTTCTTCAATTCGAGACAAGCTGCTTATGACAAGTTGCACAAATGAAGAGCCAAGTGGAACAAAGACCTATCACGTCAAGGCGAACGCTTTCACTATTGAAACCGTGGGCGTTTACGTGCCGCCAAGAGTCCCCGCTTCTCATCGGCAGGTGTCGTCCCAGCAAGCGTGTGAGTCAACGGGAGGCGTGCGAGCAGACCGCTGCGCCGGCTGTCAGGGAGGCGTGCGAGCAGACCGCTGTGCAGACTCACCAGGAGGCGAGCCCTTTGACCAGGCTCCGCCGCCCACCGTCGTCCCAACTGCTCCCACTTTAAATGTCGCCGGCGCCGCAGTTTAAAATCAACCCCGCACTATCCGGTATCGCTACAATCCTCTCTCTTCCTCTCCGATTCTCCTGTTGTCTACCTCCAACTAGCCTGACCTAAACGTACGCCATGCCACATCACGATGGTCTGCCCTTAGTGTTCCAGTTTCATGAGGAAGACACCCAGCCGGAGTCTCAAGAACATAAGGCGCTTTGGGATGAGCTTGAATTGGCCTTGCGGGAAGACGTCGCGCCTGTCCCCGCTCCCGTTTCGGCTCCCGACGCCCCGACTGCGCCAGTGCCCATCCCCGTGGCATTGATGGGCTAGGAGCCGCACATTGTCAACGAGCTTGATGCCACGGGGTTCCACAAGGTCCCCGCCGACTTTCACGCGCCCGTGCACCTGCGAGTGCATGCCCCTGCGCGTGCACTAATGCGCACGCCCGTGCCGGTGCCCGTGCACCTGCCAGCGCATGCGCCTGCGCGTGCACTGACGTGCGCGCCCGTGTCGGTGCCCGTGCACACGAATATCTCGGACAGCGCCTGTCCCCGCGCGGGTGCCAGTGCCCCCCTCAGCGGCATGGATGGCCGTCGTCGACCGCTTCCTTGCACCAACGCCAGTCGCCTCCTCCCGCCAGTTGACTCGCTCCGAAGTCCAGAACACTTTGGCCTTTCTTAAAGCTAGGCCAACGTCCAGGAGTACGCCAACAACGGCGCAAGACGCCGCTGTTGCCGTCGGTCAGTGGCCCGACGACACACAAAGCACGGCAGAGGAGCCGCTTCCCACCGCGAGACGCCCCCGCCGCCGCCGCGTAATCTAAATTTGCCATGAAAAACGTTCAGATTGCCATGCTTAAAATCCGAACGTTTATCATTTCTGTTTATTTTATATCGATCGTCGTATAATTTAAAGTCGGAGTCAGACTGAACGAAATGTATGGTTTGATCGATTGAATGTTCTGCTAGAGCCGTATCAAATTAAATATAAAACGTCATCAAGCCACATGTATTCCTTGTCATCCAATGACCTAGACTGCTTCAATGTCGAGTGCTTAACACGTTTAGCGTGCAGTTAATTTCATGCCAAAAATAGTGCTAATCACATGACAACACGCAAATAATATCCTAGTAGTTAATATCCGCATGCACTTAATATACTTCCAAATTAACGTGCATTGCATGTACACACTGACTAGTGTTGCTAGTACGTGAAACTGGTGTCATGACTTGTGAACGCGTCCAGATATGGTCAACGGCAACATCGCCCGCGAGTTCTTCCTGTTTGCCCGTGCGTCTAAACGCAGAAGGGGAGGAGAGAGAGAGCGCGCACATGGAACCCACCAGTAAGTGAAGGCGAATAGTACTAAAAATAATATTACATGTTCTCCATTAATTAAGCTTTGGTAATATAAAAACATTATGTGAACAAAGGGGGTACAACAAACATTGCTATTCTACATATGTTGCCTATTGACGTGCGGCTTGAAGGCCCGATCGCATGTTCGATCCTCGTCCTTTATTTTTTAATTTGTATATGGGTCCAAATTTGTTTCATGACATGTGGGCCCCTCGGTGTGTAGTTTGTAGCACTTTAATTTGTGGGTCGAAATTTGTTCCATTCCAAGTGGACTATCGGTGTGTAGTTTTGTAGCTTATTTATAATAATTAAAGAGATCAACATAGTTTTTTCAATAATACCATGGTGCGACATTGAAGGCGAGAAAGGACGTGCGAGAGAGCGATGACCGAGCCAGAGGGAAATCAACTAGGGGAGTCGCGTGGGTTGCAACGGTGTTTGGAGTAGTTGTGGGCCGAATGCTACGAAAATATAATCTAAACCGACCGGAATAAATGCCTACACAAATTAATACAAGGTTGGAGTGCCCCTCACAATGTAAATAGCTCCGGCTTTGCGAGGGATGGAGAGGTAGTAGCTTCAACGCGTGGAAGATACGGTATGAGAAAGCGAGGTCAATCAAGAGACATATAGATAGAGAGACAAAGTGAGTGTGGTCCGACATTCATTGAACAAATATATATGCTCCGGAGAGATATTGTCCGATTGAGCTTTTGGTAAGGGTGAGGGCTGTAAGATAGAGCTTGAGAGATGGTCCAGTCACAGACGTGTAGATATATTTTGTGTGTGGGAGGAAGCAAGGTCAACCGATCACATAGGGTCGCCGTGCGATCGAAAGAGTGAGACGGGTTGGAGAGAGTGGCCTAGATAGACGATGTGCGTGAGAGAGTATACAATGTGAATAGGTCGAATTGGGCTCAAACATGGTGATATATCATTTTTGTCCGAGAAAGAGCAAGGTAAATCGAGACATACGGAGAGAGAGAGGGAGAGAGAGAGAGGGAGGGAGGGAGGGAGGGAGAGAGAGAGAGAGATTGAGTGAGCATGGCCCACCATGAGGTCGAAAGAGTGGCGGCGGCTTGGATGGACTGACCTAGATAGACAATCTGCGTGAGAGAGTATAGAGTGTGTCGATCGAGGCCCGAACAGGGAGATATATCATTTGTGTGTGAAAGAAAACGAGGTTAAACTAGACTCAGATAAAGAGAGCGAGATTGAGCGAGTGTGGCCCGCCGTGCGGAAGAAAGAGTGAGACAGTCTCGAGGGAGTGACCTAGATATACAACGTGCGTTCATGCGCACGAGAGGTTGGGGGGCTAGATAGGAAATGCATGTATTTAGCGCGAGAGGGTGAGAGGGAGAGGGGGAAGAGAGAGAGCTCGGCCTGGGTTGCGATGGCGGGTGTGTGAGGTAAATACATTTGGTAACAGGAGTGGAAAAAGGGGTTGTGTAGTTGAGAGACTTAGAGATCGAAACATGGAGAGAAAGAATGAACGTGTGTTGGAAACCGATAGCTTGCTAAGGTGGTTAGGAGAGGAAGATTGACCAATACAGGAAGTATGTAGCGTTTGTGCGCGGGG
>NC_041389.1:333679983-333695660 GCF_002162155.2 Triticum dicoccoides | reverse complement strand
GGGGACTAAAAACAACATTTGAATGTACATAGTACGAGACTTAATATCGATGTTTCAATTCGGTGTACATTGTAAGATTTGAACCGAGGACCAGGCATACGGGTAATTATTTCGAATTCGTGCCATACTAAGTTTCGAAAAGTTGACATTGGCTCAATTTGTTGTGCTATTTTGTAGGTCATATGTTTGAATCCATCCAAAAGTTTTCTCACTACCATGGTGTTCATCATATACATATGAATTTGTATTAAAAAAGTAGCGTGGATACAGTGAAATGCGAAATCCACGTTAGAATTGGAGATCGCTACATGACACACACTCTAATTCAAATAACTAACTACGTGACACACACTCTAAAGGCAACTGCCCTTGGGTGACTGACATGTGGGCCAGCCACCTCTTGGGCCCACATGTCATGGACACAAAGGCAGGTGCCTTAAGGCACCGAAGCATAGTCCTGTAGGGGTGGTCGCGTGTGTCGGACGAACGCGTAGCACCCAGCCACCCACCCCCCTCCCCCCAAAAAAAGGACGACGACAATATAAGTTCGCGCTTCCACGTTTCGGATTGAAATATCTGGTGGCCCCAATTCCAGCTCTGCAAAATCTCTCTTCTCCACCGTCCCCTTCCGCGCCCAGATTGCTCAAATCCCTAATTCACCGCCATCCCTTGAATCGCCCCTCGTCTCGTCTCTTTCCCCACCGTTCCCCACCTCTGTGCCGGACGACGAAGACGACGGTCGCGCTTCACCACTGCACCGGAGCTACCTTATCTATGCCCTCGTCCACCGCACCGGGTGGTCCACCGCAATCGACGTGCCTCACAGACACCGAGTTCCACCGCATCAGGTGCGCTTCACCGATGTTGTCTCCCAGCTCACCGGGGCTACTTCACCGAGCACATCGTCGCACCTCCGCCCCCCGAGGCCGTTGGGGCTTCACCAACGGTCTCGTCCACCGCATCATAGCGCTCCACTGCCACTCAAGATCTGCATCCGTGCGCGGCCAGCCAACGCCAGCGCATCACCCTCAACGGCTCTGAAGTGACCCGCACTCTAGCTAGGCGAGCATGCCCAAACGCCGGCCCGAACGAGGTATCCACACATCACTCCCTTGTGCACTGTTCCGACGATGTTTGGATATCCTTTCACTGCTCTCTTAGCTTACACGCCTATGCAACTCTGACTTTAACTCTTATTTCTTCTGGAGATATCATCTGAAACAAGCAAATCCATTTTTTAGCGAAGCATGACAGGGCTATGGGATCTGGTACACATCTTGCACACCCATATAACCTTGTAAGTATCTGTCCTCTGGTACAACATCAAGGTCGATTCCTCTTATTTGATCAACCATTCCCCGTGTCAAAAATGTAGAGGGGGATGCAAGGAGCACAAGGCCTGCACATCCAAGCAAGTGGTAACATGGACTTGTACATGGAACATCCCAAGCGCAAGCAGAGCTGCAGTGAGCCTGTACAATGATCTAGCATAAGTCCCTGCATTTCATTTAATTCATACTGGCATTCGTGTATGATTTGTGTGTAGTGGCTGATCCACGAATTCAAGTTACCAGGGGCGAACATTTAACTTAAAAAATACGAAGGCACTTGCACTCCGGAAATCAACATAACTTGAGAAATGTGAAGCTACATGCACTTTGAAAACCAGCTAATGATCCAAAGTAGTTCAGATTATAAACACTAAATGATGCAAGCACCAAAAAACACAAAATGCAACATGGTGTACAAGGACTACAAACATGGTTTATACCTACTTGAATTATTCGTTCTCTAGCTGAAAATATCGAAGTGTAATTGCATGTATAACTAGTGCGCAAACTGGATATCAATATATCTATCCTGCACAAGTATGCCAATAGTTTCAAACAACAGATTAGAAAAGTATTTATGCTATGTTTTCATGATACGGGAACTTTCTGGTAGATGGCCTCGACGTTTCCTCAAGCTATGAAAATGCACTATAATTTGCTTGTCATCAATGCCTGCAAATCTCTGTCTCTCTCAACATAGTAGATCATCATTAGACACTAAATCCTTCAATGAGCTTGCAAAATGCTTGCATTAGATCCCTCATTAGACACTATATGTTCATCACCAGGAGCATGTAAAATGTTTGCATCAAATCCTTCATTAGTAGTCTGTTCATTAGACACTTCAGGCTCAAGAACAACATGAGCTTGTATGTTTGCACCGGAAACTTGATTAGATACACCAGATTCAGTCAGTTCAGTATTGATTGGGGGAGTTATAAAATAAGTAGAAATTGGTTTCATTTTCTCATAGATTCCCTACATACAAGCAGTTTTACAACACCGTCAGGTTTAACTATTGGCCAGAAATTGAAGAGTTGAATTAGATATAATCAGGATGTGATGTACTTGCTCGTTGCGCATGCTACTCTTGCAAGCTGCGATTGTCTGTTTGCGCAAGCTCGAAGCCATGCACGTGTTGCCACCGCTGCCTCCCACGCAGGCTACACCCAGGGTTGGATCTTCATCTTCTTGTCCTTCCGTTCGCTTGAAACCCGGCGACCGCCCTCCAACGAGGGAGCGAGGAAGTGCTATGTCGGTCTGTCCAGCGGCGGCTAGGTTAGGAGCGAACTAGACTGGAGGCTGGAGCGAATGAATTGGGATTTTTCCTGCTGTCGATCGATATGGGAGGCGCTTGTTTGGGCCGCGAGCCTGCTATAGGGCCTGCCTTGCACTTATGTTATTGGCCCATCCAAATTGAAACATTTTTCTTCATTTTTTACATTGCCTGCTCGTGCGTTGGGACGAACAAAACTAGCGTGGGCCAACCTGGATGACTCAAACTAGGTGCACACTTTCCAGCCACCTGAGGCGGCCGCCCATACCAGCCCCTATGGTGGCGTCGCCCCTTTTTGCGTGTATGATTGGATAGTGAAAAATATTCCAGTGGCGCTTTTGATTTACCCACAGAATGGTTGAATTGCTTGTTTCTATGAACTGAGTTCGCCAATAATGTGAAGGATGCCAGTCTTTTCATCCTATTATAGATTGCTTAGATCTCGATATGCCAAAAGTAATCGCATGAAATATACAGTAAAAGTCAGTGTGATGTGTTTGGCTACAACTAGTCTGACTACATGTCCTCATATAATATATCAAGGACGCACCATCTTACCAGATTAACCATTCGACTTACCCATGCAGTGTGGGAAGAAAGAAGTATTGGGATTGTGTCTCCAAGCAATTGATGCCATGGACTCCTTTGTACAACCTTGTAAGTGAAAAAGAAGTTGCAGTGTGCATGTACAAAGAACTAGCGTAAGTTTAGTTACCTGCTTCTCGGAATTTTAGTTAGACACTTATTGCAAAATTGTTCAATTACGTTGCTTGGCTTAATTTAGTTTGCTACTGATTACATAATGGCACAGCCTGTTAATCATATTGTAGACTGCGCCTATCTATGTGTTTGATACTTATTGTTAAGATTTACCTGTTTGCCTTAACTTAAATATCTACTTGTTTGTTTAACTGCTTTGCTGCTGCAACAGCGGGTTACAATGATGTTAATAACTAGTACTTTTCAGCATCCAATTGAAACTCTTTAATTCCTTGTTTGTTTAACTGGTTTGCTGTTATAACTCCAAGTTGAGATGTTTTGCTAACTTCAACTTTTCTGAATCCAATCGGAATTTTAATGGCAAAATAGGTTAGCCCAAGATCAAAGAGTGAGGTCCCCATGGACGTTGCATCATCCCACAGCAGTGGCACCGGCCCAATCGTGCATTATGAATTGCTAACTGCTGATGCTCTCGAGGCTAAACTAGTGGTAGAAAGAGATTCTGCTTCTGCACTTGGAGATGAAATTGACATGTTGAGGAAGCAAACAACACAGTCACAAGCAGTACTCAAGACAACCATTAAATATTTGGTGGATTTCAAAATGAAGCAAGCTGAGACTGACCAGATTGTTAAGGTCCTGAAGGAAAAAAGGAAATTAAATTCCTACTTGGTAAATCATAGGTGAAATGTTCTTTCCATAGTTGAATAACCTTTGTGTTGTTTGTTCATGTAATCAATCAAACCATTTGTTTTAGAGATCATGTAATAATTGTTTTTTTTTGTTTCTTGGTTTGTAATTCTATTTGAGCACAAGTCAGTATTAATTGATAAGACTCGGAGACATTTCATTTGGATTGTTGTGCCAGACCTACAAATATGCCAATCGGGTTGAATGTGCATTCAGCAATAGTAGTAGTATAGATGGACCATAAGTGGCACGCATCGGAAAGGGCCAAGATGCTGGCTAAAAGAAGGATGTTTTTGTAGCCAAAAAAAGTACATCGGCCTGGCTTATGTATGTTAGTTGATATTATTGATCCATATACTCTATAAGTGTTTATATGTCTGTTAGTTCTGTACATTCTTGGTTGATTGACTCGGTATTTGAATCTTGATACATCGCTTGTGTACATATCTAAATGGGAGTACACATTATGTTGCGTGTGACATTTGAGTTGGACATGAAGTGTTCCAAATATTTGAATTCACCTTAAACTGGATACTAGTTTCTGAATTTGAGTATCGGCATTTGTAAACCAAATTCATATATGACAGTGGAACACATATTTGTCGTCCTTTTGAAGATATATAAAAACACATAGAATGATTTATAAAGATTCATATAGGAATACAAAATGGATTCAAATTTAGTTGCCAGGGTAAACGTGGATGCTTATTGTCCCAAAATTCGAAAGAAGGAGCAAAATGTCCACTCCCACGTCGGCTGCCCGAAGCCAAGTGTTTGGGAGATGGAAATTACTGTCTACCCATTACACGGACAATCCATCGGCCCGATTTCCACTGCTCTAAATAGGGCTAGGTTAGTAACTTCAATTAGACGTGACACGACCGCCTCTGAGCCCATTCCGACACGGTGGGCGTCAAACATGGGCGGCAAAACATATTTGATTCAAGCTCGTCCGAAAGACCTCTATTTCTCCCTCCATTCCCCATTCATACATGGTGGGCGGCAAAACAAACTCGACTCGACCGAAATCGATGTAGGCAAATATTTTCAATAGGGGCAGGTTTGTAACTTCACTCAGACGTGACACAACCGCCCTATCTGTCAGCCCCATTCATACACCGTGGGCGCCAACCATGGGCGCCAACTACCCTCTCCTCACCCGAAATCGCTCTGGCAAATATTGGCGAGATGCGAGATTACCATCCTATCCCCAACCGACGAGACATCCAAATTTTAAACGGGGGCTAAGTTCGTAACTTCCCATATTTCAGACAGGCGCGTCCCAAAAACATGGTTCCCCGTACCTCTCCCTCCATTTTCCCATTCATACACCATCCGCCAACACCCCATCCCCACACCAGCCTCCGTCCGCCACCCCATCCATCGCCGCCGTCCTCCACCACATCCATCGCCACCGTCCTCCACCATGCCAGAGCACCTACCAGGACCGCGTCGCCCACTACTAGAGATGGATGTTTCTCATCCATGGCGACGGACCAATAGCCTTGCATCACGTCCTCTCGCTTCATCAGCGCCGTCGTCCTCTTTGTCGGGGCCGCTCGCATGACCTTCTCTTCCACCGCAATGGGACTTATCTGCCGATGCACCCATCTACCATCGCAGATCTGCTTCAACGCCACCGACAGCCATCGCACCCCCGATGCCTACACGGCGCCGCAAGAGAGGTGGTACTTCATATCTCCTCAACTTTTTGATCTCAACTAGAAAATAGATCTTAACTTGGTTACTCTACTTTCTTTTCAGCTCTTAGAATTTAGTTCTTAGTTCAAAGCAAACAATGGATGCTAAATATCATTTCTCCAGTTTGCAGCTTCAAATCTTCCATGGCACAGCCATAATACGGTTTAATTGATCATGCTTAGGGTTTAATTGATCATGTTGGTTCCGTTGTGGTTTCTTTAATAGAAATCGGAGGGGAAACCCTCTTTTGCTAAAAAAATATGCTTTGAGTTTCCCCATTTATGATCACTATACGATCAGAATATGTGCTTCGTGTCATAATAACACTACTCCGCGCATCAAGCTAAACAAGCTTAGATGTTCAAATACGAATCTAATATTATTAAAACAGTGTTGTTTAATTGGTTAGCTAAATGTTCCTAAATTAGTTTCGAAAATGCATGTTCGCCGCTCGGGTGTGTATCTCTACAGGGTGCCCACGGTGGGCCGACCCACCCTGGGATTTTGGGTCGTCCCAGGCCCCGATTCCCCTCTGTTCTGCTGCGCGCTTCCGATCTCTACTCGCCCCCAGCCGCCTGCCTCACCGGCAACTTGCCGTCCCCGGACGGCATGACTCTAGGAGGAGACACCGGACTAACAGGAGGCCAGGAGCCGCTCGCCCAACAGCGTCACCGCTGCTCGGGCGCGCCGTTGTGCCTATCTTCCCAGTACGTTCAGGGCTCAGGCGTGCAGCACCCACCAAGCCAACCCGATTTATCCTGAGATACGTCCTCAACACTCAGCAGCCACTCCTCATCACCCATTTCCTAATTGATTCATTAATCATTGGGCAGGACTGTCATTAGGGTTTGTTGTGTGCTCAGTGCTACCTACACTTAATGGTTGTATTTCGGTAATCTTTAGTACCTCTAAAGTTCACAGGGTTTTCAAAATTCCGGCCCTCGGAATAGAAACTAGTCATTTTGGATTGTTGGTCATAGTGACATTGACCCAGATTACTACTGCAAGCCAGGTTTGTTGACAATTTTACTTGTATTTCTTACTCATTCGATATAATATCCAATTATTCACGTCGATTATTGCAAACAATAAGTGCTAGACAAACTTCTTCATTCAGATTTTGGACGGTCTCTTACTGCAGTTACAATTCTGCATACTTGTCCTAATAAGCTCACAAGTAAATGATTGATTCACTACATCTATGCTTGCCTTGTCATATTTGTTGTCAATATTCTTTTAGGGTGGACCACCCTGTTTCTAAATACTGGAACCGTAGAGCTGAGTGAATAGTATTTCTCTATGTGATCTCTTCCATCATGTGTGGGTAAGAACACTGCATTGTATGGAAAGAAAGTGTCATTTCCATCTTTTACATAGGTTTCGATCTTTTACATGGAATACAATCTACCTACTTGCTTTGTGTCGCACTACCAACACTCCACCCTTGAAGCTAAACATTACGCCACTCATAATTGCTTAGTTTATTTGTTCAAATACGAATTTCATATTATTCTAATGTTCCTACTTCAGTTTTGAAATGTGTGTCTGCCTGTTATAGAGACATAAGGGGTTTGTATTTCCGTGTGTGGTCTGGTCAGCACGGTTGGGGAGGTGAACTTTGCATATGCAGGGATTTATAGGGAGACACTCTCCGAGTTGAATCTGCAATGCATTCCATAGATAATCTGACTACTTTTTATGTTTTCATGAATCTCAGATTCTGAACAGCATCATAATGATTATGAGCTTGCGCGCATGAAAAGAATAAAGCAGAACAATGCCATGGCTGTCAAACTTGGCATTAAGGGACTGAAATCAAGTCTGGATGCAATGCAATGCAAACGATCTCCACCTACAGATTCATGCTCAGAATATGATCCTAACAGTAATTCTGAGCTAGAGGGGGACCAAAGTCAATGTAGCTCCCTAGTGGAGGAGTCAGAGGAAGATGCCCTATCTTATTCACCCATCAAGGTACTTGCTCTGACTTTCCAAGCTTACATTGCTCGCACATATCTTGCAACTGATGCTTTGCATTGCTTCTACTTTGTTGAACTGCCATTAGCTTAGTTTACACATCGTGTATGTGAATACGCCCTGCCTATCCATTTTCAGTACATATTCCATCTGTCATCATACCATATTTATCCATTCAAATGTTGTTCTTGTGTATCAGACGTTCAAAAGGAAGAGGGTGATTGCTGATCGTGGAGTAGCACAAGCAAAGTATTTGGAAAAGGTAGTGGCACCTGATAAATCAAATAGCCCATTAGGTGTAGTTGCAATATCACCTGACCCACAAAATACCCCAACTCTAGCAGACTCTAGCCCTACTACACTGGTCATTTCTGATGCCCCAACTCAGCAGACCCCAACTGCAGCAAACAGTATGATTATGCCAGTTGACATAGCACCAGCTGTACGAGCAAAACCCCCATTCCAGCAAAGAGTACACCAAATCCAGTTGCCAAATCCCTTTTCGAACCAGAGAGAGCCCCAATTGCAGCAAATAGGACCCCTGTTCCATTTCTTCCCAGTTTAGAAGACGAAGCTTATGTTGTTGTCAGGAACTTTGTGCGCATCTTTCCTTCATGGAAAGATTATACCGCAGACACAGAACAATTTCTAGTCTTCCTCCGCAACTTACACGTAAGTAATGTACCAATGTTATTCATGGTCATTACTGCATATGTTTCTGCTGACAGAAGACACAAGATTTCATTCTTTTAAATAGGCGAGGAGCAAACTGGATTGTGATGACGAGCAAGAGTTGGTTGCGCTTTTCAAGCACTCGTTGATGAAGTATCATTCCTACCTGAGGCAAGCGCACTTCGATGGCAAGCCTCTGAACGAAATTTCTGTAAAGTCTCCGGTGCTACATTTATCCGATGGTGACTGGAATAATCTTGTCACACATTGGTCTCGGCTGCAGCGTAAGGTACTGTCTATGATATCACATCACAATTTGAACTACATTTCTGCATTTGCCTTAATGTCTCACTTGTACGAAAACTGTTAGCAGAAGAACATTCGTTCTCAAGGGACCACAGAATCTCGCAACTATATTGCACACTGCATTGCTCTTGTGAGTACCTCTTGCCCTATATGACCATACTTACTTTCATAGTTGTTTGATTATGTAGCATCACTGCACATGTTAGCCTCGTAATCGTCCATTTGGTGGACATTATAAGATTCGTATGGACTCTTACACAAATTTAGAATCAACCCAATGCTTTTGAAGAGGTTTAGCTCTGCAGTCCTCTTGTAAGGACTGAACGTGGTCTATCACTGTACTTACATTAACAGCTACTCCCTCCGTCCCACAATATAAGAACATTTTGTACAGTACACCAGTGTTCAAAACACTCTTGTATTATGGGAAGAGGGATTGGTTCATTTTGTAGTATTCTGCATCTTATCTCCCTCGCCCACCATTTACTAAAAAAGATCAGATCTATATTTAATCTTACCAACAAGTAGAATACACAGACAATGCCAGTGCAGAAGTGTAGCCCATTGCTCTTGTCAGTACATTTTGTCCTGTAACGCTTGTACTTCCAGGGATTGGTAGTTGATTGTGTTGCATCAATCTGCATCTTATCTTCATTATCCTCTATCCCTTCCAGTATTATCATATCTATAATTACTCTCTACAAAATGTAGAGTACAGGCAATGCTTATGAAGAAGATTATGTGCTGAAATTCTTGAGTTATCCTTCCCTTGACATGGAGAAGGGCATTATAAAGCTGGTGTTAACTGTTAATGTAAGTCAGTCCTTCTAAAGCCTTTATCCTCAACTGTTGTTTAATTTGCTCATACTCCCTATCGTTTACTGCTGTTTAGTTTGCTGTTTCTACCAAAATGCATGTTCGTAAGAACCGTAAGTTCTAAGTTTTACTTGTAAAACCAAATTTATTATTCATACCATGCACATTACTTAATACTCCCTATATGTATGCTTGGTTTTGTGGATCTATAATCCAGTGTGTGGTGAAGCAGCCCACGTTTGCACCTTGTCATCTCCTGTTTTATCGTACTGATGTGGCTGATGATATGAACAACATGCCATGCACATTATCCAAAATAGATACAATGATTTTCTTTGCCCTTCATCTATGATTGTTATGTTGACATGGTAATCCAGTAGTGTGGTGAAGCTCCCCGCATTATGAACAATGCCAAATTATGCTATTGATATTTTGAACTTACTCTTTATTTTCTAATTTGAAATTGGATAGAATTGACAGAACAGTTATTATCTTTGTTTATACATGTGCAAAACCTGTCATCTCTCTGCTTTGTTTCAGGGTGATATGCCTGATGGCATGCACAAGTCTGCTATAGGCTGTGAGACAAACCCAACATATATTGCAGCAAAGAAGGCAAAACATATTGAAGATAGCGAGACAACCCCAAAGTCTTGTCTTGATGCAGTGTTCAAGTTACTTGAGACTAACAGTCAGACAAGCTCACAGAATTCGTTGTCTGAATCAGTTCGACTTCTTCAGTCCCAAGTTCTAGCAGAAAGGCATTCTGCAACCCAACTTCGACTTGAAGTCCTATCTCTAAGAAAGATTGCGGAGAACACCAATGAGAACCTCATTGCTAAACAGCTACACCTGGAAGCTATGACCGACATGCTAGGCCGGTCTCATAGCCTTGCTTAGCAGCTTGCGCAGTAGTTCCCCCGCAAGGCTAACCTTTCTTGAACTGTCTTGGAAGTGGTCTCGGTTCAGTATTATTTTGTTACGCTGCAATGGTGCCCAGTTTTTGTAATCTGCTTCTTCATTGCGCTTTATGATCACTGGTGGCGAACTTCGATGCCCAGTGGATGTAATATACCTTAAATCCTTTATTGTATAGTGTAGGTTTATTCTTAGTTACTATGTCGTAATTTCTTTATTGTATAGAGTAGGTTTGTTCTTAATTCCTACTAGTTACTAACATCATTCGCTATCTGGAAAAAATCAGATGTACTTGACCGGGCCGAAACATTCGATAACGGGCCAGGTTTTTAGCGGGCCACAATTGGGCCGGCCTGCGTCTTTCTTGGGCCCGAATGATTGGGGCCTTCACACATTGCGCCAGGCCCAAACTTACACCGGCCTATATTTCAGTTGGGCCTTTTGTCGACCCAGCGCTTAGTTTGGCCTAGGTAGCGTTGGGCCATTAACAGGATGAATATTGTACTGGCCTGTTACGACCGAGATGAAACCACGGGCCTTTAGCAGGCCAAAATGCATGTTGGGCCTCAATTTTCACTAGTCGTCGACGGGCCTTCAGCAGGCCGAAATGTAGACCAGGTCGTTATGGGCACAGTTAGCTCACGGGCCTTTACCAGGCCGAAACATATCTCGGGCCTTAGTTGGCCCACTGATATCATGGGCCTTTAAGAGGCCGAAAGCTTAGTACAGGCATCAACGAGCCGAATTACGCGACAGGCCTTTAACAGACCCAAAGTCACGTTGGGCTTAACTGTTGTCACCTTTAGCACGGGCCGTTAGTGGGCCCGATGTCCCGTCGGACCATATATGGCCCATGGGCAGCATGGGCCATTCCCAGGCCGAAAGACACATCGGGCTGAAATGGGCCCATGTCTACATCAGGCCTCTAACAGGCCGAAAGTCACTGGGCTGTAGTTGGGCCCGAATATTCGGCGAACAATTAATGGGCCAGATCTGGCTTCGGGCCGCAAATGGGCCCAAATATTGGGCGGACAATTAACGGGCCAGATCTGGCTTCGGGTCGTAAATGGGCCCAAATATTGGGCGAACAATTAATAGGCCAGATCTGGTTTCGGGCTGTAAATGGGCCTTTATTAAGCAGGTTGTTATTGGGCTGGCCCACTAGTACCTTAAGTTCTACGGGCCTTTGACTGGGCCGGCCTTTTTAACCTATATGGGCCTCTGTTGGGCCCAGCCACGTGTCGACGTACCATAGGCATGTCTCCTCCAATGGACGGGTGACATCTGGCCCACTGACGAGCTGACAGGTGTTCCCTTCGGCCAATCAGAATTTTACACGTGGAAATTTCCCATTGGTCGGGGCTGTTAACGGGTTATCGGATCCAAAATCTGACCCGATAGCTTAACGACGTTCCGCTACGGTGGATGCCACGTGTCGGTCACCCTTGACGAAAGCACTTCTGTGACGCGCGATTTATCTTCATGGAAGTGGACACTTCTGTGATGATAATTTTGGTAATGTCATGGAACACTTCTACGACAGCACAGGTATGACTATCTTGAGTCTGTCATAAATTTGTCATGGATGTTCATGCATGACAAAAAATGCGACCTACTGTGACAAACACGTATCATCACGGAAGTGTATTTTTTTTAGTGGCCAGCCGACCCCCCACACCAGGATGGGCACTGGACATACACGAGGTTGAGCTCTCCTTCGAGCCACCACCGAGCCCTGCCAACATCTCCAACGGTGACAACCTCTGGGTACAGCTAACGCCGCAGGGGCATGCTTACGCTAACCATGGATCACATGTGAACCAGGGCGCAGCTGCCACCAGGACTCTCAGGACGGCGAATCCCCTGCAGGAGCGTGAAGGACATTGGGAGCAGCGCGGGGGAAGCCCAGCGGCAGGGCCTTCCTCGCGCTGCGCGGAGCAGGGCCCTGCCTGGAGGTAGATTCCCCGCCAGGGAAGGCGTGGGGGAGCCCTTCTCCCTGGCAGGGGGCCTACGGTCGCCGAGGATGCCGCCAGCGTCCCCCTTGCCCCTTGGTCTTGTCCTGGTTTCCGATCTCCCCAACGGTGGTCGGGGGCGGCGCACGGCGGGGTCCTCGTCGGGCAACATGAAGCAAGGCTCCGGCCTATGAAGGTATCCGCTCGTGACACTCTCACGTAATAATGAGTGGGGCTGTACATGCCCCGAAGTCTCCTGAGCGCCGCCCTGGGGCCTCACGGGGGCTCCCGCCCACGTCCTAGTGGAAGCACCATGCTCCGCGCTAGCCGTCGACACTGTCCCCAATGACTATGCCCAGCCAGTGGAAGCACTTAGCCCCGCGCTGGTGAGAAGACTTGAAGACTAGCTAGGCACCGAACGCGGCCATTTGCTTTTGCCTCCTTTTTGCACTTGTTCGGCGCCTTCTTGAATTGTTTGGTTTTCTCGTGTTTATAAAAATGGGGGGGGGGAGTTTTCTCGTCTTGCGTGCTCTCTTGCCTTTGGTTCTTGCATCTTTCTGAAGCTCGTGACTGTTGCCCTACCCTCAAGCACCCCGCGAGCGGGGGCTGGGTACAGTGTGCGTGCCAGATCGATCGCCTTCATCCCGGGGGGCTCAAGGGTGCGGCCGCCACGCGCGCCCACCTCGCCATAGTCTGGCAGCTGGTTCCTCAAGAGGCACTCTAGGGCAGGATAGCAGGCCCCTTTGGAGGCTCAGAACCTCGCGAGCCCATAGCAGGCTCACCTCAAGAGAAGAAGCGACCCTGCGACACCAGGCCTCACTCGAGACCCGCGGAACCAAAGATAAGTCATAACAACTACCCCGCTTGGAAGCCCGCAGCCCTTGGGGTCACGCTCTGGGCGCTACTTCAAAAGCATTTCATAGTTTCGTACATCATAAGGGCCCCCCTTCTCAAAATGCTCTCACGAGGATGTGTTCAAGTTTTTGTCATACAAGTCAAAGCGAGAAAGAAACACGGGCCTAATTGGGTGCGCCTTCCTCATCACCCCCGTCTGCGCTGCTTGCGTTGTGGCGTCCGTCCTCCTCATCATCGCTACCTGCACCGTCTTCTTCGGTCGCAACCATGACCGTGTCATCCTCCGGAGCAAATTCTGCTACCAGGGCATCCACATGGTCGTCCACCCACCCGGCTAGGTTGTCCTGAATAACCAAGGGCATGGGGGCTAACACAACATTGAAGTCGAAGTGAGGATCGCGGTTGAGGAGATGGCTGAAGACACATGAGAATGCGCGCCCAAGATGACCCCGGCTCCTCTCCATTACAAGCTCGCGAGTCCTCGCGGCCCGAGCCTCCAGGCGGGTCACGATATCGGTGAAGAAGTTGAGGCGGTTGGCGTAATCATTCTCGTGCGGGTGAGGAGTGCTCTCGTCATAGACGGTCCCCAAGGCGCAGTTGGCCCTGACTCTGAGACCCTGGAGCATCAAGGCGTGCTCATGCTGTAGCGTCCGGCGATGATTCGCTTTGTTCGTGGTCCTCTCCACCAGGGACGCGGTATCCTTGATCTGTTGTTGAAGTGAAGACAGTTTGGCGTGGGCAGATGCCAAGGAAGATTCGTAAGAAATTAGGGCTTCTTGAGTAGCGCTCTCACGCTGCTCTACAGATTGCAACTTCGCCTTCAGGGCCGACGTCCTACCTTCAAGCTCGGCCTTGAGCAGCTCTCGATCCAGGCGGTGCCCCTCTGCCAAGTTAGCACGCGCCTTCGCCACCCTCTCCTCCACCTCCAGCTGGATCTGGGCTTCTCGGGCGGCGACGACATCCTCAGCCGCGGTAGCCTAGTGCTCCCTCACCTCCAGCCTCTCCAACGCCATGTTGTGCTCCACGGTCTCCAACATCAAGTCTTCGTGACGCCTAAGGAGCTCCGCCTCGGTGAAGGCTGCCTCGTCTAGTGAGGAGGTCGGAAGGACGCGACGCTCCTCGACTTCTCACTCAAGGGACGCATTTGAAGACATAAGCTCCCGCTCCTGCTCCTTGGCCGCCTCGCGATGGCGGTTGGCAGCCTCGGCCTCCTCCATGGCATGGGCGCAAGCCTCACGGGAAGTCGTGGGCGAGGCTACCGCAAACGCATCGGCCTCGTCATGCTGAAGTCTCCTGAGGTTAATGGCAACCTTCAGCTGTTGCCACTCATGCGCCAGGCGGCAGCCTTCCGCCTCGAGCCTGGTGTTGACATTGGCAAGCTCCCCGCCAAGCTGGATCATCGCACGCTTCGCCTCACCGAAGAGCTCGAAGCGCACAGCACTGCGCCCACGAGCAAGCGCAAGCACATCACCAAGGCCCTCTCCGGCCTCGGAGGTTGCCGGGGAGGCGCTGGGCACCCCTCCTGCCACCGGCCGGGGGCTGGCTGGTGTAGCCCCGTGACCTGAAGACGAAGGCCGCTCAAGCGGCGCCCCCTGCCAGCAATGACAAGAGGAAGGATCGCCGGTGCATACCCCATATCACAAGCTGAGCCGCGAATAGAGGGAGCATGGAGCTCGGGTCTGGGGCCCCCATACAGCATCGTGGCAGCTGGAGTCGGCCCCACGCCCTGCGCAGGACCAAGGCACCAGGGGCTGTGCGCTGGCGTCAAGCTGGGATCCTTGGAGGCGCCTGCCTCTCGAGATTTCGCCTTCGCGGGAGCCCTGCAAGGCCCTGGTCAGAAGAAAATGCGGCGCGCAAGGAATCAAGAGCAAAGGTACTTACTCATCGGCAGCCACATATCTCCTCGGCTTCAGCGGCCGACGGGGGCCATCGCTGCGGCACGGAGACCTCTTCCTCTTTAGGAGCGATTCAAGGCTCAGGCGGGGCCGACCGGACCCCTACGGACAATCCTCGAGAGGAGGACCGCTCGGTGGGGCAGCCGACGCAGAGACCCCAGGGGCTGGGGCGCCCGGCGGGATCTTCTGGCTTACGGCTTCGGAGCCTTCGGTGGGCTCCTCGTCGTCGGCAGCCACTTCGGAGCCATCGCACCGGGCGTCAGGGGCCTCTGCCTCCAGAGCTTGGGATCACGTCAGCTCTGCGGCGGCCCCCTTCACGGCCTCAAGAGCCCCGACCTCATGGGACATCATTGGCACCAAGCCTCCGGAGGAGCCCTCAACAGCTGCTGGCCGCGAGCAGTCCCTTGCTTCCACACTTGGGGCGCATGCGGCAGGGTGGAGTAGAAGGGGAGCCACGAAGACGGGATTCTCACAGGGCCCCTCAAGGGCCCTCCGGAAGCAACCCCCACTCGTCGAATAGAGGCATCTGCCCAGCGAAGACCGCCTTGTTCGAGCACCGATAGAGCAG
>NC_041389.1:333658107-333679674 GCF_002162155.2 Triticum dicoccoides | reverse complement strand
AAGAGTTTGAGCACCATGCTCAAAGTCCTAGCGGCCAGTGACGGCCTCTGCAGCCTCATGGGATCCTCGATGCCCGCAAGGTCCCACATTGGGCGAGAATGGCGCTGGAGGGGAGCGACGCGCTGCCTGACGAATTCCTTCACCACCATTGGTGCCGTCACTTCCAGTTCCTGTAACCTCGCCAACCTCTTCCAGACGAAAGCAAGGCGCCGGTCGGAGAGCTTCTCGTGGCCCCAACCGGAGCTATGCGAGGCCGGCGCCCCAGGAGTCAAGAGCAGGGGGCTGAATGCGCCGGCATCCATGAGCAGCCATTGCTTCCGAAAACCCTTCGCAGCAGGCGAGAGCTCGAAGTCGATTCCTGAACCAGCAGTTGCGGTACGGCTTCAAAGGTCACACACCTAGAGCATTGGCGGGCGTCGACCAACCAAAGCAAGAAGAAATGCGAAACAAGGCCATGAAAGGGGTAATGCCAACCATGGCCTCGCAAAGGAAGGCGAAGACAGCAAGAAGGATGACAAAGCAGGGGTCCAGATGCAACAGATGGATTTGGTAATGCGAGATTACAGCGTTGAAGAAGGGAGAGAAAGGGGGAATTAGACCCGCAAGGAGAGCATGGAGATAGATGGGGATCTCGGTGGCGCTCATCTCACGCATGCTCCAAGACGCAGGACGAACAGTCGTCGCCTTCCACTCATTGGAATCAGCCACAAGGGCATGGCGGACCTTGTCCAGCCCTTCCTGGTTGATAACCGTTGACTGCTCGAGAGCTGGATCCAAGGCCGGCGGAGGCCCGGCCGGGGCACAAGGCTTCCCCTTCTTCCTCCTCGGCTGGAGGGTCATGACGAGCGCCAAAAAGGGGCGAGGCGCCGATGCCAGATCTATGCACAGAGCAACAAGATTGGGAAAGGAAGAAACGAGGGCCGAGCGCGACAATCTGTAAAGAGCGAGCTGTTCTAACAACGGGCGACCATTAGGCCTAGCGGATATTAAGGCGGCATGGGGAAATGGAGACGCCCACGTCCCATCAATCGCCACGTGTCATCAAGGCCACAAGCAGTTAGGGCCTGTGGCGCTCCGCACTTGCCCTTTGGCTTCGCCTGGAAGCCAAGTCCGAGCGCACCTTGGGCCCAGGGGTTACTGTCGGCGCTCTGGATATGGGGGCATCCAGCCCTGCCTGCCTGCAGCCCACCACGTGGCTACATCGAAGGCCTGGTACGGCCCAGCTTCAACATCGACAGCTCAAGACCTTCGCGAGGGGCCAAGTCTCGCGAGGCGGACGCCGCCAAGATCCCCGAGGGGATCGGCCTCCTTAGGCTGGCTCCCAAGGGGCGAAGAGTACTATGCAAGGTATACCTCACGAGGCTCAGCTGTCGTGAGCCATGACGACCAAGGCCAGGCGGGCGCCAGGCAGGCACAGATTGCAGGTTTCCTCTTGGGTGCAAAGGGGGCAAGCCACAGGCACGGAGTCCCGAGGAATCAGCCAAAGGTTTCCATTATGGTGCAACAAGACCAAGACCGCTAGGACGGCAGGACGGAGTTCATCACCTAGCCCACCGCAGCGTCACGACCGAAGGCTTTTCGCAGGCGAAGACTACTTTTGTCAGGTTAAGCTGTACTACTTGTCCCCTTTCAAATCCGACCGTTGTGGGATCCCTTCCTGCCAACATTTTGGAAGAGGACCAAGGCCACTATAAATAGGACTTAGCCACCACCATAGAGGGCATCTAGTTCACATCCCCTCAGCACTCTCGAGCTCAAGAACACCTCACCTCCTGAGGCCAGCTCATCCACTATACTAGTTCATCCTCAGCCCCCCGAGGCAATCCACCAAAACCGCTGGAGTAGGGTATTACACCGCAAGGTGGCCCAAACCAGGATAAACTGTTGTGTCTCTTTGTCTCTTCGAGCTCGTCGCGCTAGGCTTAGGAGGAACGCGAGTAGGCAGGCTGGGTAGGCTGAGATCTCCGCACGCACCCTAGAGTTCGAACCTCTCAAGGGTTTGCGGAACCCGAAATCCAACAAAAACATTACGAAGAACCAAGTTTATTTTGTCCAATGATCTTCATCAACATTTTTATTATATCCTCCTTGGATATATATCACTTAGGGACTACTTTCATATGCTGCTTTTAATAAGCTCAAACAAATTTAAGTGAAGAATATGAGCATAATATTTCTTTCTCTCAAAATAATCTAAGGGAAGCAAGAGAGAATTTCTTAAAAAAATTGATAACTCTCAAATAAATCTAACTGGAGAATTTGAGCATTTCTTCAAAAATAACTAAGCACACCATGCTCAAAAAGATATAAGTGAAGCACTCAAGCAATTCCAAGGCTCTAAAAATTTAAGTGAAGCATATGAGCAAGCATAGCATAATTTTTGGCTCTCTCAAAAAGGTGTGTCCAGGAAGGATTCAAGACTTAAAACACAAAGCAAAATAGGCAAAGACTCATATCATACAAGACGCTCCAAGCAAAACTCATAATATGTGTCAAATAAAAATATAGTTCCAAGTAAAATAACGATGGTTGTTAGAAGAAAGAGGGGACGCCACTCGGGGGCATCCCCAAGCTTAGTTGCTTGCTACTTCTTGAATATTATCTTGGGGTTCCTCGGGCATCCCCTATCTTAGACTTTTCCTAATCCTTATTCCTTCATCCATCGTAAGATCACCTAAAACTTGAAAACTTAAATCACACAAAACTCAACAGAACCTTCGTGAGATCCGTTAGTATAAGAAAGCAAACCACTACTATAAGTACTATTGCAAACCCATTCATAATTTACTTTTGCATTATATCTACTGTATTCGAACTTTTCTATGGCAAAAACTCTTCAAAGATAGAATCATCAAACAAGCACACAACGCAAAGAAAACAGAATCTGTCAAAAACAGAACAGTCTATAGCAATCTGACTACTTCGAATACTTATGTAACTCCAAAAGTTCTGAAAAATTTGGACGACGTGAGCAATTTGTTTATTAATCTTATGCAAAAAGAATCAACTTAAAATCTCTCTTCTGTTAAAAACAAAAAATAATTTCGTGAGCGCAAAAGTTCTGTTTTTCAGCAAGATCAAATCAACTCTCACCCAAATCATTCCAAAGGCCTTGCTTGGCACAAACACTAATTTAAACCACAAAAACACATCTAATCAGAGGCATAATTGGGTATTTCATTGAAAACAAATCAAAAATAAAAAAGATACAAGTTGGGTTTCCTCCCAACGAGCGCTGTCGTTTTACGCCCCTAGCTAGGCATAATGCGTAGGATTTAACTTTTGTCATCTTTAGCTTTGTTTTCCTTGGAGGTATTTGTGTCAGGGGGTTTTGCAAATAAAACTTAAAACACAGTATCCATGGAAACCTTAGCACTATCAAGTTGCTTTTTATCATAACCCTGTTGATTTCCGGCAACAATCCAAGAATGGTGTTGATTAACATCATTGAAAACTTGTTGGATCATGTCTAAAACGGGGACTTGCTTCTTAAGATTCTCATCGAAGATTTGGTTATCTCCAAGCAAATGCATCAACGCGTAATCACAATTATAAATAATTTCATCAATCACGGGTTTTTTCATGATTCATGCCATAAAAATCAAAGATTTCCCTAGATTTCCATATTATGTAGTCAAATTCATTCATCATAACAAGAGTGGCTAACTTTTTTGCTTTACGGTTCTTTATAACGGGCAACTCATAGAACAATCTTTGCAAGGTAGGATGAGCACGGATAAATTTAGTTTCAAGTTTCAGAAGTAGTGCCGAAATAGCTTCCGCGTAAGATTTAGTCCTTTTAAGTACAGGAATATCACCAAGACTTAATTTTCTGACACAATTGAAAAATTCTTGGATATGTTCTTTTCCCATAAAATTCCCTTGCCCCAAGGCAAAAGTTTTGGCATCAATATTACCCATATGCTTCATTTTAGGAGTTAGGCCATCATCTGTTTCTGCCATACCAAAATCACTCATGGTGACTTGACAAGAGGATTGCACTCAAAAACAGATTTGACGAGAAAACGGCGAACAAAAAAAATAAGGAAAATAAAACGACAAATTTTTGTGAAGTGGGGGAGAGGAAAACGAGAGGCAAATGGCAAATAATGTAAATTGCGAGGAGATGAGATTTGTGATTAGGAAGCTGGTTGATGTTGATGATCCTCCCCAGCAACAATGCCTGAAATTTCTTTTGATGTCTGCTAGAACTACGTCAGTATTTTCCCAAAGAGGACAGGATGATGCAGCATAGCAACGGTAGGTATTTCCCTCAGTGATGAGACCAAGGTTATCGAACTAAGGAGAACCACACAACACAACATAAACATCCCCTGCACACAAATAACAAATACTCGCAACCCGACGTGTTATAGGGGTTGTCAATCCCTTTTGGGTAACGGCGCCAGAAATTGGTGAGGAGACGAGATAAAGTTGTAATAGATAGGATAAATGGAGCACAAATAAAATAAAGTGCAGCAAGGTATTTTTGCATTTTTTAATAGAACTAGAAATAAAATAAAATAAAGTAGATCGCGAAGGCAAATATGATAAGAAGAGATCCGAGGGCCATAGGTTTCACTAGTGGCTTCTCTCGAGAAAAATAGCAAACGGTGGGAAAACAATTACTGTTGAGAAATTGATAGAACTTCAAATAATCATGATGATATCCAGGCAATGATCATTATATAGGCATCACATCCAATATTAGTAGACCGACTCCTGCCTACATCTACTACTATTACTCCACACATCGACCGCTATCCAGCATGCATCTAGTGTATAAAGTTCATGGAAAAACGGAGTAATGCAATAAGAACGATGACATGATGTAGACAAGATCTATTTATGTAGGAATAGACCCCATCTTGTTATCCTTAATAGCAACGATACATACGTGCCATTTCCCCTTCTGTCACTGGGATCAAACACTGTAAGATCAAACCCATCACAAAGCACCTCTCCCCATTGCAAGATAAATAGATGAATTTGGACAAACAAAACCCAAATATCGGAGAAGAAATACGAGGCTATAATCAATCATGCATATAAGAGAGCAAAGAAGACTCAAATAACTTTCATGGATAAAAACATATATCTGATCATAAACTCAAAGTTCATCGGATCCCAACAAACACACCGCAAAAAGACTTACATCATATGGATCTCCAAGAGACCATTGTATTGAGAATCAAGAGAGAGAGAGAGAGAGAGAGAGAGAGAGAGAGAGAGACTACAGACCCGTAGGTCTACAAAGAACTACTCACGCATCATCGGAGAGGCACCAATGGACATGATGAACCCCTCCGTGATGGTGTCTAGATTGGATCTGGTGTTTCTGGAACTTGCAGCGGCTGGAATTAATTTTCGTCGACTCCCCTAGGGTTTCTGGAATATTGGGGTATTTATAAAGAAAAGGGGCGGTGCGGGAGGCCACCAAGGTGGGCACAGCCCACCTAGGCGCGCCTAGGCCCCCAGGTGCACCCTGGTGGGATGTGCTCCCCTCGGAGCACCCCTTCGGTACTTTCTTGGCCCATACAGTGTCTTCTACTCCAGAAAAAATCCATAAAAATTTCGCTGCGCTTGGATTCCGTTTGGTATTGATTTCCTGCGATGTAAAAAACAAGCAGAAAACAACAACTGGCATTGGGCACTATGTCAATAGGTTAGTACCAAAAAAGATATAAAATTATTATAAAATGATTGTAAAACATCCAAGAATGATAATATAACAACATGGAACAATCAAAAATTATAGATAACATTGGAGACATATCAGATATCTTGATGGCACTTTCATTGTCACATAGAAGAGGTACTTTGTCACAAGTGACACTGTAATCCTTTAAAGTTTGCCTCATCCATAGCAATTGTGCGCAACAACTTGCGGCGGCTACATACTCAGCCTCGGTGGAGGAGAGAGACACACAATTTTGCTTCTTCGAAGACCAACAACCAAAGATCGACCAAGGAATTGGCACCCTCTGGAAGTTGACTTCCTCTCCACACAATCTCCCCCCCCCCCCAATCCGAGTCTGAATAACCCATGTGATCAAAGCTTGCTCCTTTGGGGTACCACAAGCCAAATTTTGGGGTATAAGCCAAATATCAAAAGATTCACTTGACTGCCACATAGTTGCTTTCCTTAGGTGCGGCTTGAAACTGTGCAAAAATTCCCATGCTCAACATAATATCCGGTCTAGATGCCCAAAGGTAAGCAAGGATCCAATCATGGAGTGATATACCTTTTGATCCACCACTTTACCATTGGGATCAATGTTGAGCTTCAATTTGGTTGGCACTAGAGTCTTGGCCGGCTTGACATGTTCTATCTTGAATCTCTTGAGCATGTCTTGGGTATATTTGGCTTGGTTGATGAATGTTCCTTCTCTTCTTTACTTGACTTTGAACCTGAGAAAGAACTTCAACTCTCCCATCATAGACATCTCAAACTTCTCGATCATGATTGCGGTAAACTATCATTAAAAGCTTTGTTAGGAGAACCAAATAAAATATCATCAACATATAGTTGGCATATGAACAAGTCCCCTTTAACCCTCTTCATGAAAAGATTGGGGTCAATTTGCCCAATTTCGAACCCACGATCTTGCAACAACTCGGTAAGGTGCTCATACCATGCACGTGGGGCTTGTTTAAGGCCATAGAGTGCCTTATCAAGCTTGTATAAATGATCGGGGAACTTGGGATCCTTGAACCTCGGTAGTTGCTTGACATATACCAACTCATTAAGAGGACCATTAAGAAATGCACTCTTCACATCCATTTGTCGTAACTTGAAATCATGATGAGATGCATATGCAAGCAACATGTGAATAGATTCAAGGCGAGCAATGGGAGCAAAGGTTTCACAGTAGTCAATACCCTTGACTTGTGAGTAGCCTTGTGCTAGCAATCTTGCCTTGTTGTGAGTGACAACACCATTCACATCTTTCTTGTTCTTGAAGAACCATTTGGTTCCAATGACATTATGGTTCTCCTTGGGCCTTGGCACCAATTGCCACACCTTGTTGCGCTCGAAATTGTCACAAGTGACCGTGATGATGCCGCCGCTTCCTAGCATCTTGAGGACGTTGTAGCCATGGTGTGTTGCTGCCATGAACTTGGCGAGAGGTGGGTACCCGAGGATGGCATTGTATGGCAGGCGGATGTGAGTGACGTCAAAGTCGATGAGCTCGGTGCGGTAGTTGTCGCGCTTGCCGAAGGTGATGGGGAGATGAATTTGCCCAATTGGGTGCATGGAGCCGTCGGTTACCCCTGAGGATGGCTTGGGAGGTTGCAGCTGGTCATATGGCACCTGGTGTCGGTGTCAAAACCGTAGGATCTCGGGTAGGGGGTCCCGAACTGTGCGTCTAAGGCTAATGGTAACAAGAGGCAGGGCACACGATATTTACCCAGGTTTGGGCCCTCTCTATGGAGGTAATACCCTACTTCTGCTTGATTGATCTTGATGATATGAGTATTACAAGAGTTGATCTACCACGAGATCGTAGAGGCTAAACCCTAGAAGCTAGCCTATGATTATGATTATTGTATCTTATCCTACGGATTAAACCCTCTGGTTTATATAGACATTGGAGGGGGCTAGGGTTACACAGAGTCGGTTACAGAGAAGGAAATCTACATATCCGAATTGCCAAGTTTCCCTTCCACGCAAAGGAGAGTCCCACACGAACACGGGACGAAGTCTTCAATCTTGTATCTTCATAGTCCATCAGTCCAGTGTAAGCATATAGTCCGGCTGTCCAAGGACCCCCTAATCCAGGACTCCCTCAGTAGCCCCTGAACCAGGCTTCAATGACGATGAGTCCGGCGCACAGATTGTCTTCGGCATTGCAAGGCGGGTTCCTTCTCCGAATACTCCAAAGTAGATCTTGAACATAAGAATTGTGTTCGGCTCTGCAAAACAAATTCCACATACCACCATAGAGAGTACAATATTCCACGAGTCTAATCTGCTGACAACTTTTCCATAGCGTGACATCACGCCGTGGCCCGATCATTATTCGAACCGTTTTCTCAACCTGCTACTACACATCTTCCGACGCGGTTTTGTTGGCATGTCTTGTCGAAGCAGAGATCGTGTCCCCTTATCACGGGATTCTCATCAATACGGGTGTGGGTAACCCAACCGCGCCATTAGCGCGGCGCTTGGGGAATAAGCGAGTTTCTAGGGCAAGTGGGGAGGCACATGACTTTTGTCGCCTTTATAAAGAGATAAGGATTCCCCTTTTTTCACCCATGCCTTCTTCTTCCTCTGCTCATCCATTCTCGAGCTCCAACGCCCAAGCTTTCACCTTCTCCGCAAAACCATTACGAACATGTCCAGAGCGGGAGGCAAGTGGATGGCCTCCTCCATTAAGAAGGAGGACATCAAGAAGCTTCGGGAGGCCGGATACTTGTCCGAAGACATCGTGCATCGGCTTCCGGCCGAAGGGCAGATCATCCCTACCCCAAAACCCCAGGAAAGGGTAGTTTTCCTTTCCCACTTCGTCCGCGGGCTGGGATTCTCCCTCCACCAGTTCGTCCACGGACTAATGTTCTACTACGGGTTGGACTTCCATGATTTGGCCCCCAACTCCATCCTCAACATCTCGGCATTTATCGTCATGTGCGAGGCCTTCCTCCGCATCACACCTCACTTCGGCCTATGGCTGAAGACCTTCAACATGAAGCCAAAGGTGGTGAGTAGCCAACAAGCGAAGTGCGGAGGCGCCATGGTGGGCAAGATGCCCAATGTCACCTGGCCCGAAGGCTCCTTTGTGGAGACTGTGAAGGGGTGGCAATCGGGGTGGTTCTACATCACCGAGCCGCACAACGCCAACCGGGCGGCGACCCCCGAATTCCGATCCGGCGTCCCCATGCGGCTCACCTCCGATCCGATGCCCTTCTCAGCGGAAGAACTGACCGGACTTCAGACATGCGTCCAAAATATGATAAGCAAGAAAATCAAGCTCGTCAACGTGGTCCAAGTTATGCTCCTCCGCAGGATTCTTCCGTGTCAGAAACGGATTTGCAATCTGTGGGAGTTCGACCCGGCCGAACACCAAACGCTGAGAGAGCTCTTCGGCACGACGCACGAAGACGTCTGGAAGGTGCTCTTCAAGGCCAACGAGGTACCACCACCCATAACCGAAGATCGCGGGCTCAGCGCAAAACGACGAGCCAATTCGGTAAGTTTTCATATTTGCAAGATATGCCTTTTACTAGCACAACCGCGGGAGGAATCTAAGCCTCCATGCCAATTTTACAGGCCTGGGTAGCGATAGCGGAGTAGATTAACTGTTCGGCTCCGCTACCTGAAGATCCAAAATCGCCTCTTCTAAAGAAGATGCTATTTTCGGCGCCCTATGAGGTGCCGAAGAAGAAGGCCGCGGGGACCAGAGATGGTCTCCGGTGCAAGGTTGCACCGGACACGACGTCCGAAGACACCAGATGCACTCCTCCACCGAAACGAGGAGGAGGAGGAGGAAATCCATCCCCCCCTACTGGGGGGGAAAGAAGAGGAAGGCCGCCATGCATGGGGAGGCCGACGTGTCCAAGAAGGGACAAACCTTCCTTCCGGACCATCCCACCGCAGCCACCAACAGCGGCAAGGAGTGGGAACCCAGGGTCAAGCCCCTGGCTAAGTCGTAAGTATCCGGACACAATAGTATTTCCGGTATGTTTGCTTTATGGCTTCTTAACGTGTCAGACATGCACCTGCAGTCCGGCCCAATCCAACATCGAGATATCCTCCTCTTCGGAAGGATTGTTGGACTCGTTGGCGATGAACAGCGAGTCTCTTCTGACAGCCTCCTCCCCCAAGGCCACGGACGACACCGAGGTGTTGTCTCGAAGGATACCAGGCCAAGGGGAGCTAGTTCCGGAGACACCTCCAGGCGAAACCCCGGTCGCCGGACACATGGGGGGAAAGACCCCCACAGACTCTGATAATGGGGGCCGCAGCCAGTTTGGTCCCCAGCCGAATACGGCTCCGGAGACCCAAGTGGTTTCGGATTCAGGCAGGCAGCCTCTCCCTAAGGACGGTGAGCCGCCTATACCGATGACCTCTGTCCATCCAGAGGCACCGGACAACTTGCTGGAAACGCTTCGCATCGCTTCCACTGATGAAGAACACCGTACTCTTATGAGTACGGTGATCGAGAAGGTTCGGTCCGCCAAAAGCGGATTGACCGAAGCCTGCGCTAGCCTTCTAACAGGTTTTGAGGTAAGTAATAAAATTGTGAGAGAATATCACAGTGTAGACAATAGCCCCTAATCCTCTGTGCGGTGTTTGGAAAGAAAAGTCGAACAGAGGATCAAATAATACTCACAGGAGTCTAACATAAGATGTCTATGTAAATAAGCAGGCGTCGCTGCTGGCCGCTGCCGCCCGTACTGCGGAGGTCTGTGGACTAAAGCAGTACCTAGAGCGGACCGAGGGAGAGCTCGTCCTCATGAAGAGGAAGGTGGAGGAAAGTCAAGGTACATAATACCCTGCCTGTGTACTTATGAAGGATAAATGGTTTCTGCTGATAAAGCGTCATGAACCTTTATAGGGGCCACGACCGAAGTGGCGGCCTTTAAGAAGGCATTGGTCGAGGGTGAAGACAAAGCGGCCAAGGAACGTGTCGCGTGCGAGAAGCAAGAGGCCCGGGTCAGCGAGGTCCAGCAAGAGCTCCAGGATTTCATCCAGAAGTACGAGTCCTTGGAGCGTGACTCTAAGACTCAAGAGTCCGATCTTGCCAAGGCCCTCCAGAGTGCACAAGACGCCAGAGCCGAAGCCCAGGGGGCCCTCCGGGAGATCCAGGCGGCCAAGAAGATTGCGGCAGGTAAGGCATTTGTTATGCAAAGCAAGCATGTGAAGGAGACATTCTTTTTACTTACCCGAATTTGGAGTTCTCCAGGAGCATTTGTGGATCTGCCGCGCATCATATCAGATGCCGCAGAGTTCTACCGAGCCGAAGAAGGGAGCTCAACGGAGAAGTTGTTTTGATCTCAATATCTTGGGACCCGATGCCCTTGAGCGACCAGCTGAAGCAACTGGTCGAGCTGCACAAGGCAGCCGAACTGGCCATGAAGGACCTCATAGTCCGGCTATGGCCTGCCGAGCCTATGCCTAGCAGCTACTTCGGACTCGTGAAGCGGCATGTGAATGCCTGCCCACGACTTGAAGTCATAAAGTGGTCGGTTTGCATTGAAGGTGTGCGGATGGCCTTTGCCCGTGCAAAGATGCATTGGGCGAAGATGGATGCTACGGCGCTGATGACCGAGGGGCCACCGAAGGGCAAGGAGAACCGCCGACCCGAGAAATATTATGACAGTGTCCTGAAGGGCTCCCGCCTTGTGGCAGAGCAATGTGCAAAGGATATAATCTTTGAATGAATGCATTCATTTTATCCTATAATATGAAACAAGTTCATTTGCGCAATATAATGCTTGTTGATTTAAAATTTTACCTCCTATGCGGTCGTTTATAAAATCTGAGAGTTGGCCAGTCGTCGGCTTCTGCCCCCATGTAACTAGTACAGGGGTGTTCGGGATAAATGTAAACACTCTTTATCTAAGTTTTTTGTCCTTTAAGGAGGTGTCTAGCGAAACGAACAAGGCAATCGGACTATACAGCTTTATCACCCTCACTTAGCCATAGAAGTTCTATAATTTTAAATTTTGGCATAACCCCTGGTATTCGGAAGGCCGAACTTGGGGCGCTATACACGCCTAAATCGGACAAAGACCGATTCCTCGCATAAAGTGGAAAAAATCTTTAAGGATTTGAAACCTCTCGAACAGTGACCAGCTCTCACCGCATCATGACAGTCAGTTTTCGGCTTTCTCTATTGAGGTGCTCGTCCGGAAGAACCGGGACACAATCGCAGTAGTTCTCCCTTTACTACCCTAGCCGATATAGCGGAACGTAGGGTAGCAAGCATAGGAGCCAGGCAACCCAACTATTGACCCAAGACATGATTCGGAGTTGATGCATATAATGCTATAAGTTCGGGATCCCGCACTGTCAAAAGTGTTCGGACTTTCTTGTCGTGTTATGGGGTACACTGAAGCCCCTGGCGAACTGAACGTACCAGAATGTACGGGTGCGATTTGTAATAAATAAACAGTCAAGGAAAAAATGAAGTAATAAGCTGACGCTGCAAATTATTTTTCATTGTTATTTGAGTAATACGTCAAGGCGTATGTATACAAGTAGTGCGATAAGCAAATAGGGCTATTTGACATGCCCTAACCAAGAGCGAGCTGCGTGTGGGTATGTAAAACAGGTATAGCGATCGTTATCAGAGACCACCTGGGGATTCCCTTGTACGTCAAAGCTCCTTGCTTCCTTGGTGTATCCGTCCCGTGATGGGTCCGATGATCAGGTTATCGGAAGAGCCTCCAGAAGAGAGGAATCTGAAAGAAAGAAAGAAAAAGGTGAAGGTATGCGGATCCTGGGGCGGTTGAGCCGCATTGTGGACCGCGGTCTAGCTGTGCCTCCGTCTATGCCCATGGTATTTTAAGTGCGTAATTATGTACACGTGGCACGAATTTCACCGCTTGATTGGGACTAGGACGGAGGCCGAATTGCTAGGTGAGCTCTGGACGGGCCGGACGATCTTGTTGCAGAGTAGTTCGGACTCGCTTGACGGTGTCCGGGGGCTTTATTGCCGAATTGAGGGTCTGCCTAAGGAGGCTGCTCTGTACTTCTGCTGCAAGGGCCGCGGTGTGCTCCTCCGTACGGAGGGAGCGCTCTGTATTTCCATTGACTGTTATAACACCATGAGGTCCGGGCATATTGAGCTTGAGGTAGGCATAGTGTGGCACCGCATTGAATCAAGGGAATGTGGTTTGCATGATAACCACTGCGGAAGGGGACGATATCGAAGATTAACTCCTCGCTTCGGAAGTTGTCCGGTGATCCGAAGACCACTTCCAGTGTGATTGAGCCTGTACAACAAGCCTCTACACCTGGTATGACACCTTTGAAGGTGGTTTTGGTGGGTTTGATACTTGAGGGATCGATGCCCATTTTGCGCTCTGTATCCTGATAAAGCGGGTTCAGGCTGCTGCCACCGTCCATGAGGACTCGTGTGAGGTGGAATCCATCGATAATAGGGTCAAGGACTAGTGCGGTTGAGCCGTCATGACGAATACTGGTCAGATGGTCCCTGCGATCAAAGGTGATCGGGCAGGAAGACCATGGGTTGAACTTTGGGGCGACTGGCTCCATTGCGTAGACGTCCCTTAGTGCGCGCTTCCACTCCAGCTTGGGAATATGGGTGGCGTATATCATATTTACCATTTTGACTTGGGGGGGGGGGGGATTTCTTTTGTCCCCCTGTGTTCGGTGGCCGGGGTTCCTCGTCGTCATCACTATGCGACCCCTTTTCCTTGTTTTTGGCATTTAGTTTGCCGGCCTGTTTAAATACCCAACATTCTCTGTTGGTGTGGTTGGCTAGTTTATCGGGAGAGCCGTGGATTTGGCATGGACGATCGAGTATGCGGTCCAGACTGGACGGGCCTGGATTGTTTCTTTTAAATGGCTTTTTCCGTTGACCGGACTTGGAGCCACTGAATCCGGCATTGACGGCCATGTCTTCGATGTTATCTCCATTATTGCGACGCTTGTGTCTGTTGCGTCGGGGCTTGCCGTTTCTATCTATGGCATCTGAAGTGCCAGGATTTCTTGATGTGCTGTTGCTACGAGCCAACCAGCTATCCTCGCCTGCACAAAAGCGGGTCATGAGTATCATAAGGGCTGCCATGGACTTCGGCTTCTCTTGGCCGAGGTGTCGGGCGAGCCACTCGTCACGGATGTTATGCTTAAAGGCCGCTAGGGCTTCGGCATCCGGACAATCGACGACTTGGTTCTTTTTAGTTAAGAACCGAGTCCAGAATTTCCTGGCTGACTCTCTGGGCTGTTGGTTTATGTGACTTAAGTCATCAGCGTCCGGTGGTCGCACATAAGTGCCCTGAAAGTTGTCAAGGAATGCATCTTCCAGGTTCTCCCAACTGCCAATGGAGTTTCCCGGCAGACTATTCAACCAGTGCCGAGCTGGTCCCTTGAGTTTTAGTGGGAGGTACTTGATGGCATGGAGATCATCGCCGCGGGCCATGTGAATGTGGAGAAGGAAATCTTCAATCCATACCGCGGGGTCTGTTGTCCCATCATATGGTTCGATGTTTTACAGGTTTAAACCCTTCTGGGAATTCATGCTCCATTACTTCGTCAGTGAAGCATAGGGGGTGTGTGGAGCCTCTATGCCGGGCTACACTGCGACATAGTTCGGATGAATCTGGTCTGCTGTATTCGGCCCGGACGGATTTGTATTTAGTGTATCCGGCGTGGCGGTCATCGTCACGAGTTGGGGCGTGCCCCCGCGACCCGTAGATCGGTCTTGACTGTCCTGCTTTGTTTTCCAATTCGTCTCACAGGTCATGTGTGTAGCTCCGGGCCTTCGTGTTTCTATTTGTTTGGCGACGGGGTGCGGGCTGGTGTTCGGGCTGATACGCCGCTTTGTCTCGGCCACGAGGTGGTCGGTCAGCCGCATCCTGCACTGGTAGTATAGGCTCTAGTGCCTCGTCCTCGAATTGAGGTAACAACCTGCGCTTTGCGTAACTTTTGGTTGGGCGCTCGAGTCCGTATTCCTCGGCCGCTAGGACCTCAGTCCATCTATCAGTGAGAAGATCTTGATCAGCTTGAAGCTGCTGCTGTTTTTTCTTCAGGCTCTTTGAAGTGGCTATAAGCCGGCGCTTGAAGCGCTCCTGCTCGACGGGATCCTCAGGCACGGTAAATTCTTCGTCGCCGAGGCTCACCTCGTCTTTGGAGAGGAGCATGTAATTTTCATCCTCCGAGTTTTCATTCATTGCCTTTTCATCGGGGCTAGCTTGTCCGTCCTCCCGTCCGGCCTGTTTGAAGCTTGGTTGGGCGGGATTGTTTTCGTGTTCGGCATCATCTGGAGTGCTATTGTCTCTTGTTCCGGTATCAATGTTTCTACCCTGGCGTGGTTTAGAGCGGTGCCGCTGATGTTGGCGCTTCGGCTATTTCTCCAGAGGATTATCCTCCGTTACATCCTTTTGATCATCGCCATTGTTTTCTTTGGGTGTGTCCACCATATATATGTCGTATGATGAGGTGGCTGTCCAGCGCCCTGTGGGTGGTGGTTCCTGTTCTTGTCCGACATCGTCGTCCATACCGTCGATGTCTTCGGAGTCGAAATCAAGCATGTCGGTTAAGTCGTCGACAATGGCTATTAAGTGGGTGGTGGGTGGGTAACGAATTCCTTCGTCGTCCGCTTCCCACTCAAGCCGGACATAGTTTGGCCGAGAGTCTCCTGACAAGGAGAGAGATTTTAATGAGTTTAGCACGTTGCCCAAGGGCGAGTGCTGAAAGATGTTCGTGGAGCTGAACTCCAAGATCGGTGCCCAGTTAGATCCGATGGGCGCGGATACGCGCGGTTCGGAGCCTATGGCCGGAAACGAGTCCGAGGGTCCGATGACACAGACCTCATTGGAAGTCAAATCTGTGTTCGGCTCTATCGTCGTTGAGTGTGCAGCTTCTGTGGTGGGGCCCATCCTCCCATCCTCGGATGGCACAATCTGCACTGGATCTAAAGCCAGGGCAGCTGCAGGTGCGATCTCCTGAACACCGTCCGATGGCAGATCTAGGTCATGCTCATCGTGGCTGTAGGGCGTACCTGTCATGGGCTCGAATCCGTCGAAGATCAAGTCTCCGCGGATGTCGGCAGTGTAGTTCAGGCTTCCAAACCTAACCTGATGGCCAGGGGCGTAGCTATCGATCTGCTCCAGATGGCCAAGCGAGTTGGCCCGCAGTGCGAAGCCGCCGAATACGAACATCTGTCCAGGGAGGAAAACCTCACCCTGGACCGCGTCATTGTAGATGATTGAAGGAGCCATCAAGCCTTATGGTGACGACACAGTGGAACTCTCAATGAAAGCACCAATGTCGGTGTCAAAACCGGCGGATCTCGGGAAGGGGGTCCCGAACTGTGCGTCTAAGGCTAATGGTAACAGGAGGCGGGGGACACGATGTGTACCCAAGTTCGGGCCCTCTTTATGGAGGTAATACCCTACTTCCTGCTTGATTGATCTTGATGATATGAGTATTACAAGAGTTGATCTACCACGAGATCGTAGAGGCTAAACCCTAGAAGCTAGCCTATGATTATGATTATTGTATCTTGTCCTACGGACTAAACCCTCCGGTTTATATGGACACTGGAGGGGGCTAGGGTTACACAGAGTCGGTTACAGAGAAGGGAATCTACATATCTGAATTGCCAAGCTTACCTTCCACGCAAAGGAGAGTCCCACCCGGACACGGGACAAAGTCTTCAATCTTGTATCTTCATAGTCCATCAGTCCGGTATAAGCATATAGTCTGGCTGTCCGAGGACCCCCTAATCCAGGACTCCCTCACCTGGAGCATGTCAAATGTCTCGACAGAGAGAACATTGAGCCAGGCTCCGCCATAGACGAGTGTCTTAGTGACGAGAACATTGCTGATGGTAGGTGAGCAGAGCATGGGGAGCGCGCCTGAGGTGGCTGCGCACTTGAGCTGGTCTGAAGAATCGAATGTGATGGCGTACTTTGGACCACCTGAGCGCATGCGACGCCTCGAGCTTGGGGAGGGCCGTGTTCACCTCACGCGTGAACTGCTTGAAGATGCGATGGGAGGCTGGGGCCTGAGCACCCCCCAGGATGCAGGATATGGCACGAGGCTCTTGGAAGCCCCCAGCCCCATCATCTTGACGGTGGTCGTCGTTCCTTCTTGGTGGCGGCGGCGGCGGAGGGAGGCCAGCGTTACCCTGAGGACAGTCCTCGCGAGGCTGATCCCGCCACGGGCCATCACGAGGCTGGTCCTGCCAGCGGTCTTCACGAGGCTGATTGCGCCAGCCCTGGCGGGGGCCATGATCGTCCCAGCAGCCTCCATCGCGGCCTCCTCCACGGCTGTAGCCACGGTCGTTGCGCTCGGGACGCCGGCCAAGGCGTCCGTCGCAGATAGCCCTGAGCTCTTGGCAGTCGTTGATGTTGTGGTTGTGTACATTGTGGAAGACGTAGAACAGGCGGTTGCCCTCGGAGGACTCAGGTTGATCACAGCCACGCTTTCTGTTAGGCTCGGCTGCGAGCACAGTCGGACCCTTGCGCTTCACGTCCTTCACCTTGGCCTTGTTGTCTTCAGGATCGGCTTCAGGGAGCTCGAGGAGTGAGAGGCGACCTTCTTCTTCCCTCGCGCACCGGGTCGCCATGTTGAACATCTCCAGAGTCGAGCACAGATCCTCATGTATGGCGAGCTCCTCCTTCATCTTGACATCTCGGACGCCATCAGTGAACGCTGAGATGATGGCCTCGTTCGACATCTTGGGGATCTTGAGGCGGACGTTGGTGAAGTGCTGGATGTACTTATGAAAGGTCTCTCATGGTTGTTGCTTGATGCGTCGCAGGTCGCCAGCTGCAGGAGCGCGGTCCCGGGTACCTTGGAAGTTGGCAATGAAGCGCTGGGGCAGCTCGTCCCAGGAGGAGATCGACCCCACCGGGAGGTTCAGGAGCCACGAGCGCGCGCCATCCTTGAGAGCCATGGGGAACCTGTTCGCCATAACCTTCTCATCACCGCTTGCCGCCTTGAAGCTCAACTCATAGAGCTGAAGGGATTTGGTCGGGTCGGGGGTGCCGTCATAGCGCAGAGGCAGATCTGGCTTGAACTTGCCGGGCCAGACGACGCGACGAAGCTCTGGAGTGAACGCATGGCATCCCGCCGTGGCCACTAGGGCTCGCCTCTGAGGGGAAGCCAGGTCTTGACGCCCATGTGCAACCACCTCAGGATGCATGCGGTCTTGGTGCGGAGGTGCGGGAGGAGCTGGGAGCGCACGCGCTTCTGCCTGAGGCCGCTACATGACCCGACAGCTTTCTTCATCGCGCGCGAGCGCCCTGCGCGGTTGATCACGCTGGGAGGCCTCACGCCTTGGCTCGAGGACGAAGTCTTGCCGAGAGGAGGAGCAGGAGTGCCGTGAGCTATGTCGCCCGCCTGGGGCTGCGGGGGAGGCAGCGAGCGGGATGACGCCGGAGCCTCTCCGGCAGCGCTGACGAGCTCGGCGATGCGGTCCGGCCAATCCTTGTAGAGGTCGTCGGCCGGACGGTAGCGCAGAAGCTCACGCGCCATGAGCAGCACTGACTACGCAGTCGCCGGCCCGCGGCAGGCGTGGGAGGACGAAGCAGCGGCCGGGGTCAGCGATGGAGTGGCGGTGCGGCCGTCGCGTCGCATGGAGGGTGGCAGCGACCAATCCTGCTGCTCGTGGGTTGCAGGGCCAGTGGTAGCATTGGCCACGGGCGACGAGGAGCACCGTTGCCAGCGGGCGCCGTCTGCGCGACGCGCGCGGCAGGGGCTATCCGGCGCTCAGCACGAACTCGACGAGCGTTCGTAATGAGAACGGCAGAGCGGGGGTGAAACAACCGGCGGAAGAGAGAGGTTCGAACTCAGGGGCGTGTGCGAAGAACTCAACCTCTCAAGCCTCCCGATCCACAGCTCTCACGACCTAGCTCGATGAACACGACAGAGAAAGACATGGCAGTTTACCCAAGTTCGGTCCACCTTGCGGTGTAATACCCTACTCCCGCTTTGTGGTGGATTGGCCTCGCAATGGGCTGAGGATGAACTAGTACAGGTGGAAGAACAGCCTCAGGAGGCGTGTTCTTGTGATGAGCTCTTGGTGGTTCTATGAGCTGATCACCTGGTGAGTTGATCGATCCATCCCCCTCTCTACGGTGGTGGTGGCTAGGCCCTATTTATAGTGGTCTTGGTCCTCTTCCTCCAAAACTTAGGCGGTAAGGGATCCCACAACGGCCAAATTTGAAGGGGAACAAGAAGTACATCTAATCCTGATGAAAGGTGGTCTTCGCCTGCAAAGCCTCTGAGCATGACGTCGTGGTGGGCTCGGTGATGACATCCATCCTGCTGTTCTAGCAGTCTTGGTCTCGTTGCACGCAAATGGCAACCTTTGCTTGATTCCTTGGGACTCCGCACCTGCGCTTGCCTCCTTTGCACCAAAGAGGAAACCTGTTGTACTGCGCCCGCTGGCGCGTGCCTGGCCTTGGTCGTCATGGCTGATGTCATTTCAGCCTCTTGAGGCTGGGTCTTGCATAGAAATCTCTGCTCCGCTCAGGAGGCAGCCTAAGGAGGCCGCTCCCTCGGGAGGTCTTGATGTCGCCCGCCTCGCGAGGCTTGGCCCCTCGCGAGGGTCTTGTCTTGCCGTAGTCGAAGCTGGGCCATACCAGGCCGTCGATGAAGCCACGCCGTGGGCCGTAGGCAGGCAGGTCTGGGTACCCTGGTTCCCAGAACGCCGACAGATACTTTGTGAGTGGTTCAACAAATTGATTGGAAACACAACTCTGAGGTGGTTTACTACCTACGTGGTTTCATCCTACTTCCTTCGATAGAAATAGAGACTTTAGAGTGATTCTTTGCCACGCTTTGAGGGATTATCATGTGGTTCAATTATGTAAAATTGTTGAGAGATTGCACTAGCGAAAGTATGAACCCTAGGTCTTGTTGCCAAGCATTGAGACACCATTTTCACACACTTTTGTTACTTGCTATTCCCTCCATAAAGAAATATAAGAGTGTTTAGATCACTACTTCAGTGATGTAAACACTCTTATATTTTTTACGAAGGGAGTACCTTCCTATTTTTATTTGTTCAGATTATAAAAAGCTATTTCTACCATCCATAATACACGTATATCACCGACGAACTAATCCGCCTATACAACTAACAATTGTATTAGGTGTGTTGGGGACACAAGAGACTGCTTGTATTTGGTTGCAGGATTGTTTGAGAGAGAACCATCTTCATCCTACACCTCTTGCGGATTGATAAACCTTAGGTCATCCACTTGAGGAAATTTGCTACTGTCCTACAGAACTCTACGCTTGGAGGCCCAATAAAGTGTATAAGAATAAAGTTGCATAGTAGACATCACTCGGCCATCTTGCGTGATAAATTTTGGACTGCCACAGACTCCTTCGGATTGTTCCTTGGGGTCCAGGAGCTGCGCCTACTCGGGTCACGATGTATGGTGTGACGATGCCGGCCCAAGGTGGGTCTGGCAGCTCTACATCCGGGATGTAGAACCACTCCCCGTGCCACCTTTTGATCGTCTCCACGAATTCCCCGGGAAGGTACTTGCAGCTGGCCAACCTTCTGATGGCGGCACCACTGCATTCACACGTCTCACTGACGTTCGTTTGTGGCTTGATGTAGAATTTTTTTGCCGCAAGCCAAGGTACGGCTCGCAGTACAGAAAAGCTTCACATAGCGTGATAAAGCACGCTATGTGGAGAACCGAGTTTCGGGGGAGGTGGTGAAGTTGCAGACGGTACAAATGGAGGAGACTCCTAAAAGGGGATGGATGGGAAACCCTAACCCATGGAGCAGGAAAGGGATGAAGCATATCCGTTCATTGTCCTATGAATTGGGCTTGGGCACCGTCTCGGACCAAGCCTCGTCATCCTTGATGATGAGCGGAGCATGGGAAAGGACACCTCCGGTGGCAGGTATCCTACCTTGGAGAGCCAGCCCAGTTGTGTGTGCGTGATGGTGTAAAGCTTCCACTTCCCCTTGGCTAGGGAAACAACCTTCTCCTTTGTCGGCTCCACGACGGAAGCCTTGTTGGTGTTCATCGTCTGGCGGCCCCTTCCGTAGGCAACAGTCTCCAGCCATGGGTCTTGCGGTGGTGGAGCTCTGCGGTGTGCGGGGAAGAGTGGTTGGGCGTAAGGAAGAAGAAGGCGGGTGAGGAGAAAGGTGTAAAGTTCTCCCCCGCTTTGTCTCCATCCTTATATAGTGGTTGAGGAAATGAAATGGCGGCATGCTATCTCTGCCGCATGACACATAATCTCTTCGTATCCCCCTCCCCCCAACGATGATAATTTTGCGGCAAGGAGGGGGGTCGAGGCGCACGATGGGACGGGACGTGAGTAGGCCCCTAGCCCACTCCCTCACACCACCTTATGTTAGGTTAGGGATGACACGCGGTCTTGTGGGGCCACCTGATGAGACCGGACTGGTTTGTCAGAGTTAGTCCGACGACCTTTGATTACACAACGCGGGAACTTGGCTCCCACCCGGCTAGCTGCACGGGAAAACTTTTCTTGTGCGCAGGTCAGCCAGCACCTCCAGAATTTCAAAGACCGGGCTGGTCTACGTCACCTCGGAGGCAGCTCAACAAGAGGCCGGCTGCAGGATGACGTTGTTTCGGGGACGCTTCATTTGAACATGTTTCAAGACCAGTGACTAAAGACGATGTGCGGCTCGGGGCGACTGAGGTGCAGCCAAGCTTGAAGACCAGTTCAGGGGCTACTAATAGTGTCCCGGCTAAGGGGCCTCACACCCTGCCGGTTTCCGGCCCGGTGGGCCGGGTTAAGGACCCCCTATGTCGATTCTGTCCTGGAGCCCGGTTTACATGAAGATTCCAGGAGACTTGGGGTACAATCTGAAGATACTGGAGCCATGGAGGACTCTACCTCCACCGACGTAGTCGACCTAGCTCTGTAACTCT
>NC_041389.1:333542142-333658002 GCF_002162155.2 Triticum dicoccoides | reverse complement strand
CCCCCCTTGTACGCTATATAAGCCGGGGGTCGGGCTCGTTGTAGATCATATTCAATCCCTTGGTAATTTACATGTACTTTGTACACACTCCAACGCAATAAACAAAAGCAAGAGCTGATATTAACCAAGTGTTGAGGCTCTGCTGATACTGTTGTGATCAGCTGCTGCTCCTGCTGATATTGAACTTGTGATCAGCTCAGGTAAGCTCTATTGTGATCATCTACTCCAAGTGCTCCAAGTATACTTTTTCTTTGCTCTTGATCTGTTGGAGTAAATTGAAAGGAGTACTGTATTTCTTGATGGTGTTTGTACTCCTCTACTGTACTCCTTGGATTTGCTGATTTGTTGTGGACGATCAGTTGATTTGGTGCAATAGATGAACAATTGAACTGATATTGATCAGCAGCACTCCTTTTGCTCTGCTGATATGAACTGATATTGATGTAGTAGACCTTGATTTGTTGCACTCCCTCAGTTTGCTAGTTGATCTGCTCCTCCTTTGTTGTAGTGTTTGCTGGTTGGTTTACTCCTTTGCTGGTTGATCAGTTGATTGGGAGTGGGGCGGTGAGGTGCACCAGGTACGGCGAGGAGTGCCTAGGCAAAACCACAAGCAAACAGGTTGGGAACGCAAAAGAACCAATCTCGACTAGACACTTCCACAGCAATCATAAAACGGCAACACGATCCGGTTCCAATTTACCGGCAGCAATAATGATGTGTGCTTCCTTAGAATACTTCCATGCAAAACATCAAAACTACTACTACAAGATTTCCTACAGCTGCCTGCAATGCAACGAAAAGGTAAACTCAAGGCACACATTTGCATACCATTCTACATTCTAGAAAATGTACGGATTCCCAGGGGAGGAAGGGACTGGCATCAAAATTTTACATCATGGGCCCAGAGTGGCTTCATCTACACCACTCCCTTCGCGGAGGCATTTTCTCAAAAGCTCAAATTGGAGCTATTTTGGGGAGAAGTGGATACCGACATCAACTTTGTTACAAACAATAGACCTGGACGGACACAGAACAATCGATTTATACATCCCGAAAGCACCTCCTGGCTAATCTCTTGCAAAGCACGCGCCCATCTGCCAACATGGCACGCCTTCAATACCCCTATCCGCCCGCCGTCGCTCAAGGGCATGAAAAGACAGCGTGTCACATGCCATGTGTGCAGTCTCAAAGAAAGTAATCTGGGGCAGGCCTCTTGGCAGGAACACCTCTTGATTCCTACAGAGGTAGGCAGACAAATTAGATGCCAGGTGCGTGCAACACATTACAAAGGTAATGGTACAAGTCATGAGCACAAACATGTGGAGCAGCTTCAAATACACGGAACTGCTTATTCAGGTTCTCATCAAGCTCTAGGATTGCAGCAACATTGCCACACCTGCAAGTCAGATAATTTCGAAGAGGTAAGCATTTCGTTAGGTACTATAACAAATACAGCATATCGATCAGAGATCACAGCACGCCAGAAAAATTCAGACTGTTTAACATATTCCTCTTAAGTCTTACATAACTCTTCAAATCCAAACAATTGCAGTAAGTTTTCTTATATAGCAACTAAAATAATTGCAATACAATTGCTAAACCTCTGCAAATGGTACGAGTTAAAAAATATCAAATTCTAAGCTTCATCACATGTACTCAAAATGTAGAGTACACAGTAGCCTGAACATAATTACATACAAAGCAGCATCAGGGCAACAGAGAATCAAAAGCTTTGGACAGGTGGGAAAATATAGAACATGTTATGTCAGCAACCTTTTATGGCTTTGATATAAACTCCACACCCACTTCCATTCTCTTAATTTCCACACACAATCTTATTCAATACTGTCAAAAACTAAAATCTACAGAATTCGTCATTATACTTCAAAAGGAACATTGTGACAGAAGCTGAATTTTCAAGTACCTGTAGCAATAGTTAGGAGCAGACCATACAGTAACAATCTTGTTATTGAACATCCACTTGAATCCTTCCATGACTAGTTGATGAGCACGGCAAATATAATCTATGTTGTTTGAGTGGTTAAATGAAGAGACAACGTTTCCACCAAAGAGGAACCCTGCGCCTCGAGGACTTAATCCCCAGCCGTCTACAGCATCCTCTGGATCAGACCAAAGAAGGTCACACATGGCACCATCATGAGGCACTTCTTGCTTGCGATCTATTACTCTGATCTGTTGGGGGCACATGATAATAAAATAATAGAAATGGAATGCATGAACTACAAAATATAACACTGAAGAATAATATACCTGATCCAGTGTCGTAATAGCAGGGGAAAGGCCTCCATGGACACTTAAGATTTTGTTCTCAATAAGTGCAGACAAACTGAAATTAAGAAATATGTCCACTCTTGTAGATTATGATTTAACTCAAAGAAGCACATAGCAGGCAAATTTGACAAATTAACCTGTGGACGAAATCAAATCACAGAATGAACTGCACGGGAAACTATTTCACGCGGCTGACCTTTTTGTGTGACGCCCAACACGAAGGCGCCACACTACACTGTGCAACGCCTCACAGATAGGCGCTACACGCCTGGCCAGTGTTGCACCCCAGACTGCCTAAAAATTGCTAAGCCATTGTGCAGAGCCTAAGAGCTAGGCGCTGCACTGTATAGTGTGGCGCCTAGCTCTCAGGCACTGCACTAGTGGTTGCACTACAAAATGAAGCAACCACTAGTGCAACGCCTAGAAGCTAGGCGCTACACTGTATAGTGTGGCGCCTAGCTCTTAGGCGCTGCACACTGACTTAGTAATTTTCGGATCACACGGGTGCGACGCTGGCCAGGCGTGTAGCGCCTATCTGTGAGGCGTTGCACAGTGTAGTGTGACGCCTTCGTGTCGGGCATCACACAAAAAGGTCAGCCGCATGAAATAATTTCACGGGCAGTTCATTCTGTGATTTGATTTTGTTCATAGGTCAAATTTGTCAATTTTGCCCACATAGCAGCCTCATAGCATTACCACATGCAATATAAAAGCAACATAGAAATATTACCTTAAATAGTCAAATATTTCTGTGCAATATCTCCAGACATTCACCGAGCCGTATTTACGAAGACACTCATCATAGAAGCCATAAACCTGCAGCGATGTACGAGTTCGAAGAATAAATGACAACTATCGTAACATCACTACAGAATATCCAACTTGAAAAAGGTCACTCACTTGTGTGATCTGCCTGCTCTCATGATTTCCTCGTATTAAAGTTATACGATCTGGGTACCTAACCTGGAGACAATATGATAGTAAAGGTTAGGACAGGAAATTAAATGGCACAGAATGTAACTTGAAAGAGAACAACTCGAAGTGTTTAACTACTGAATTTGGATTAGGGAATTTGAATGTGAGGAGCCAAGATAAATCGCGAATGAGTATAAGGCCTCTCCAAAATTTTAAAGCAAGCATGCAGAATTCTCGCATTTTACAACAGACATAAGATAAAGCTTTCAGCCATTCAGTGAGGTGCAGAGTTATACTGACTTCAGGTGGCCTTTTTACAGCAAAATGCAATACACTATCTTATATGGCATCCTCAGTTATGAAACAGGCCAGACACTTAGCAGCCAAACAACAGTTACTCTCTGAAGTATGTTAGGCATCATAATTTAGATTATGTTTGGTAATATACCTTGCCAAATTTTTGGCTATGACCAAAAGTTTGCTCTTTGTTTGGAAAGTTGCCAATTTTTTGGCAAGCTAATGCCCCTTTACCAACTCTACTTCATTTATGAGCCAATGTTTGCTAGACTCAGGGGCAAGCAAAACCTTGACCAAACTTTTGACTTGCCAAATTTTTGGTAGGGCGTTTTTGGTAGGGCGACATTGGGCTCAGACCAAACACACCCTTACTCTCTGAAGCTATACATCATCATTACATGACAAGAGTATGTGTATATACCTAACAATCTCCAGGGTCATTTGGCTGATAACTTAGAGATGTAGCATACCCATAGTTAAAAAAGGCACGTATAGGCTCTAGGCGATAGCAAAACGCCTAGCGCTTAATTGCGCTTAAGTGTGCGCTTTGCTAAGAAAAGCACAAGGCGGTGGCAAAACGCACAATTAACGCCTAGCACTTTTTTTTAAGTGTGAGCATACCAGACCAGATTACATTTCTGTCGACATGCAGAACCCTGTTTCTTGCTACACTTCCCACATTGCACCTTTTCATGAGAGGTGTGGGAAGAAAGCACCTCCTTCTAAAAGACTTGTTATAGTTCTAGTCCATTCAATCATTTCTGTCACTATAATGACTGGAGCGTTAATGGCTATGATATGAACCTAGAGGGCGGCCAGAAGGCATGGATTGAATGAGACCTTAAGGAGAGGGATAGCTAGGCAAGAACTTTTATAAGAAAAACTAAATCATTAATCTTCTGTGCTAAATAAGAGAGAAGTCATAGATACAGTACATCCTTAAATGGAGGATGTGTTGTGTCCTTTCTGGACTCCAATTATAATACTTCCAAACTAGCTTCAAAATCAACTTCCTAATTCTCCTCAATTGTCTACTAAGAAGTTCACTTTAATTCCTTTCTGGACCCCAGCGTGTATGTGCTGATGCAGCTGCCTAGACTATGTTCATAAAAGGCTACCTTTGGTTCCAAAGTTGACACAATCAGAATAAGTTAGAAATAGCTTCCAATTCTAGCTAGGAATTATTGCAAAACTGAAGAGCTATAGATACACATGTGTGACCATTCCAGCAACAAAAAAAAGGTAATTAGACACCACTCATTTGAACTACTAGTTCACGTACGCAATCTAGTGTCATACAGGCTTCATACTCTTGGCTTTCATGTGCCCATCAGCGCCGCAAGCTGAGCGCCAGCCTTTGACCACTGCTGTACAAACAAGTCTACTATACCATATACCAGCCTGTATATAAGGAGCATGGCCTTCCCCATACAAGTAAAATAGTCTGGTAAGGCAGTGTAGTCAAGAGTAACTACTGGGTCAGTTGACCGAGAAAATGGCCGTTACCGTTTTTGGAACAGAGGCATCAATAAACATTAAAAGATACAGCACTAATAGATATGCATACAAAACATCTTAGTGTTATTTATCAACAGCATACCTTTAAGGCCAAAAGAAGCAAAAATGTTTCAACAGAATAAAATCCTCGGTCAACAAAATCCCCAAGGAACAAGTAGTTTGTCTTCGGGCAGTCACCTCCAACTTTGAAAAGTTCTTTCATGTCGTAGAACTGTCCATGAATGTCTCCACATATCTGAGTGCAAGAAGCAAATATTAGTTTCTTAAATCACAATTATTTGAACACGTGTAGATATATCAGCCAGACAAAAGCACAACCAATGAATATACACATTACATCATTTTCCTTGAAAAAGACATGACAGGAATGAGAAATATTTTCCCCAGACCATCTCCAGAAGATAATGACACAGGAAATCTGGCATCACCTCACCAACGAAACCCTAGAGCCCTAATGCAAACACTAGTAAATCTCAATCAGAACGCAGTGAAATTTGGTTGCCCAAACGAACGGAATCGAAGCCTTCCCGCACATCAGTACATCTCCCAAGCACCCGCAATCTTCACCGGGACCTCGGGGAGCGACCCCGACTCGTTCGAGAGCGCGTCATTTCCCCCATTGAATCGCGCCCAAACCGCTTCCAATCGAAAAGGAGAGGGAGCTGCGCGCAAGCACGTACCGTGACGGGGGCGTCGACGCGCTGGACGTTACTCTCCTCGACGAGGATCTCCATGGCCTTGAGGCAGAGCGCCTTGACCTCCGCCTCCGCCAGCGGCTCGCACCGCTTGAGCTGCTCGATCTGCCGGTCCAGATCCGACGTCCCCATCTCGGCTCCTTCCCCCCTAGAGCTTCTAGAAGCTTCCGGAAGCGCGGCGCGCGCCTCGCCCTCCCTGCTTCCCGCTGATTCTGGAAGATTCTAGGGTTGGGAGGGGGAGGAAGGAGGAGGCGCGTGCAGTGCGGGCCGTGGTGGCATGTGGGGGCGAGCGTTTCGGGGCCGGTAAGGTTACCTCACTTTCGATTCCCGTCGCCGGGGAACATTTTTGATTTTCCCTGCCCCGTGTTCTCTTTGCCTGTCATATCTTTTTCTCCAGATTTAATGGTAGATATTACCTTTTACTCCCTCCGTTTTTAAATATTTGTCTTTCTAAAAATTTCAACAACCGACTATATACGAAGCAACATGAATGGATCTACACTCTAAAATATGTGTATATACATCCGTATGTGGTAGTCCATTTAAAATCTCTAAAAGGACAAATATTTAGAACAGAGGGAGTATTTTAAAATCAACCAAAGGTATCGACTAATTTCCTTCATAAAACATAAACTATAGTTGGAAATAATAATTTTTGTTATAAGTAAAGAGGAGTTAATGAATGAATAATGGTGTCACGCTCATCTTTCCTTCCCCTTTTTCTCACTTAAAAAAACAGTTACAAACCACATGGTGGGTATTGTGTGGTGTGTTTCTTGTGTACTTCTCCTCGAGTTTGCTCCAAGGGGTGACCCTTCTTCACTATCTCTACTCTTATAAAAAAACTGAGTTGGTGATGATGGTGTGTCTGCCATCTTGCAATATAGACCGTCCGATCTATATCTGACGGATAGAAAGCAAACTATGGCAATTTTGTAAAAAGATACCCGCACCTCTCTCCACATTTGCAGATAAGGTCTTCCCTCGTTCATCCTTAACTCCCACAACTTCATTATTGAGTAATTAATAAATGAAGCCTCTGGAACAATCTGGCATGGTGGCCGCTGCCGGCGTCGTTCATCCCCATGTCTCCGCTCTATCCGAGCACCAATCATTAGTTTTTACACATGGGATTACTCCTGCATGTGTCAATCACAACAGGTGTTTTATATAAAAAATGCATCTTGATGTTTCGTGCAATGCACGAGCATCTTGCTAGTCAATATATATTCTTGTGTGTGTGGCTTGACAGACTCAAAGGCAGGGGCGGAGCTCTGTTGGGGCCGACCTGGGCCATGGCCCGCCCAGTAATTTAACCAATGTTTTTACTTATGTATTCTTCCTATCCCAGCACCCCCAGCCCAGCTTTGCACATCCTCTGAATCTCTCGTAGACAACGCACTTGCGCACCACATCAGCGAGTGGGAACTGCACGACATCTTCATCCGCTCCCCATCTTGAAGCATGTAGCCGATCGCTGCCCCGGACCAGGGAGCACCGGCCACCGGAGCGAGCCTTCGGTTATCTCGCAGAGCAGTTGTCGGCCATGGCGCGGGGAGGGAGGGGTCACATCTGTCGTCAGATCGCATTAGTCGCGGGTCACCTCACGAATCTAACGTCTGTCCTGCTGCCAACAACGGTACCGGTGCATGAGCCCTTGCTCTGTGTGTTGCGCCTGCTCTACCCCAAGGCTCCAACATCCCTGCTCGCTGGTGCCGGACAAATTTTTGTTGAGATACATCATACATCCGAAGGGACTGCACACAGCAGTAGGGCAGCACCAAATTCTCCATTTGAGGTGAGCGATCCCCATGGCTCCTCTTCCCTCTCTCCCTCCCCACCCTTCCTCCCCTTCTCCTCCTCGGCTCGGCAGATCTGCGCCCCGCCCTTCCCCGGTGACTGGCGTCCGGTCGCCCTCACCTTCAGGTGTAGCTCCCCCTTCCCTATCCTCCCCTGTTTTCTTCGCAGGTGGATCCCTCCCCTTCCCTCTCTTCGCTGCCGGTTCTTGGATCTCGTTTTTGGGCGCTGTTGTCGGATGAGGAGGACTCGCGGTCTCTGCCTTCCTCCCCCGATGGTGCGGTGGCCTGCGCTGGGGAGGTGGCGGTCGCCTGCGCCGCCCCTCGCCCTCGTAAGTTTGCCCCCAGGGGTCGGGGCCGGCCGTTGGGGGTGTCTCCGTCGGCCGACGGCTGGTTCCGGGTCTCGCGGCGTCGGCGTAGATCTGGTAAGTTTGCGTCCACGTCTCCTGCGCTTGGTGTCTTGGGTCGTGCTCCTGATGGGGAGCTTGAAGGCTCTCCATCTCCCTCTCCGTCTCCGGCTGCGGGGGCTCCGTCGCCGGTGGTGGCGGCGGCGGGGCCGCTGGTCGCTCCGTGTACCCTAGATCCAGATCTCTGTGTAGTGGCCGCCGATTCGCGGGCCAGCTCCCCGTGTGGGCCTGCTGGGCATGTCTGGGCGGTGCTGGCTAGTGGGCCTTCCCCCCTCCCTCTTTTCGGTTATCGATTTCCCCCCACTGGTTTCTCTAGGCCCAGGTGGGCCCCCCGCCCGGTTACTGGCTCCCCGTCCCTCTCCGGCCCACTTGGCGAGCCGGGCCCAGGGGGGCACGGCTCGCTCGGGCTATTTATGGATCCCTCGCGGCTCGATACCCCCCTGCTAGGGTTTACTGCATCCGCCGCTGACTTGCGCCGCTATCGTCTTCCCATCCGTCGCATCATCAGATCCCCCCCACCTCCACCCCTCCTTCTTCCTTTTGCTGCGGTGATCTCCATGGACAAATCTAGGGGTTCTTCCTGCGAGGCGCTTTCTGGTTGCAAACGGCGCCGCGAGGATTCCCCCGCCTTCGCGGTGGAGCTGGAGCTTGAGGCTTCGCTCCGCTCCAAGCTGGAGTCGGAGCAAGCGGCGCGCGAGCAGGCGGCTCGTGCCCGCGAGGCCTGGGCTCCGGGTCCGGAGCGGGTGAAGGAGGGTGTGACTGGATCTGGCTTGCAGGGCTCTGGGTCTGGTCCCTCTCCTTCCCCGGTGGTGGACCCGTGGGAGGCGGCGGTGGCTTCTGGCGGTGGGATGTCTTCGTCCTCGGCTTCCCTCCCGGCTCCGGGGGTTGGGCGTGGTCCGTCGGCCCCGTCTCGGCCCCTACCTCCCCCTCCTCCTCGCTCGTTTGGGGCCGGATCTGGTTTTCGTCCGCCGCCTTGATCCTTCACGGGGCCGGCGCGTCGGCCGCCCGGTTCGGCTTCTGGGGATGGGATCCTTCCCCCTCCCCAATTGCAGCAGCAACCCCGCCCCTCTCCCTCTTCCCACAGCAACCCCTCGGCGCTTACCTGCTTCGCTTGCCACCGACCGGGCCACTTTCAGTCTCGCTGCACCAATCCACCATTCTGCTTGATTTGTCGCTCTGATGGTCACCTCATGGTCAATTGCATGGATAGACAGAAACCTCCCGCGGTCATCCAGTTTGGTCTGGGTCTTCCTGGCTGCTCCTTCTTAGCTTTTGATGGTGACCTGCCTGTTCGGGAGGTGGCTCCTACGCTGTCCAATGCGGCTATTGTCTCTGTCAAAGACCAAAAGATCTCCCCCAAACTCTGCTGGAAGGGCTTCGCATCTGGGATGTGGCTAGTTCGGACTGGCAAGTTGTGCAGCTGTCAGAGTTTGACTTCTCTGTCGTGTTCCCCTCCAAAGATTGCCTGCGAATGATTGCTTCTTGCACCAGCTTCACCTTACCTATTAATCAACTTGTGGTTTCTGTCAAAGCGGCTGCATCCAACGGTACTGCTGTTGGTCCTTTGTCTCAAGTGTGGGTGTTGATTGAAGATCTACCTGCTAGTCTGCGCTCATCTGTTTTCCTCATGTCCTTTGGGGTTTTGATTGGGAAACCCATCGAGGTGGATGAGAAGTCTTTGAACAAGGTTGGTCCTGCTCGGTTGAAGGTCTGGTGTGTTGATCCTGATCGGGTGCATGGCTTCATTGATGTCTATCCCTCTCCCAATGGCATCAGGTTGCGGGTGCGGGTGGAGGGGGCGACGGCGGCTGCTCCACCTTCCCCCCCTCCTCCTGCTAACCCTTCGGATAAACATGACAAGGAAGGGGATGGTTCTTTTGGTGGCCCCAATCAGAGTTTTGGGTCTAATCTCCGCTTCACTCAATCTGAATGGGATAGCCTGGCAGACTCAGAACGTGAGATGTTTCATTCTCAAGCGCCTGCTGGTGATGCTCCTCGTGAAGATGTAGTGATTCCCCCTTCAGTCCAGATGGCCCCCTTTGCTGCTGCTGATCTGCCTAAAGCTCCGCCCTGCTCGGCTACTCCTGTGTCTGCTGCATGCCCCAACCTCCCGGCTCGCCCTATCTCCCCCACTCGTTCGGATATTGAAGATCTCCCTGGCTCTCCTGCTCGTGATATGATGGAATCACAACACCCCTCGAAGAAGAAATCCTCAGTTCGCAAGTACTCGGCTAAGAGCCGGACCTCCTCGGGCTCGAAGCAATCTATGACGGGGATCTGTCGGCGTCTTGATCATGATCTGGGCTCCATGTCCCGCTCGGGCCCCCACGCTGGCTCTCCTGCTGCGCAGTCGCCTGCTATCCGCTCCCCGGTGTCCACGGCCCGCAAAGGTAGGCGGGTTTCACATTCTGGTGGCTCGATTCTAGAAAGGGCGGAGAAGCGGGCTGCGGTGAAGGACCTCCCTCCCCCAGGTACCTCCCCATCCCCATCGGTCGCTGTTTCTCCGGTTCGGGTGGTTTTACCTTCGATGTCTGATGATCATCTTTTAAACATTATGTCGGACGTGGGTTTGGTGGTTGATACTTCTGTTGGCTCTCCTAGTTCGCTCCTTGCTATTATTCGGGCTAATGAATTGGCACAAGCTACCATTGCGAAAGCCAAAGAGGCTGTTGCCTCGCGGGTGGCGGATGCTGATTGTGTTGTGGGGGAGGCTTCGGGTGCTGGTAGTGGCCAGCCCTCATCCTCATCCTGCCTTGCTAAGAGGGGTACTAATAAACGATCTAAAACCTGTGTGGCCCCCAGCAGGTCGAGCCTCCGTATCAAGAACCTTTCATATAAATGAGGGCCTAATTCTGGAATATTAGAGGGTTCGGTGCTAGGGGGCGCCGTGATCAACTGAAAGATTTGGTTCGTTCTAACTCTATTGACTTTGTGGGGCTGGTTGAAACGTTTAAGGATTCCTTTACCCGAGCTTTCTGCTATCGTGGGTATGGATAGATTTCAGTGGCAATCTTTACCGGCTTCGGGCCACTCTGGTGGGATTCTGATCGGTTCTAATAAGGATATTTTTGACTTTGTTGCTTTTGATCATGGGTTTTATTGGGCTAGTGTTGTTCTCTCGCATAGATCTATGAATGCCCTCTGTGAATTTATAGTTGTTTATGGGCCCGCGGATCACTCCTTTTCGCACCTTTTCCTTGATGAACTTTCGATCAAGCTTGAGTCCTGTTCTCTCCCGACGGTGATTGGGGGAGACTTTAATCTTCTGTGATGCCCTCTTGACAAGAATAATGATAATTTTTCCTGGTCTTTAGCCAATGCTTTTAACGACTTTATTAGTGTCAACGCCATTCGGGAGCTTCCTCGGGGGGGAGCCCGCTTTACTTGGTCTAATCATCAGGCGAACCCTATCAGATCCGTGCTTGATCGTGTCTTCCTATGTCCCAGTTGGGATGCCTTGTTTCCTAGGTCCTCTCTTGTAGCTAAATGTATTGTGGGGTCAGACCACACCCCCTTGATTCTGGATGATGGTTCCATTCGCAATAGACCTCCGACTAGATTTCAGTTTGATGCTTCTTGGCTGTCTGTTGATGGCTTTGTTGACATGGTTGCGGCGAAAATCTCCTAATCCCTCTCTCACAACCCCCGCTCTTTTGGCCCTCTGGATGATTGGCAGTCATGTGCCTATGCTTTACGAAAATTTCTTAGAGGCTGGTCGCGTAACCGTGCGGCGGAGGATCGCCGCTCCAAAGCCTTCCTTGAAAATCAGATCCTGGAGCTGGATCGTACTGCGGACTCTATTGGGCTCTCGGATGATGGTTGGGCTGTTCGCTATAATCTGGAGGCCGCTCTTCTGCAGCTGCATCATCAGGCTGAGATTTACTGGCGTCAGAGGGGCACCCTCAATTGGACTCTCAAAGGAGACGCTCCTACTGCTTATTTCTTTGCGATTGCAAACGGTAGGCATAGGCGTTGTGAGATTAATAGCCTATTGATTAATGGTATGCGCTCTACAGACCAATCTGTGATTATGGCTCACGTGGTGGACTTCTTTTCGTCTCTGTTAGGGGCTAAACCTCCATCGGGCCTGTCCATCTCCCCCCACCTCTGGAGTTCTGGTCTTAAAATTTCTCCTGAGGAGAATGCTTCCTTGATGATTCCGCTCTCCGATCAGGAAATCTGGGATGTGGTTAATTCTGCCAATACTAATGCTGCTTCTGGGCCTGATGGCTTCTCCATCCCTTTCTTTCGGAAATTTTGGCCCTAGTTGAAACAGTTGGTGTGTAACGTTATTCAGGGTTTTTGTCTTAGTACTGTCGACATCTCTCGCCTGAACTATGTTGTTATATCCCTGATCCCTAAGGTTAAGGGTGCTAATGTCATTTCCCAATTCCGGCCTATAGCGTTGATTAACAACTTTGCCAAGTTCCCTTCCAAAGGATCTGCGAACCGGCTGTCTCCGGTAGCTCACAGAGTTATTAGTCCCTTCCAATCTGCTTTTATCAAAGGGCGCTTTATTTTAGATGGCATTCTCTCCCTTCATGAGATAGTTCATGACCTCCATGTGCGAAAATCCAAAGCTATCATTCTCAAACTAGACTTCGAAAAAGCGTATGACTCGGTTAGCTGGTCTTTTCTCAGGCAGATTCTTCTTGCCAAAGGTTTCGACGGTGCCTATGTTCACCGTATCATGCAGTTGGTCTCGGGTGGCCACACTGCAGTTGCCGTAAATGGCGCTATTAGCAACTTCTTTGCGAATGGGAGGGGCCTCCGCCAAGGGGATCCGGCCTCCCCTGTTCTTTTCAACTTTGTGGCTGACGCTTTCTCCTGTATGCTCTCCAAAGCGGCTCGATGTGGACACATTATTCCTGTGGTCTCTCACCTACTTCCGGAAGGGGTCTCTCATTTGCAATATGCGGATGACACAATCATCTTGGTAGAGTTGGACAATGCCTGTATTGCCAATCTGAAATTTATTCTGTTGTGCTTCGAAGCTGTTTCTGGTCTTAAGATCAATTTCGCCAAGAGTGAGGTTATGGTGACGGGGGTTGACCGGGCGGAGGCCTTGCGGGTGGCCAGACTCCTCAACTGCTCCTTAGGTTCCTTTCCTTTCAAATATTTAGGTCTTCCTATCTCTCCTGGTCTGCTTCACGCGAAAGACTTCGCTCCGGTGGTTGCTAAAGTGGGGAATAGGGTGCTTCCTTGGAGGGGTAGGTATAATACCAATGCTGGCAAAGTGGCTCTAATCAATTCTTGCTTATCCTCTCTCCCGTTGTTCCTTATGGGCTTTTACCGTCTCACGGATGGTGTGCATGCTGGCTTTGACAAACATAGGGGTGGCTTTTATTGGAATTCTGCAGATAACAAAAGGAAGTATAGGTTGGTTAAGTGGCAGCTTATGTGCAAGCCTAAAAGCCTTGGGGGGTTAGGCATTATTAATACTCGGGTGATGAATATTTGTCTGCTCATTAAGTGGTGGTGGAAAATTATGACGGTTGGGGCCGATGTGCTGTGGTTTTCGATTCTTAAGGCTAAATATTTTCCTAACTCCAACCCTATGTTTGCCCCTGCGCGGCGTGGTTCGCAGTTTTGGAAAGCCCTTGTTAAAGTCCGGCCGATTTTTTTGGAGCACGTTAAGTTTTGTGTGGGTAATGGGTCTGCTGTTCGTTTTTGGTTAGATTGGTGGTCCGGGGATGCTCCCCTGGCTGTTAGCTTTCCGGTTCTGTTCTCTTATTGCCCCAATCCGCAAATCTCCATCGCGGAGGTGGCTGCTAATAATTGGGACTTGGCTTTTCGTCGGGCCCTGTCTCTTGAAGAGTTGGAAGAATGGCAAAGTCTTTCTTCCCTCTTTCCTGTGCTCTCGGAGGAGGCTGACTCTGTGGTTTGGCCACTTACGGCCTCTGGGCTATTCTCGGTCAAATCGTTATATTCTAGACTCATTGGTGGTACTACTTCGGCTCGCTTCTCTTGTATTTGGAAATCTAAGGTCCCTCCTAAGATTAAGATTTTCCTCTGGCAAGCCTTCCGAGGTCGCCTTCCTTCTGCTGATCAGATCAAAAAACACAATGGGCCGGGCTCGGAATTCTGTAACTTGTGTGGGGCTTTGGAAAACTCTAATCACATCTTTTTCAACTGTGTTCTTGCCAAATTAGTTTGGTCTTGCGTAAGATCATGGCTTCGGGTCTCCTGGGATCCCTCCTCTTTCGCAGACACTAGAACCCTAGCCAAATCTCTGGTAGGGGTCACCAAGAGGGTATTCTGGGTTGGCTTGGGAGCCTTATGTTGGGCTCTTTGGACCATTAGAAACAAATTTACTATTGAACTTACCTTCCCATCTAAGCCTGCTGACGTTCTTTTCAAATCATGTATATTCTTGCAGCAGTGGAGATTATTGACTAAGGAGCCAGATCGGGACGCCCTGGACCTGCTCATCGCCAAAATTCGGGCTTCAGCCTCTCAGATCTCCGGGACGAATCATGGCGTATAAGCCTGGTGCTGTAGTTTGCGGGATTAGGTCTCCTTCTCTCCCCGGCCTGCGTGCCGTGTTTGGCAGCTGCCTGTTTCGTTAGGAATTTGGGCCTATTTAACTTCTCTTTGTGTTTCTGAGACTGTGTGAACCTTGGGTATTCATGACGCTGCCATGTGGCTTTATTTATAAAGTCGGGCTTTGGCCTTTTCTCTAAAAAAAATTCTCCATTTGATAAGCAATGGCATGATAAATGTACATATGTGCTCGCTCCATCTTGTAACATTGTATCATACACTAATGCTTATGATTCAGAGTTTCAGAAAAGTTGTGTTCTTATTTAGTCTAGCCCGCCTAGCTTTTTCTTTCAAGCTCCGCCACTGCTCAAAGGTGTCCTATCACATGCGCACCTTAAGCACGATAATGATGTGAACGTTTGGCTCCAAGTGATATCTAAATCGACGTCGCCATTGGCCATGGCCAATGCCACCCTCCCCTTTCATCGATCCACTGCAAGCCAAATTCGCTCACACGATCAACAAGAACATCTTACTGACATATACATCTTCATCGTTGAGCAGGCGACGTGGTCGTGCAAGGCAGTCATGAGGTGTCCATGTCAGCGCAAATTTAGTCCGGTGTGGACATGTCTTGCATGCATGGTGTATGTTCCATGCATGGCCGATGGCGTGGTCAGACCTTCCGCACAATAGCACCAGCAGCCATGGTGGTGGGAACGGTCGATTTGTAAGTATAATGCTCAAGGCATGAGGGTGGGGTTTTGCTGATGTGGAGGCATGAGTTGCATATGGTGGTTGTTAAAGATGGACTTAATAGAAGCGGCTTGCCGCGATGTATGGTGTCAATAGCAACATGTCGAATCATGTGTTATGAGTATTTGAATGGCTTCGCTAGCAGGGTTGTCATTTGAATTCCTATGATATCATGATTTGTGCATAATGGGAAGTTCTTAAAAGCTTAGAGTGATATACAGATGACGGGTTTTAGTACTTCATACCAATTACAATGCTATGAGTATGTGAATAGTTGTGTGAGTTGAATGCTTAAATATTAACAGTTTGAAATGTGATGATATGTTACTATCCAACATGATATTTGGCTTGTGGTGTATGTAAGATGGGTGAGAAATACTACATGCACACTATAAAATTCAGTACACTCCTTGTTACGTTTTGAATTGTTATATATTTTAGAAGGCAAAAGAGTTTTTTAAGCTGTTGAGGCCATCAGATTTTTGGGTGATATGCTTCAAGGTAGTTTTTAGTTTGTTCATGAATATACTTTATCTTCTTGCAAAATGAAGGTAATTGTTGTGGTTGAGGATAGGGACTAGAGGGGGTGAATATTCCTATGAGACATGAGTTTTAAGGGCTAAGAGATTTTAACTTCAAGCAACAAGGACTGAGCTATCACAAGAACTGAGCATGTAATATATAGTAATAAGCAACAGAAAGGTATTGCTCTTGCAAGTAAGGTTGTGGTAGGGTCTAGAGAATGCAAACACTTGTGGCATGAGCATTTTTACCGTGATTTGGATAGTTGACGCTATCTTACGTCCAAGTCAATAAAACTTCGAACTAAAGGGTTCTATGATCCAAGGATCTCGGTTTGTCGCCCATCAAATGGCCCACGAAGCACAACCAGCCTATTACATCATGGCTTGCACTTAGAAGCCCCACTAAAATGTAGATCTTCACAAATGAAATGATCTAGATGACGACTAGAGGGGGGTGTGAATAGGAGTTTTAAAACTTTTACGGATTTGGCTTTATCCTAATGCAGACTTAAACTAACGGATACTTTTCAAGCACAAATCCTAAATATGCTAGGCTCAACTAAGTGCACCAACAACCTATGCTAAACAAGATAGGCAATTAAGCAAACTAGCAAGCACAAATTATATCACAAGATATGGAAATGAAGGAACAACTAAGCAATTCAACTATCACAAGATATATCAATATGGGCAAGTATGAATTGCGGAAAGTAAAGGGTGTGGGTATGAGATAACCACAAGTGAGTCGGGGACGTGGATTTATCCCGAAGTTCACACTCGTGAGAGTGCTAATCTCCGTTAGAGCGGTGCTGTAGCCAAAGCTCCAGGGCGTCACCAAGTGACTCACCGTATTCTCCCTTTCGAGTCACCCCCAACGGATGAGCCTCGATTCACTCGGGGTTGGTCTTGAAGGCGACCACCACACCTTTACAAACCTCTCCGGAGCACACCACAACCACGGAAGCTTCCGGAGGAACTTGACCACCTAGGCCACTTGAACACCCTTCCTCGGAGCACACCACAAAAGGAAGCTTCCGGGGGAACCTTGGCCACATAGGCCTCTTCACAATCTTCTCAATATATCACCAAACCGTCTAGGAGGCAAAGCCTCCAAGAGTAATAAACTCACGGGCTCTCACACGAACAAATCAATGCGGGGAGCTCAAACCAATGAAACAAATGCAATGCAAGGTCAAGCAACAAATGCTCAACTCACTCTCTCAATCTCACAAGATGCAACTCAAGAAAGTGGGAGATTGAAGAGAGGCGATGCAATGGAGGAAATCAACAAATGACTCCAAGATCCATCCACAAATCACCCTTCACTTAGAAGGGAGATAGGGGTTTGGGAGAGGTGGTAAGAGGCTCAAAATGATGTTTAGAATGTGAATGAACAACCCCCAAACCGGTGGGGAGGAAGGGCTCTTTTATAGCCAACTTCGAAAACTAGCCGTTGGGGCTCCAACGGGCACTTCCTGGACACCCCGTGCCCACGGGGGTTTAGACCCCGTGCCCACGGGGTCCCGTGCGCACGGTACAGGCCCGTGTGCACGGGGCCCCGTGCCCACGGGGGTCAAAAACCCCGTGTCCACGGGGTACCCAGAACAGCCTGCAGCAGCCCACTAAAACAGTGATAACTTTGGCATACGGACTCCGAATTCGATGATCTTGGGCTCGTTTTGAAGCTATGGAAAAGCCCAAGGTCCTCACATAGAGAAACACCCAAGATCAACAATAAATAATGATGCAACTAATGCAAAGGTTTGAGCTCTCTACATGCGACATGATCAAGCTACTTGCCCGAGAGTCCCTCTTGATAGTACGACTATCAAACCTGTAATCCGGTCTCCCTCCAAGCACCATGAGACCGGCAAAACTAGGAAAACCTAGCTAAGGTATACCTTTGCCTTGCATATTCAACTTGAGCTTGGTGATGACTCCAATTCTTGTCTCAAGTTGGAAACCCTTTCTTGTCCACAACCACTTGGTGAAGATGCTTGAATTGATTCCTCATATTGTAATGAGGGAAGCCTTAACTTAAGCCCATCTTCACATGAGCATTATCATGATGTGGACCGCAAGCTTCAAAGCATATAACCTCCGGCTTCTCATCTTGCACTTGGACTCCTCGAACCCGATGACCATCACCACTTGATGTCATCCACACATAGGCTACTTGAGATCTTTCCTTTTGATGCAAGCCCATGAGAAACACCTAACCCACATAGACATACCAAACACATAGCATGGGTTAGGTAACAAAGAACAATTCACAATTACTTACCATACCACTAGATCACTTGATCTCACGTGGTACAATGTTTGTGCTTTGAGAGTTGACCACTTAGATATAATCTTCGAGCTTCATCTTGGTCAACCAACATCTTTACTCGAAGCTCCATCTTGGTTTCTTGAAAGCCACAATGAACTCTTCATTTCCCTTCATTGCTTCAAGACTATATCACCAAAGACTCTTCCATGACCATATCAAGTTCCACTATGAATATCATCTTGGTCACCACTTGCCCTTCTAAAAACTCCATCACAATCTCTTGAGAGGCATAATGAATTCGTCACTCTAGTTGCTTGCTTCAAGACTTGATCAACCAAAACCCAACACATGAGCTCACCATGATCTTGTCTTGAGACCATAACTTGAATTCTTCTCTTTGATTATTCTCTCAAGCCCTTGATCCTTAAAAGCCCTCCATCATAATATCTTGAGAGGCACAATGAATTCTTCACTCTAGTTGTTTGCTTCAAGACTTGATCAACCTAAACCCAACACATGAGCTCACCATGATCTTGTCTTGAAACCATAACTTGAATTCTTATATTTGATTACTCTCTCAAGCCTTGATCCTCGGGATCCCAAATATATCGATCTTTGAGATCCTCCAATGCACTCCATCATGAACATAATTAGACTAGGCATTGAAACCAATCTTGATGGTTTCAATAGAAGTACTCGAAGGCCAACTTGAAACCTCACTGGATATGGGATCTCGAGAGCCAACACCTAGGCCCCGTGAGCACAGGGTATCCAGAGAGTTGACACTTGACCCCGTGCGCAAGGTACAAGCCCGTGTGCACGGGGTATCCAGAAAAGGATACCATGAGGACTTCTTCGGATGCTTTGATGGCAGACTTCACAAAACAACCCAATGCACTTCAAGCATCACTATGGAACATATCTTCATATAAGATTCAATGCACTTGATGCTCCATAGGAATTGTCATTTAATACCAAAGCATAGGGCAAATATATCTTCATATATATATGGACTTCATCCTTGATTCCGTCCAATATCCTTGAGGCACTATCTTAATATATATGGACTTCATCCTTGATTCCGTCCAATATCCTTGAGGCACTATCTATGGACAAAACCTTCAAATATATCTCACTGAAAACATTAGTCCATAGAGATTGTCATTTAATTACCAAAACCACACTTAGGGGCTACATGCCCTTTCAATCTCCCCCGTTTTGGTAATTGATGACAATCTCAACAAGAGGGTTTATATAATGAATTTAAAACAAGTATGCAATCTATCCGAGAATAAATTGTATACTTGAGGTGGTTTTGATAGCTTCAAACATCACAAAGATAGTTGATGTTATCAAAACCAGTTGTACTAGCGTCGAAATACTACAGAATAATTTGATGCTAGTAGAACCACAATATATAGAGCAAACTCCCCCACAATATATGCATAGGAAATAACTTGGTAGAGTTTCCTCTATATACACATCCATGCAATGAGCAAGCACAAAAAAAGTAGATAAGCATGAATGACAGGAACCAACCCACTTCACCTAAACCCTCTAAACTTCTCCCCCATTGGCAACAAGTGCCAAAATGGAATAAAAATCTAGACGGCCAATATAGTATGAGTTCCTCCTTAATTTGTGCATTTCTCATATTATGAGTGGAATCAAATGCACATATCCAGTTATGAACAAATGAAGAAATTCACACATTCAAAGGATCCAAAGAACATATTTTGGACAAGGGATAATGGAGATATCCAATATGATAATCATGCTAAGCATGGGTCCAAAATATATCCACCAACTCATGAGTGAAAACATATGTGCAAAACATACAAGCACTCACTCAACAAGTACTAATCATGCCATGATGCAACACACACAATGTTGACTCTAACTTGAATAAATGCATGAAGTAAGTACTTGTTACCAAGAGAGAAATCATTGGTTCAAGAGGCCCTTGATCTAGTACGCGAACATGAGGAACTTGATCTTGTTCTTGGATAGGTACATGATCTCCCATAACATCTTGCTCTTGTGTTGGGGGTGATGACTTCCCTTATGGTCGATCCACAAGAGGGGCTCTTACTCCTTCTTCTTCTACATGGACGAGGGGTGTTTCTTGTGGAAGAATATGACCAATCCCCATTGTACTTGTAGCTTGGGAAGGAGCCTCATCACCTACAACACTTGAAACAAATTGCTCCTCATGGAAGCTGTTATTCTCATCACACTCCACATTCACCATTTCCTCAACACATCCCGTGGATTTATTGAGAATATAGTAAGTGTGGGAGTTTGATGCATATCCAACAAAAAGACCCAAATTTTGTATAACAGGGTTTACATGGTGAGAATGAAACACTTACAACCGAACCGGGTTTTCATTTATCTTCTCTATCAAATCAATGAATCAACCAAGCTTGGCTCTAATAATTTTCCATGGTGTCTCCACCTTCCTCATGAATAAGCCAATCATCCAATGCTTCTCCAATGTACCTAAAACACATTAAGGTACAATTTGGTCCCCAAACTTATTGGGTCCGAAGTAGTAAGCACAACCACAATACATAGGGCAAACTCCACAATAAGTATGTGCAAAAGGATATGAACTTGAATTTCATGCACACCTTTAACCATTAATGATATTATGGAGTTTACCCTATATAGAGGATCAAGAGAGCAAGCAAGGCATGAAGAAGTATATAAATAAATATGCATGCACATGCCTACCAAGATCCAAAGAGATATAATTTGGGCAAAAGAACCCTTAAAAGATGAATACTCCAATGATGACATACAACATTCAAGTTGTCCAAATTATATCAAAGTGACGAATCCACACAGGACCGCACACAAAGTACAACATATGAACTAAGAGAAAAAACAAAGACATAAAGGATATACACTACACACATGCTCAAAGGCTTATCTCACTCAAGTAGATAATAGATAGTACAAGGAGTGAGATAAGGCAAGTTGAAGCACAAGCCGAGAAGAAGATGATCATAAAATTCTACCACAAGAAGAAATACCAATTGGTATTTGGAATTAACACTCGGTGGTAGAATCCAAAGAAGCACAAGATCATAATCAATAAACACCCCATGCGCACGGGGGTCAAAAGACCCCGTGCACACGGGGTATCCAGGGAGTTACGCAGTACCCCGTGCACACGGGGGTCAAAAGACCCCGTGCGCATGGGGTACCCAGAGAGTTACGCAACACCCCATGCGCACGGGGGTTAAAAGACCCCGTGCGCACGGGGTATCCAGAACTTTTCTGGTGCAACTTTCTGGATACCACGGCAGGCATACAATAGAGGCAAATAACCACCTAAAAGAGATAACTAATGGATACTCTGAGAAACTGAATTTCAAATGAGCTTGACATACCACATAGTGACTAGATAATATTGAGTATCAATACTATGTGGTATTTCTCATATTCACATTTTGGGTTTGTGATGTGCACAAAACATAACACTCCCCCATAATGTGATGATCCACTAATATCTCGCAAGAGCCAAACAACATACAAATAAGGCTCAAGACAACAAGCATTACTATATGATGTGCAATGCAACCTACACATGCTAGAAAACACAAATCAAGCATACTAGGAAGCACAACATATAAATGCACATTCTAGATACAAAACCTAAGCAAGCAAGGGGCGAGTAACTTTCAATGTAAGCAATACAAATACAAGTTACCACAAGGAGGAACACTGGATAGATAATATGAAGATAATCCACATGACTTGGCTCGAACAAATAAATGGTGAATATTCTTTTCTTCATGAACTAGCCAAATCTCCAATGTCCCCCACACACCTATTGATCAAGGTTGAGCTTGATGGTCCCCAAACAAGTTGGGTCCTAAGAAGTTAGACACAATAGGCTTGGCAACCCAAATGGCCTTTTCCATTTCCAAACCACTTTGGGCGCCAACAAACTTGGCAAACAAATTGCCAACAACATCCTTCCTAAGCAAATAAGATCATTGACTAGAGGAGGCTTAGGGACGTTATCGTTGGGACAAGATGAAGATATGTGTCCCTTCTCACGACAAATATAGCAACATGTGCTCCCCCTTCTCTTCTTCTTTACTTTCTCAATTTGGGGAGCATTTCCTTGGTTCATGTAACGCCCCGGATTCGATGCGCTAGGTGTCTGCTAGTTATTCGCCGTTGTTGCCATGTCATTTGCTTGCGTGTTGCATTTTGCCATGTCATCATCTGCATTTCATCCGCATGTTTTTCAAAACTTGCATCCGTTCGGGTTCTCCTGGTTCTCTCCGTTGTCCGTTCAGAGTCCGGACCTCTCGCCCGTGCCCCGTCGCCCCTCTCAGACCTTGTGTTCATGTGCGGGTGTTAAAGGTTCTCGGAATGTACCGAGTCTTGCCAAGCGGCCTTGGTATAGCACCGGTAGACCGCCTGTCAAGTTTCGTGCCATTTGGAGTCCGTTTGATACTCCAACGGTTAACCGCGCAGCCCGAAAACCCCCTTTCTCTTTGCAGCCCAACACCCCCTCCAAAGTGGCCCAAAACCCAGCAAACTCCCCTCCATGCTCTTGGTCATTCGATCATGATCATGTGGGCGAAAACCGCTCCTCATTTGGACTCTCCTAGCTCCCTCTACCTACAAATAGGTGCACCTCCCCCGAAATTCCCGCAGTCCAAACCCTAGCCAAACTCCTCCCCGCCGCCGGACATGTCCGCCTCCGCAGCCGGACACGTCCACCGCCAGCCTCCACGTCGCCCGGACCAATCCGGGGACGCCACGTCACCCTGCCGCCGCTCTCCTCCAACCGGCGCGCACCACCTCACCCCCCCGCGCCCACATCGCCGCCGCCACCCGGGGCCCAGATTCGGCCCGCCCCGGGGCCGAACCGGGCCTCGCCGGGCCCGCTCACCGCCGCACGCCTCTGCTGCATCAGCCCCGTCGCCCAACACCGCGCTGGAGCCCGGCCTCGCCGCCGGCCACCTCGCCGCCCGGCGCCGGCGACCTCGCCTCCGCCGCCGCCGCGACCCCGCGCTCGAGTTCTCGCCGCCCGCGCCCCTGCGCGCAACCCCGCGCCCCCCTGCCGAAGCTCCGCTGCTAGTCACCGCCCGGCGCCGTCGCCACCGGAAAGTGCCGCCTCGCCGAATCTCGCCTTGCGGGCCTCCTCCTCGCCCGATCCGGTCGGCGACCACCGGATTCGGCCGCTGGCACTCGTCCCCGCCGCCGACGTCCTCCTCTGGCGGCCCCGCGCCTCGCCGGAGCCCCGCGCCTTGCTGGAGCCCCGCCAGCGCCGCCGTTGCCTGCCTCCTTCCGACGTGGGCTGGCCCTCGCCTCGGCTTCGTGGGCCGGCCCGATCCAGCACCCCGTGGCCCAGCCAGCTCCGCAGCCCAGCGTGCCGGCCCGCCTCGTCCTCCACCGTCATGGGCCGAAGCCCAGGGTGAGCAGCCCGTCTAAACCCCGCACGGTGCGCCGCTTATCTAAATCGCGCTTGTTCTGTTTTTTTTCAAAACTGCTGTCCCCAGAACTCATAAAATGTTGCATCCTTTGACCTGCTGTAACTCTGCATCCATAGCTCCATTTCGTGCGTGTAATATATAAAATTGTTCGTCTCAATGAGTACTTCATTTCATTCCATTGCATCATGTTCATTTGAGTCCATCTTGAGGCCTAAATCATCGTTGCAAGAGTGCTTCATGATGTTGACTGTTGTCTGTTAACAGAACATGCTCATTTGTCATTTTTGCCATGACTGATGTGTGCATCCTATGAGGTTGATGTCTACATGTGTTTTGATCCATGCCATGCCATCTTTACAGTGGTGTATGCCATGTATTTTTGTGATCAATGTGGTGACTAGCACAAGCATGCAAACTAGGCTTCGCGATGTTGCTGATTTTAGTCCCTGTTCTGCTGTTATTTTGATGCCATGTAAACTTGATGCTACAAAGAGATCCATGCATATTTTGAGGTATTTCAGTAAGGATGTTTTGAACATATGGTTTTCCTCTATCCATTCATGCCCCTGGTTGCATTTATAGCCTGCTATAGCTTGTTGTTTCCTTGCTCCAAAGTTGCTAAATAATGTTGCTGTCAGCCTGTTAACATTAAGTTCAGTTGTTGCCATGCTTGTTGTTAGTGATCCATGTACCCTATGAACTTTCTATTGCCATGCTTAGCTTTATAAACATGCCTTCTTACTGTTGGTTGCCTTGCCATGCCTTTTATTGCTCTATGGTGAGTGGTACAAGCTCACCAACATGCCTACTTATTGTTGTTCCTGCCATGTATGAATCTGTATTATAACTTGCCATGTTTACATGGGTGCCATCATATTTTCTGATCCTTTTTGTCTATGGTCAGTAAGGGACTTTTGTTCTATGCATTTAGTAGATTCATGCCATGCCTTTTTTTGCCATGATAAGTTCCTGTAACATGTTGCTTGATAGCTCTAAACATGGCAACCTGATGTTATTTTCTGCAAAGTCTGAACTGTTATTATTTGCAATCTTGCCATGTGTGTTTGAGCATGTTCTAGTGATTTCTGGAGATAACTCAGTGTTCATGTTTTGCTATGCTTTACCTGTGCATCATGCCCATGCCTTTTTTTTCTTGTTGAGGTCCTGTAGCATGTTGTTTTGATGCTTGCAAGATGCCTAGTTGCTGTTTTGGACAGATTGTTGCTATAACTTGTTTCATGTGTGTGTTGAACCGTTGCTCCGTTTTGAGTGTGCTCTATATGAAACTTGCTTGTTTTTGTGTGTAGCTTCATATTATCATGTTGCATCCTTGTTTTGAGGTGTTTGCTTGATGTTTGTATACATTGTGCATCAATGACATGTTTAACTTATTTTGCTCATATCTTCTAGGCCGTAGCTCCGAACTAAATGAACTTTATATGTAACTTGACTAGAATCTCGTGTAGATCATCTTGGTGCATCTTAACTTGCTGTTTAACAACTTGAACATAAGGTTTATTCAGATCTGGACCAATTTCGAAATTTGCATATGAGGACTTACCGGAATTGTTATATGTTGTTCCCGGCCTCATTTAAACTTGCCTTGATGTGTTGTTTTGTTTCGCATCATCCCTTGCCATGAGTAGCTTCATGTAGTCTTGTCTTGCATCATACTTGTTTGTGCATCATGTCATGTTCATGTGTGGTGTGTTTACCATGTTGTGTGCTTCTCTCGATAGTTCCCGTTTCGTTGCGATCGTGAGGATTCGTTCGTCTACGCTTGGTTCGGCTTCATCCGTTCATCTTCTTCATGGACTCGTTCTTCTTCCTTGCAGGATTTCAGGCAAGATGACCGCTACCCTGGATCTCACTACTATCATTGCTATGCTAGTTGCTTCGTTCTATCGCTTTGCTGCACTACCTATCACCTGTTTATCAAGCCTCCCATATTGCCATGAACCTCTAACCTTTGACACCTTTCCTATGCAAACCGTTGCTTGGCTATGTTACCGCTTTTGCTCAACCCCTCTTATAGCGTTGTTAGTTGTAGGTGAAGTTGAAGATTGCTCCATGATGGACAGGTTTATGTTGGGATATCACAATATCTCTTATATTATTAATGCATCTATATACTTGGTAAAGGGTGGAAGACTCGGCCTTATTCCTGGTATTTTGTTCCACTCATACCGGTGTTATGTTCCCGGATTTTGTGTTCCTTACGCGGTTGGGTGATTTATGGGACCCCCTTGACAGTTTGCTTTGAATAAAACTCCTCCAGCAAGGCCCAACCTTGGTTTTACCATTTGCCTCACCACCACCTATACCTTTCCCTTGGGTCAGCCAACCCGAGGGTCATCTTTATTTTAGCCCCCCCGGGGCAGTGCTTGTCTAAGTGTTGGTCTGAACCGAGCAGCCTGCGGGGCCACCTCGGGGAAACTCGAGGTCTGGTTTTACTCGTAGCTTGACTTATCCGGTGTTGCCTTGAGAATGAGATATGTGCAGCTCCTATCAGGATTGTCGGCGCATCGGGCGGCTTTGCTGGTCTTGTTTTACCATTGTCGAAATGTCTTGTAAACCGGGATTCCGAGTCTGATCAGGTCTTCCTGGGAGAAGGTATATCCTTCGTTGATCGCGAGAGCTTGTCATGGGCTTAGTTGGGACACCCCTGCAGGGTATAATCTTTCGAAAGTCGTGCCTGCGATTATAGGCAGATGGGAATTTGTTGATGTCCGGTTGTAGATAACTTGACACCAGATCCGAATTAAAACGCATCAACCGTGTGCGTAGCCGTGATGGTCTCTTTTCGACGGAGTCCGGGAAGTGAACACGGTTTTGGGTTATGTTTGACGTAAGTAGGAGTTCAGGATCACTTCTTGATCATTGCTAGCTTCATGACCGTTCCGTTTGCTCTCTTCTCGCTCTTATTTGCGTATGTTAGCCACCATATATGCTTACTCGCTGCTACAACCCCACCACTTTACCCCTTCCTTTCCCTTTAAGCTTTGCTAGTCTTTATACCCATGGTAATGGGATTGCTGAGTCCTCGTGGCTCACAGATTACTACAACAACAGTTGCAGGTACAGGTTTATACGATGATCATGACGCGAGAGCGATGTTTGCTTATTTTGGACTTCTTCTTCTGCTTCTTCTTTGATCAGGGGATAGGTTCCAAGTCGGCAGCCTGGGCTAGCAGGGTGGATGTCGTTGGAGTTTCTGTTTGTGTTTCATCCATAGTCGGATGATGCTCTTATGTATTGTGATGTTGAATTCGTGTGGCATTGTATGCCTTATGTATGTATCACCATCTATTATGTAATGTTGATGTAATGATATCCACCTTGCAAAAGCGTTTCAATATGCGGGTCTATCCTTGGTGGGACCTTCGAGTTCCTTTTGGATAGGGTCGCATATTGGGCGTGACAGTTCATTATTGGTAGTGGCCTTTCTTCAGCTTGAGGTTGACCTTGAGATTGAACTTGAGGTTGACCTTGAGATTGAACTTGAGGCCGCTTCCCTTGTTGCTTCACATTTGAAGCCTTCTTCTTCAATGGACAAGATCTCACATGGTGTCCAACATTCTTGCACTTGAAGCATGTGATGTTGGCCGGATTCTTGACTTGGTCTTGTTCCTTATTCCTTTTCTCAGACTTCTTGTTGTTGGAGATGAAACCAAGTCCACCCTTGTCATGAGGGGATTTTTGACCACTCAAAATATTGTTGAGAGTGGAATTTCCTTCATGACACATTTCCAAGTCTTTCTTCAAAATAGTGACTTGAGCCTTGAGCTCTTTGTTTTCCTCTACAAGGTTAGTATCAACAAAAGTACTAGAGGAAGTAGAAACTTCATTATTAGAGCAACAAGGCAATGAGAGCAATTCATCACAAGAATCAGCTATAATATGTCTAGATGAATTTCTAGGACTAGCACATGTCAATAAATCATTTTGAGTAAATATAGTGCTAATGTCCACATGAGGTTCACGAGATGTTACCTTAGTCACAATAGCCTCATGAGCTAACTTTAGCCTTTCATGGGAGATTAGAAGGTCATCATGAGAGCCCGAGAGCTTTTCATGACTTTCTTCTAATTTCCCATAATTGCTAGTTAGCAAAACAAGTTGAGCCCTTAGCTCAACATTCTCCTTCAAGATAGATGCTTCACAAGAAGTAGAGTTAGTAGCACAAGCATCATTGACAATATGAGAGGAGCTAGAAGAAACTAGAGACTTCACATGAGTAGCTTGAAGTTCCTCATAAGACTTACAGAGTTTGGTGAGCTCTCCTTTGACATTCTTGTAGACAAGGTCAAGGTGCTCAAAATCCTCTTTAAGTTGATCATGAGCAACTTCAATCTCTTCTTTAGAAGACTCTAAGTCTCTGAGAGTTTCTAGAGCATCAAGAAGGTTACAATCAAGTTTTCATTTTGTTCTTGCTCTTCATGAAGTAAATCATTACACTTTCCAAAATGAGTGATAAGATCTTTAAACATCTCATAAGTGTTCTTATTTACCCCACGAAGAGAATTACCAATTTCATATATTTCTTGACTCATATCCCTATCACATTCATCATTACTCTCATCAATATCATTACAAAGAGTAGATGATACCTCAGTATTACCTCTTGCCATGAGGCACATGTGAACATTGGAGGTTGATGATGATTCTTTTGGAGAGGGAGTTTCTTTATCATCAAGAGTAGGATATCCACGTCCATGCTCTTGACACTCATAGCATTTCCTCTCCAACAAGGTGATGTCCTTCTTTGCTCCTCTAGCAATTTCCTCATTAATGATGTGTGCACTATTTTCTCTTGTTTCCTCTACATGGTTAGTCAAACAACAACTAGAGGAAATAGAAGCACATAGATCATGGAAACAAGGAGTATCAATCATATCATCACAAAAGGTATTCAAGGAATCTCCAAATGATATGCATGGACTATCAGCACAAGAATGTAAGTCATTTTTGCTAGATATGCTCAAGTCCATAGAATCTACAACACTACCATGTATACATGTAAGATCATCAATGTTGAGCACATCATCACAATCATCACAAATGATATTTGAAGGAAATATGCCCTAGAGGCAATAATAAAGTTATTATTTATTTCCTTATATCATGATAAATGTTTATTATTCATGCTAGAATTGTATTAACCGGAAACATAATACATGTGTGAATACATAGACAAACATAGTGTCACTAGTATGCCTCTACTTGACTAGCTCGTTTATCAAAGATGGTTATGTTTCCTAACCATGGACAAAAGAGTTGTCATTTGATTAACGGGATCAAATCATTAGGAGAATGATGTGATTGACTTGACCCATTCCGTTAGCTTAGCACCTGATCGTTTAGTATGTTGTTGTTGCTTTCTTCATGACTTATACATGTTCCTGTAACTATGAGATTATGCAACTCCCGTTTACCGAAGGAACACTTTGGGTGCTACCAAACGTCACAATGTAACAGGGTGATTATAAAGGAGTACTACAGGTGTCTCCAAAGGTACATGTTGGGTTGGCGTATTTCGAGATTAGGTTTTGTCACTCCAATTGTCGGAGAGGTATCTTTGGGCCCTCTCGGTAATGCACATCACTATAAGCCTTGCAAGCAATGTAGCTAATGAGTTAGTTACGGAATGATGCATTACGTAACGAGTAAAGAGACTTGCCAGTAACGAGATTGAACTAGGTATTGGATACCGATGATCGAATCTCGGGCAAGTAACATACCGATGACAAAGGGAACAACGTATGTTGTTATGCGGTCTGACCGATAAAGATCTTCGTAGAATATGTGGGAGCCAATATGAGCATCCAGGTTCCGCTATTGGTTATTGACCGAGAATAGTTCTAGGTCATGTCTACATTGTTCTCGAACCCGTAGGGTCCGCACGCTTAAGGTTTCGATGACAGTTATATTATGAGTTTATGAGTTTTGATGTACCGAAGGAGTTCGGAGTCCCGGATGAGATTGGGGACATGACGAGGAGTCTCGAAATAGTTGAGACGTAAAGATCGATATATTGGACGACTATATTCGGAGTTCGGAAAGGTTCCGAGTGATTCGGGTATTTTTCGGAGTACCGAAGAGTTACGGGAATTCGCCGGGGAGTATATGGGCCTTATTGGGCCATACAGGAATAGAGGAGAGAGGCCAAAAGGAAGGAGGCCTGCGCCCCCCCGCTGGTCCGAATTGGACAAGGGGGGCAGCCCACTTTTCCTTCTCCCTCTCCTCCTCTTTCCTTCTCCAACAAGGAAAGGAGGAGTCCTACTAATCCTCTTTTCTTCTCCAACAAGAAAAGGAGAAGTCCTACTCCCGGTGGGAGTAGGACTCCCCCCTTGGCGCGCCTCCTCCATAGGCCGGCCGCCTCCCCCCTTGCTCCTATATATATGGGGGCAGGGGGCACCCCAAAGACACAATAACAATTGATCCTTGAGATCTATTAGCCGTGTGCGGTGCCCCCTCCACCATAGTCCTCCTCGATAATATTGTAGCGGTGCTTAGGCGAAGCCCTGCGATGGTAGAACATCAAGATCATCACCACGCCATCGTGCTGACGGAACTCTCCCTCGACACTCGGCTAGATCGGAGTTTGAGGGACGTCATCGAGCTGAACGTGTGCTAGAACTCGGAGGTGCCGTAGTTTCGGTGCTTGATCGGTCGGGCCGTAAAGACGTACGACTACATCAACCGCGTTGTTCTAACGCTTCCGCTTTCGGTCTACAAGGGTATGTAGATTACACTCTCCCCTCTCGTTGCTATGCATCACCATGATCTTGCGTGTGCGTAGGAATTTTTTTGAAATTACTACGTTCCCCAACAGTGGTATTAGAGCCAGGTTTTATGCGTTGATGTTATTTGCACGAGTAGAACACAAGTGAGTTGTGGGCGATACAAGTCATACTGCTTACCAGCATGTCATACTTTGGTTCAGCGATATTGTTGGATGAAGCGGCCCGGACCGACATTACGCGTACACTTACGCGAGACTGGTTTTACCGCCGTGCTTCGCACACAGGTGACTAGCGGGTGTCTGTTTCTCCAACTTTAGTTGAACCGAGTGTGGCTACGCCCGGTCCTTGAGAAGGTTAAAACAGCACTAACTTGATGAACTATCGTTGTGGTTTTGATGCGTAGGTAAGAACGGTTCTTGTTCAGCCCGTAGCAGCCACGTAAAATTTGCAACAACAAAGTAGAGGACGTCTAACTTGTTTTTGCAGGGCATGTTGTGATGTGATATGGTCAAGATGTGATGAGATATAAGTTGTTGTATGAGATGATCATGTTTTGTTGAAGTTATCGGCAACTGGCAAAAGCCCTATGGTTGTCTCTTTGTTGCATAAGATGCAAGTGCCAAATAATTGCTTTATTTTATCGCTATACGATAGCAATAGTTGCAAGAGAAATAATTGGCGAGACGACCATGTGACGACACATTGATATAGATCAAGATGATGAAGATCATGGTGTCGTGCCGGTAACGATAGAGATCATGACAGTACTTTGGAGATGGAGATCACAAGCACAAGATGATGATGGCCATATCATATCACTTATATTGATTGCATGTGATGTTTATCTTTTATACATCTTATTTTGCTTAGTTTGACGGTAGCATTTTAAGATGATCTCTCACTAATTATCAAGAAGTGTTCTCCCTGAGTATGCACCGTTGTGAAAGTTCTTCATGCTGAGACACCACGTGATGATCGGGTGTGATAGGCTCTACGTTCAAATACAACGGGTGCAAAACAGTTGCACACGCGGAATACTCAGGTTAAACTTGACGAGCCTAGCATATAACAGATATGGCCTCGGAACACGGAGACCGAAAGGTCGAGCGTGAATCATATACTAGATATGATCAACATATTGATGTTCACTGTTGAAACTACTCCATCTCACGTGACGATCGGACATGGTGTAGTTGATATGGATCATGTAATCACTTAGGGGATTAGAGGGATGTCTATCTAAGTGGGAGTTCTTAAGTAATATGATTAATTGAAGTTAAATTTATCATGAACTTAGTCCTGGTAGTATTTTGCAGATCAATAGCTTGCATTGTTGCTTTCATATGTTTATTTTGATATGTTCCTAGAGAAAATTGTGTTGAAAGATGTTGGTAGCAATGATGCGGATTGGATCCGTGATCTGAGTTTATCCTCATTGCTGCACAGAAGAATTATGTCCTTAATGCACCACTAGGTGACAGACCTATTGCAGGAGCAGATGCAGACGTTATGAACGTTTGGCTAGCTCAATATGATGACTACTTGATAGTTTTGTGCACCATGCTTTATGGCTTAGAATCGGGACTTCAAAGACGTTTTGAACGTCATGGACCATATGAGATGTTCCAGGAGTTGAAGTTAATATTTCAAGTAAATACCCGAGTTGAGAGATATGAAGTCTCTAACAAGTTCTATGGCTAAAAGATGGAGGAGAATCACTCAACTAGTGAGCATGTGCTCAGATTGTCTGGGTACTACAATCGCTTGAATCAAGTGGGAGTTAATCTTCCAGATAAGATAGTGATTGACAGAGTTCTCTAGTCACCATCACAAAGTTAGTAGAACTTTGTGATGAACTACAGTATGCAAGGGATGACGAAAACGATTCCCGAGCTCTTCGTGATGTTGAAATCGACGAAGGCAGAAATCAAGAAAGAGCATCAAGTGTTGATGGTTGAAAAGATCACTAGTTTCAAGAAAAGGGCAAAGGGAAAGAAAGGGAAACTTCAAGTAGAATGACGAGCAAGTTGTCACTCCCACGAAGAAGCCCAAAGCTGAACCAAAGCCTGAAACTGAGTGCTTACACTGCAAAGGAAATGGTCACTGGAAACAGAAATACCCTGAATATTTGGTGGATAAGAAGGATGGCAAACTGAACAAGGGTATATTTGATATACATGTTATTGATGTGTACCTTACTAGTGTTTATAGTAACCCTGAGTATTTGATACTTGTTCGGTTGCTAAGATTAGTAACTTGAAACAGGAGTTACAGAATAAACAGAAACTAGTTGAGGGTGAAGTGACGATGTGTGTTGGAAGTGGTTCCAAGACTGATATGATCATCATCGCACACTCCCTATACTTTCGGGATTAGTGTTAAACCTAAATAAATGTTATGTGGCATTTGCGTTGAACATGAATATGATTTGATCATATTTATTGCAATACGGTTATTCATTTAAATTCAGAGAATAATTGTTGTTCTGTTTACATGAATAAAACCTTCAAATGGTCATACACCCAATGAAAATAGTTTATTGGATCTCGATCGTGTGATACACATATTCATAATATTGAAGCCAAAAGATGTAAAGTTAATAATGATAGTGCAACTTATTTGTGGCACTGCCGTTTAGGTCATATTGGTGTAAAGCGCATGAAGAAACTCCATGCTGATGGGCTTTTGGAATCACTTGATTATGAATCACTTGATGCTTGCGAACCATGCCTTTTTGGCAAGATGACTAAAACTCCGTTCTCCGGAACAATGGAACGAGCTACTGACTTATTGGAAATAATACATACCGATGTATGAGATCCAATGAGTGTTGATGCTCGTGGCAAGTATCGTTATTTTCTGACCTTCACAGATGATTTGAGCAGATATGGGTATATCTACTTAATGAAGCACAAGTCTGAAACATTTGAAAAGTTCAAAGAATTTCAGAGTGAAGTGGAGAATCATCGTAACAAGAAAATGAAGTTTCTGTGATTTGATCGCGGAGACAAATATTTGAGTTACGAGTTTGGTCTTCAATTAAAACAATGTGGAATAGTTTCACAAACTCATGCCACCTGGAACACCACAGCTTAATGGTGTGTCCGAACGTCATAACAGTACTTTATTGGATATAGTGCAATCTATGATGTCTCTTACCGATTTACCACTATCGTTTTAGGGTTATGCATTAAAGACAGCTGCATTCACTTTAAATAGGGCACCATCAAAATCCGTTGAGACGACGCCTTATGAACTGTGGTTTGGCGAGAAACCAAAGTTGTCGTTTCTTAAATTTTGGGGCTGCGATGCTTATGTGAAAAAATTTCACCTGATAAGCTCAAACCCAAATCGGAGAAGTGCGTCTTCATAGAATACCCAAAGGTAACTATTGGGTACACCTTCTATCACAGATCCGAAAGCAAGATTCGTTGCTAAGATGGATCCTTTCTAGAGAAGGAGTTTCTCTCGAAAGAAGTGAGTGGGAGGAAAGTAGAACTTGATAAGGTAATTGTACCTTCTCCCAAATTGGAAAGTAGTTCATCACAGAAATCAGTTCCAGTGATGCCTACACCGATTAGTGAGGAAGTTAATGATGATGATTATGAAGCTTCAGATCAAGTTACTACCGAACCTCGTAGGTCTTCCAGAATAAGATCCGCACCAAAGTGGTACGGTAATCCCGTTCTAGAAGTCATGTTACTAGACCATGATGAACCTACGAACTATGAGGAAGCGATGATGAGCCCAGATTCCGTGAAATGGCTTGAGGCCATGAAATCTGAGATAGGATCCATGTATGAGAACAAAGTATGGACTTTGATTGACTTGCTCGATGATCAGCAAGCCATGTTAAATAAATGGATCTTCAAGAGGAAGACGGACACTGATAGTAGTGTTACTATCTACTAAGATCGACTTGTTGCGAAAGGTTTTCAACAAGTTCAAGGTGTTGAATACGATGAGATTTTCTCACTCGTATCGATGCTTAAGTCTGTCTGAATCATGTTAGCAATTGCTACATTTTATGAAATCTGGCAAATGGATGTCAAAACTGCATTCCTTAATGGATTTTTTAAAGAAGAGTTGTATATGATGCAACCATAAGGTTTTGCTAATCCTAAAGGTGCTAACAAAATATGCAAGCTCCAGTGATCCATCAATGGACTGGTGCAAGCATCTCGGAGTTGGAATATACGCTTTGATGAGTTGATCAAAACATATGGTTTTATACAGACTTTTGGAAAGGCCTGTATTTACAAGAAAGTGAGTGGGAGCACTACAACATTTCTGATAAGTATATGTGAATGACATATTGTTGATCGAAAATAATGTAGAATTATTCTGCAAAGCATAAAGGAGTGTTTGAAAGGAGTTTTTCAAAGAAAGACCTCAGTGAAGCTGCTTACATATTAAGCATCAAGATCTATTGAGATAGATCAAGACGCTTGATAAGATTTTCAATGAGTACATACCTTGACAAGATTTTGAAATAGTTCAAAATGGAACAGTCAAAGAAAGAATTCTTGCCTGTGCTGCAAGGTGTGAAATTGAGTAAGACTCAAAACCCGACCACGGCAGAAGATAGAAAGAGAATGAAAAGTCATTCCCTATGCCTCAGTCATAGGTTCTATAAAGTATGCTATGCTGTGAACCAGACCTATTGTATACCTTGCTCTGTGTTTGGCAAAGGAATACAATTTCGATCTAATAGTAGATCACTGGACAGCGGTCAAGAATATCCTTAGTAAGGACTAAGGAGATGTTTCTCGATTATGGAGGTGATAAAAGAGCTCGTCGTAAAAGTTACAACAATACAAGCTTTTACACCAATACAGATGACTCTAAGTCTCAATCTGGATACATATTGAAAGTGGGAGCAATTAGCTAGAGTAGCTCCATGCAGAACATTGTAGACATAGAATATTTGCAAAATACATACGGCTCTTAATATGACAGACCCATTGACTAAGCTTCTCTCACGAGCAAAACATGATCACGCCTTAGTACTCTTTTGGTGTTAATCACATAAGCAATGTGAACTAGATTATTGACTCTAGTAAACCTTTTGGGTGTTGGTCACATAACGATGTGAACTATGGGTGTTAATCATATACAGATATGAATATTGGTGTTAAATCACATGGCGATGTGAACTAGATTATTGAATCTAGTGCAAGTGGGAGACTGAAGGAAATATGCCCTAAAGGCAATAATAAAGTTATTATTTATTTCCTTATATCATGATAAATGTTTATTATTCATGCTAGAATTGTATTAACCGGAAACATAATACATGTGTGAATACATAGACAAACATAGTGTCACTAGTATGCCTCTACTTGACTAGCTCGTTTATCAAAGATGGTTATGTTTCCTAACCATGGATAAAAGAGTTGTCATTTGATTAACGGGATCAAATCATTAGGAGAATGATGTGATTGACTTGACCCATTCCGTTAGCTTAGCACCTGATCGTTTAGTATGTTGTTGTTGCTTTCTTCATGACTTATACATGTTCCTGTAACTATGAGATTATGCAACTCCCGTTTACCGAAGGAACACTTTGGGTGCTACCAAACGTCACAATGTAACAGGGTGATTATAAAGGAGTACTACAGGTGTCTCCAAAGGTACATGTTGGGTTGGCGTATTTCGAGATTAGGTTTTGTCACTCCAATTGTCGGAGAGGTATCTTTGGGCCCTCTCGGTAATGCACATCACTATAAGCCTTGCAAGCAATGTAGCTAATGAGTTAGTTACGGAATGATGCATTACGTAACGAGTAAAGAGACTTGCCAGTAACGAGATTGAACTAGGTATTGGATACCGACGATGGAATCTCGGGCAAGTAACATACCGATGACAAAGGGAACAACGTATGTTGTTATGCGGTCTGACCGATAAAGATCTTCGTAGAATATGTGGGAGCCAATATGAGCATCCAGGTTCCGCTATTGGTTATTGACCGAGAATAGTTCTAGGTCATGTCTACATTGTTCTCGAACCCGTAGGGTCCGCACGCTTAAGGTTTCGATGACAATTATATTATGAGTTTATGAGTTTTGATGTACCGAAGGAGTTCGGAGTCTCGGATGAGATTGGGGACATGACGAGGAGTCTCGAAATAGTCGAGACGTAAAGATCGATATATTGGACGACTATATTCGGAGTTCGGAAAGGTTCCGAGTGATTCGGGTATTTTTCGGAGTACCGAAGAGTTACGGGAATTCGCCGGGGAGTATATGGGCCTTATTGGGCCATACAGGAATAGAGGAGAGAGGCCAAAAGGAAGGAGGCCTGCGCCCCCCCGCTGGTCCGAATTGGACAAGGGGGGCAGCCCACTTTTCCTTCTCCCTCTCCTCCTCTTTCCTTCTCCAACAAGGAAAGGAGGAGTCCTACTAATCCTCTTTTCTTCTCCAACAAGAAAAGGAGAAGTCCTACTCCCGGTGGGAGTAGGACTCCCCCCTTGGCGCGCCTCCTCCATAGGCCGGCCGCCTCCCCCCTTGCTCCTATATATATGGGGGCAGGGGGGCACCGCAAAGACACAATAACAATTGATCCTTGAGATCTATTAGCCGTGTGCGGTGCCCCCTCCACCATAGTCCTCCTCGATAATATTGTAGCGGTGCTTAGGCGAAGCCCTGCGACGGTAGAACATCAAGATCGTCACCACGCCGTCGTGCTGACGGAACTCTCCCTCGACACTCGGCTGGATCGGAGTTTGAGGGACGTCATCGAGCTGAACGTGTGCTAGAACTCGGAGGTGCCGTAGTTTCGGTGCTTGATCGGTCGGGTCGTAAAGACGTACGACTACATCAACCACGTTGTTCTAACGCTTCCGCTTTCGGTCTACAAGGGTATGTAGATTACACTCTCCCCTCCCGTTGCTATGCATCACCATGATCTTGCGTGCGCGTAGGAATTTTTTTGAAATTACTACGTTCCCCAACAATATTTTCACTCACCATGTCATTACCTTGGGACATGCCACATGATGGTGAGGCGGAAGAAGTTGAAATGTCCAAGTACACGGAGGAAGAAGCAATATGGAGATCTTCATGATTTGTAGATGTGGAGACCTCCTCGATTAGCTCCTCCGGAAGATGATGAACATCAACAAGATTGGACCCACCATATATTTCTTCAAGTTTGGTCCACATATCATGAGCCATCACACAAGTCATGATAGACTCAAATACTTCGAGGGATATAAACCGGATTATGGCATTCTTAGCACTATATCCACAAAGCATATCATCATTTTCCTCACTAGTTGGAAAAAGGTCGTCCTTCCATGGAGAAGCCCCTACAAGAACAATTCGCACAAAACATGGACCCATGGTCCGAAAATGACAAAGCATGCGAATTTTCCACAAGTGATAGTTTGTGCCACTAAAACAAAAGGTGTCATCGTGCACTATACCACTAGTCGACATCTTTACTCTCTAGGCGGTGAAGCCTACCAAGGAGAGACCAAAGCTCTGATACCAATTGAAATGATCTAGATGACGACTAGAGGGGGGGGGGTGAATAGGAGTTTTAAAACTTTTACGGATTTGGCTTTATCCTAATGCGGAATTAAACTAACGGATACTTTTCAAGCACAAATCCTAAATATGATAGGCTGAACTAAGTGCACCAACAACCTATGCTAAATAAGATAGGCAATTAAGCAAACTAGCAAGCACAAACTATATCACGAGATATGGAAATGAAGGAACAACTAAGCAATTCAACTATCACAAGATATATCAATATGGGCAAGTATGAATTGCGAAAAGTAAAGGGTGTGGGTATGAGATAACCACAAGTGAGTCGGGGATGCGGATTTATCCCGAAGTTCACACTCGTGAGAGTGCTAATATCCGTTAGAGTGGTGCCGTAGCCAAAGCTCCGGGGCGTCACCAAGTGACTCACCGTATTCTCCCTTTCGAGTCACCCCCAACGGATGAGCCTCGATTCACTCGGGGTTGGTCTTGAAGGCGACCACCACACCTTTACAAACCTCTCCGGAGCACACCACAACCACGGAAGCTTCCAGAGGAACTTGACCACCTAGGCCACTTGAACACCCTTCCTTGGAGCACACCACAAAAGGAAGCTTCCGGGAGAACCTTGGCCACATAGGCCTCTTCACAATCTTCTCAATATATCACCAAACCGTCTAGCTAGGAGGCAAAGCCTCCAAGAGTAATAAACTCACGGGCTCTCACACGAACAAATCAATGCGGGGAGCTCAAACCAATGCAACAAATTCAATGCAAGGTCAAGCAACAAATTCTCAACTCACTCTCTCAATCTCACAAGATGCAACTCAAGAAAGTGGGAGATTGAAGAGAGGGGATGCAATGGAGGAAATCAACAAATGACTCCAAGATCCATCCACAAATCACCCTTCACTTAGAAGGGAGATAGGGGTTTGAGGTGGTAAGAGGCTCAAAATGATGTTTAGAATGTGAATGAACAACCCCCAAACCGGTGGGGAGGAAGGGCTCTTTTATAGCCAACTTCGAAAACTAGCCGTTGGGGCTCCAACGGGCACTTCCTGGACACCCCGTGCCCACGGGGGTTTAGACCCCGTGCCCACGGGGTCCCGTGCGCATGGTACAGGCCCGTGTGCACGGGGCCCCGTGCCCATGGGGGTCAAAAACCCCGTGTCCACGGGGGACCCAGAACAGCCTACAGCAGCCCACTAAAACAGTGATAACTTTGGCATACGGACTCCGAATTCGATGATCTTGGGCTCGTTTTGAAGCAATGGAAAAGCCCAAGGTCCTCACATAGAGAAACACCCAAGATCAACAATAAATAATGATGCAAGTAATGCAAAGGTTTGAGCTCTCTACATGCGACATGATCAAGCTACTTGCCCGAGAGTCCCTCTTGATAGTACGGCTATCAAACCTATAATACGGTCTCCCTCCAAGCACCATGAGACCGGCAAAACTAGGAAAACCTAGCTAAGGTATACCTTTGCCTTGCATATTCAACTTGAGCTTGGTGATGACTCCAATTGTTGTCTCAAGTTGGAATCCCTTTCTTGTCCACAACCACTTGGTGAAGATGCTTGAATTGATTCCTCATATTGTAGTGAGGGAAGCCTTAACTTAAGCCCATCTTCACATGAGCATTATCATGATGTGGACCGCAAGCTTCAAAGCATATAACCTCTGGCTTCTCATCTTGCACTTGGACTCCTCGAACCCGATGACCATCACCACTTGATGTCATCCACACATAGGCTACTTGAGATCTTTCCTTTTGATGCAAGCCCATGAGAAACACCTAACCCACATAGACATACCAAACACATAGCATGGGTTAGGTAACAAAGCACAATTCACAATTACTTACCATACCGCTAGATCACTTGATCTCACGTGGTACAATGTTTGTGCTTTGAGAGTTGACCACTTAGATATAATCTTCGAGCTTCATCTTGGTCAACCAACATCTTTACTCAAAGCTCCATCTTTTTCTTGAAAGCCACAATGAACTCTTCATTTCCCTTCATTGCTTCAAGACTATATCACCAAAGACTCTTCCATGACCATATCAAGTTCCACTATGAATATCATCTTGGTCACCACTTGCCCTTCTAAAAACTCCATCACAATCTCTTGAGAGGCATAATGAATTCGTCACTCTAGTTGCTTGCTTCAAGACTTGATCAACCGAAACCCAACACATGAGCTCACCATGATCTTGTCTTGAGACCATAACTTGAATTCTTCTCTTTGATTATTCTCTCAAGCCCTTGATCCTTAAAAGCCCTCCATCATAATATCTTGAGAGGCACAATGAATTCTTCACTCTAGTTGTTTGCTTCAAGACTTGATCAACAAAACCCAACACATGAGCTCACCATGATCTTGTCTTGAAACCATAACTTGAATTCTTATCTTTGATTACTCTCTCAAGCCTTGATCCTCAGGATCCCAAATATATCAATCTTTGAGATCCTCCAATGCACTCCATCATGAACATAATTAGATTAGGCATTGAAACCAATCTTGATGGCTTCAATAGAAGTACTCGAACACCAACTTGAAACCTCACTAGATATGGGATCTCGAGAGCCAACACCTAGGCCCCGTGAGCACGGGGTATCCAGAGAGTTGACACTTGACCCCGTGCGCAAGGTACAAGCCCGTGTGCACGGGGTATCCAGAAAAGGATACCATAAGGACTTCTTCGGATGCTTTGATGGCAGACTTCACAAAACAACCCAATGCACTTCAAGCATCACTATGGAACATATCTTCATATAAGATTCAATGCACTTGATGCTCCATAGGAATTGTCATTTAATACCAAAGCATAGGGCAAATATATCTTCATATATATATGGACTTCATCCTTGATTCCGTCCAATATCCTTGAGGCACTATCTTAATATATATGGACTTCATCCTTGATTCCGTCCAATATCCTTGAGGCACTATCTATGGACAAAACCTTCAAATATATCTCACTGGAAACATTAGTCCATAGAGATTGTCATTTAATTACCAAAACCACACTTAGGGGCTACATGCCCTTTCAACAAAGTAGGCGGTCTTTGTGCCCGTACAAACTCTTGTGTCCCTGGTGCATAGAACTTGGTAGGATCACAAGTTACTTCTAACCATTTAGGATGCACTCATCATCCAAGGGTAACAATCAAAATAAAGTCGTTTGGAAACACCCCCTTAAAAGATTTCAAATCAAAGCTTCTCTCAAGTACCCAAAGGAATCACTCTTTCACAAAGACATAAATGCGAATAGATGATCCCGAGGAGTAGTGATTAAAAGAAGTTAAGTTTCTGTTTGTTAAAGAATCAAGAGGTGAATCATGGAATCACCCAACAATTATTTGTTCTTCTATTGCCTTAGATCTATCTTTATCTATATGGTTAATGTATTTAGTAGAGTGAAGTGGGATGTCCAGTGGAGTCGAATGAATTGTGAGGTTATGTGATGGATGGAACCATGAAGGGGTATATGGAGAGAGAGATTCATAATCTGACCAACACAAAATAGAGCCATTGTCAGGTTTAAGATATCTGGAGCAAAGAGCTAAGTGATAGTTTAGAAGTGCCAAATTTACACTAGACAAAAAATAAGCAACCTAAGACGGCTCAAAATTGCTGATGAAAATGAAATGCTTGGAAGTTCTATGGGAACATATTTAAAGAAGTATGTGTTGAGTAGTTTTGACATATAAAAAAGACTTCATCATATGAACACTTACTAAGAATGGCGTGTATTCAGTCAAGTCATACTATAGGCTTCTGGTTGTGGAAAGTTAAGATGCCATCGAAAGTGGAAGTGTTTATTTGGTTGGTTCTTAGAAATAGTATTCTTACTAAAGACAACCTTCTTAATAGAGGATGGATTGATGATAATAAATGCCATATTGCGGAAGAAATGAATCTATCAACCATTTGTTCCTATAATGTTCTGTTGCAAAATTGCTTTGGAACATAATGAAATGTGCTTTCAATTTGAATGATATATCTGACACTATACATGACCTGTTCAACATTTGGTTGTTGAGATTTAATAAAATTGGAAAAACTTACTTGTGGTTGAAAATCTGATATTTTCCGGACTATTTGTAAATGGAGAAATAATATCATTTTTTGATAAACAAGGTGGCCGGTCATTGTACTCCTGTTAACATGGTTATCAACTGGCTTCATGATTGTAATATTCTACAGAAAAACCCATAACGACGAAGAACAATGAAGTGGGGAGTAAGAATGGTTGAGCTGATTGCAAGTGAAGTCTTCAAGGCGACGCACTGTTGGAGGATAGGGACCAACAGGATTATGGTCGGATGATCTTCAAGGAGATGTTCTTTGTCCCTCTTGCCTCTGGCTATTGCCGAAGTTTTTCATTTATTATCCTACTATAAACATCGATGTATTGGTGTTTTGCTAGAGATTCCTGATACTTTCTTATAACCATCTCCTGGAGATTTGTCTTGCAGATTACAAGGATGATTGCGTCAGAGTTTATTAGCTTTTGAAGGTCATCACTAGTTATATCCGATATAACCCTTTGTGGTCTTTTGGGGTTGATGGGTGTAGGTTTTTTTTGGAAAAAATAAAATCTAATATAAAAGTTCACCGGAAGTATAAATCATCTCAAACATAATAAAAAATTAATCGAGATTTCGAGACCATCGGACGACCACTTAGGTCATGCATGGTCACCCTTTATGCTTACTTGTTCTAGTTTCTGTAAGAAGACATTGCGGTTTTGGTTAAGGCAAATGATAGCGATCAACCGGCGGATAAACATCAGAGATGTTGACCTCCTCGAGCAAACGACGCGAGTCCTCACAACTCCCACCAAACCGCTTATCCGTTTCAACCCTATCTCCTCGCTGCACATCCACAAGTCTTACCCCTTTCCTTTCTAGTACCATCTGCATCACTCCTTCCTCACATCACCCATCCTCATCCACGCTGCCGAACTAGTCGTCGTGGTTCTAAGGGAGCAGGCGATGACACATCCATGTTGCAAATCGCCGCTGTAAGGATCGCTGTTGCAAGGGATTCCAAAAGGTATTGTAGTAGGGCGGGGATCCTACGCTGAACCGTTAGCGCGCGTTCACCTCAAATCACTTTCAGGCGAGGCACGACTCGCCAGCGTGCTTCTGCAACTGCGGGAGCGATGGCGCTGCTGCTCTGTTGCAGTCGGCAGCGACGCGCACGACGCAGGCAACGACAGCGATGTTTTTGCACATCATTTTAGTTGCAAAATTTTCCGTAACATTACCTATGTTGCAAAAGTTCTTCCACAACATCACAGTTGTTGCAAAAAAGTTGAAGGTAGAAAAAAATTCTGCGACACGACCTATGTTGCAAAAAAAATCCCGCAACACAACCTATGTTGCAAAAGAAATATTCCGCAACATGACCTTTGTTGCGAATATTTCTGCAACACGATATTTGTTGCAAAGTAGAAGAAATGTTTGGCCACTAGATTGTCTCGTAGCCGACGACTAGCAAGGTTGTGGACCTTTTAAAAAGATCTGCCGACCGACACGTAGCAGCCTCCTTCTGTTAATGGATATAATAAGGAGCTCTCTTTATATAAAAATACATATGCAAAAATCCATGTGTGCATCCCTCGTGTGCTCTGATAATTAGTGTACACTAGCACATAGGCCCATGTGTCGCAACAGGAGAAAAATTAGTATGCATTTAGAGTTATTAGTGAGTATTATATGCGCAAGCAAAACCCTATGCGCACGTGAAAAAGGAACATTTAGCTTCTCGGTTTCGCCGGGTGTGAAGTAATCAATATGCTCTTTTTCCATTAATTGATCGAGGGCATTTAAGAGTTTTGCTACGTCATCGTACGACAGAGAAAGCCCATGATTTATTCAATCTACTTTTTATTTAAATCAAGGAGATTTTATGGTATGAAATTTCTGAATATTGTAGGAAACATGAGCCATTTTTTAAAACCTGACCAGTTTTTTGAAAATTATGTACACTTTCAGAAAAACATGAACAAAATTTGAAATAGGAACATATTTTAAATTTCACAAACATTTTTTGAGAACACCAAATTTTTTTATATAAAAATATGAACATTATTTGAATTTGTGAAGTTTTTTTTAGAACGGGAACATGTGTTGAAAATTCATAACAATGTTCAAAAATGTGTATCCTTTAACATTATTTTGAATCATGAAAATTTCACTAATACAAGACTTTTTTCAATTTGGAGCATTTTTTGATTTTCATTTTCTTTTTAAAAATCTCGAATAATTTTGAAAACCAATAAAATTTTGCGAAGAAACGGGAAACTTTTTTCAAGTTCTGAATATTTTTCAAAATAGCAACAAAATTTTGGAGTTATGAACATTTTCTATAATTTGTTTTTTTAAGTTGTGAACGTTTTTTGAGAATTTTGAAATTATGAAATAAATTTTATAAGAAAAATAAACTTGGAAGTGAAAAAAGAGGTAGGGGAAGGAAAATAAAAATAAAAATAAAACACAGAAACAAAGAAAAATGAGCCAACCCGTTATTGGTTGTCATGTGCGAAGCTCGGACGATTTGTCGCCCAGTGCGGAAAATAGAATTTTCACAGCTGCATGGGCAGAAAAATAAACGGGTTGACTTCACTAGGCCATAGCGGGCGACCCACCTACAAATTCTAGAAAAGGTTTTTTTTCTAGCAGACGAACGCATTAGAATTTTTTTTGAGGGAATGCCATCATGGCGGTTCATATTTCATGTGCGAATAAAGATACGTCGTTTGATAAAACGTCTACTAGAAACCCCGGAGGCTCCGACTTCCAGACAATTGTTCGAGAAGTCCCCGAGTTCCTAGACAATACATCCGCCGCCATATTGGCCTCCCTAGGACAGTGATGAAAACATATTGAAATAAAATTGCGAGCTAAAAAAGAGCATTCTTCATAGATTGCCGCCGCTGGGCCGAGTGAATTTCCGCCGTTCTGCATGATCTCAATTACCTCCATACAATCCGCCTCCACGTAGATTTTGTTGCAGCCCATATCATTAGCCAGAAGAAGCCCATCCCTAAGACCCCGAGCTTCTGCTATCCCGGCATCTTCCACGAACGGAATATCAACACAAGATGCAGCCAAGAAAAAACCTGTGTCATCACGTAAAATTGCACCCGTACTCCCAGTACCTCTATCTTGATCAAACGTAGCATCAACATTGAGTTTAACTAGACCATCCGGCGGCTTGTTCCATCCATGTCTTTTGATTCTCATACTTTTAGCTAAGATCACGAACGCATTAGAATTTAGTACCACCTCAGGCAGAAAAAAGTTCTTTTCTGCAGTGAACAGATGAAAAAATTGGCAAAATGCACCTTGCTTTATTAGTAGGTATAGATATCTTTCTCTAATAATAAAGCGCTTATTGCCTCTGGTCATACGTCGTGCACTTTTGTAGAAAAATCCTTCACTTTTATGGAAATAAACCGCAGTCTAAGCTAACCCGAACCGGTACACCCAACGTAAGAGAAAGAAAATCGCACCCCCCGGCCCTGCAACCCAATCACCATCTCCACCTCCTGCCATGCCCCTCACCGCGTGCCACCACCGCCCACCATGCTGGCGCACCTACCCCTATCCGACCGGCTACACGCGGACGATGCTCGAGCGCACCTTCTGGATCGGGTCAACGCGACGGCTTGAGCGATTAGGGGGTGGCACAGCTGCTCGATGTAGATTGCAAAACAACGTCTGCAGTTGGAGCTTGCATGGGCCGAATCCGTGTGTGGCAGGGGCTGGGGAGGCTGATCTGAAGGCGGGCGGCAAGGCAGGGTCGCCGATGACGAAGAGGAAGGCTGTAGAGGCGAGGCTTCACTGGTAGAAAAGAGAAACAGAAGAGGATTCGGGAGGAGAGGTAGGGAGAAGAGAATGGGGGAAGAAGGATGGCTGGCCTTCTCGGCACATGCCATACAATCTAAAGGTTTGACCATGCAACTCTTCTCCCATCTTCTAATTTAATCAGAAATCAACAATCAGCAAAGCGGGAGCTGTAGGATCAGAGTCCACCCTTCTCTGCAGCTCAATCATGGGGTTGTTCGTGGCTTCACGCTCGCCTTACAACCTCCATGACACTTGCCATACGATCTGCATGACTGCCCCATGGTGTTGTTCCGGAGTTCTAGGATCAAACAAGGTACCACTACCATGGTTTTCCCTGAGCTTAATCACTTATGTCTGCATGCGGAAACTATAGCCTGGTAAGAAGTTGAAACATCAACCTTAATTTCTCAAGTGCGCCTATTACATCAATAAGTAGCATTGTCGCACTGCTAATCTGAAGACAATTTGCATTGACAGGTATACATATGTAGTAGATGGGTAATTTAATTGAGATACAAGTATGAAGTGCTGCAGTTGTAGCAGATCTCCATCAAGTTCCGTCGAAAATTGCATGAAGCGTCCAATGTCGCCGCCAAGTTCGCCGGAGGAAAGAAGCACCGAGTTCGCTGGAGGAACAAGAACATTGGTCGAGCCGTCCAATATCGCCTACAGGGGCTACAACAGAGGTATTTATCCCCTTGAAAGCTAATCACTGGATGGAATCCCCTATTTTAGTTATTGTTTTTGTCCCTCGGCTCTGTATGCGGCGATATATATGATTATACTAGCAGCTTTCAACAGCAGCAAAATAGCGTGCCCAATCTGAACTTTGAGAATGTTTCTCAGTTCATGTTCCACTTTGATCCTTTTTTCAGTTAAAGTTCCAAGCACTTCCTATGTGAATCTGAGAATCTCACTGAAACCCGTGTTTCATTGTGTATATTCAGCCTATCGAGTCGAGTTTCAGACTGATCATAAACAGACCTCAGTTTAAGTTGTGATGCTGATTTGATTTGTGTGGTGCACCATCGTCCATATCTTTGATTTCAAGCAGTTCCATGGCAAATCAAATACTTTTTTTCTTTGTTTGTGACAGTACATATTTAGCAGGTTAAAGCATGTACTATTATGCATACTGAAGTGTAACAAGCCTTTTCACTAGCAAAACTAAAAGTATATATAGCTTATGTGTACTGTACTTTCAGTAATAAAGATGTCAGTATCATTACTTTTCAGTTAGGGGGTGGTGGGGATTCACTCAAAGTCTGGTTCAATGCTCATCGTGTTATTTTTCCATAAAAAGGAAATAGTGAGATGAGGTCATCATCATCTAACAAATAAGAAATTAGTCAATGCCACCCACGAAAAAAATGAGGTCAACACTGTTCAGAGAAGAATGGAACTCACTGTATTAGGATACTAAATCCTCACTTACGCTTATCAGTAGTTATCAGTTTAGGTTCTTGAAATGTTTAGAGGCCGTCGCTAGCTTTCCAGAGGTACCTCAGTGTTCTATGATTGGAAATAGAAGATAGCGTATAGGAGGCCAAATTTTGACATGGTTCGGTCATCCACATATTTTAGAAACAACAGATCAGATATAACAACTATCTTAGGAGTAGAAGACACATCTATATAATTTAGAAAAGATCTACAATAGAGAAAGAAAATGACCAAAACTGAAACTATATAACTTGAGGCATTAAACCAACTACTTTATCTGTTTTTATGTATTTTGCATTATGTTTCAGCTAATCAGCGATACATGCCCCTGTTTTGGTTTATTTTTTCTGAAAAACTGGTAATCCTGGAGAACATACTGGAAGCTGATGTTGTAGCATTGCAGTGTTGCATTGCGTATATTTGCATACGAGAGTTACCGCCAAGGCATGTTAATGTCAAGAGCCATTGGTAGGCAAGCTGCTTCCTATAGTGACTAATTATGGCTCTGCCAGGTTTCTCTGCATTGATAGTGTGCAGTGAGAAGTATGATGGGCCAAATAGATAGTTCTTGTTCATAGTGGTTCAAATTTAAACATTTTATTTATAGCTTTTTTTCCTCTTGTTTTAGTCGATGTTAAGGAGCGCTTCTTTCATGAGCTCAGTTTGATTTGGCATGGGTTTGCAGTGTGTGCACATGCTCAACATGTAATGTCACAACAACTCAATTTCTTTAGATGTGGCATAGGAAGTTGAAGGATCGATATAGTTGACTAGAGGGGGGGGGTTGAATAGGAAACTAACAATTTTTAGCTTTTCTTTACCAAATTAAACTTTACATCAAAGTAGGTTGTCTAGATATGCAACTAGGTGAACTACCTATATGATGCAACAACAACAAGCACACAAGCAAGCAAAGGATACAACACAATATAAGCTTGCACAAGTAAAGGTGAGAGATAACCAAGAGCGGAGTCGGTGGAGATGAGGATGTGTTACCGAGGTTCCTTCCCTTTGAGGGGAAGTACGTCTCCGTTGGAGCAGTGTGGAGGCACAATGTTCCCCAAGAAGCCACTAGGGCCACCGTATTCTCCTCACGCCCTCACAAAATGCGAGATGCCGTGATTCCACTATTGGTGCCTTTGGAGGCGGCGACCGAACCTTTACAAACAAGGTTGGGGCAATCTCCACAACTTAATTGGAGGCTCCCAACAACACCACGAAGCTTCACCACAATGGACTATGGCTCGGCGATGACCTCAATCGTCTAGGGTTCTCAAACACCCAAGAGTAACAAGATCTGCAAGGGATTAGTGGGGGGGAATCAAATTTCTCTTGGTGGAAGTGTAGATCGAGGCCTTCTCAACCAATCCCTAGAGAATCAACAAGTTTGATTGGCTAGGGAGAGAGATCAGGCGAAAATGGAGCTTGGAGCAACAATGGAGCTTAGGGATGGAAGAGGTGGTCAGCTCAGAGAAGAAGACCCCCCTTATATAGTGAGAGGACAAATCCAACCATTACCCACTTATCCATCCCGCAACATGCGGTACTACCGCACCAGACATGCGGTACTACCGCAAGGGCCTGCGGTACTACCGCAAGGCACTATGGTACTACTACTTGCGCGGTACGAACCAGACGACCCCCTGTTGTGTTGAAGGAACGAACGTTAGAACCGCCAGAGTGATACTATCGCGCGCCCTTGCGGTACTACCGCAAGGCAGGGTTTGTCGAGGCTGGGAAGGCACGGACGAATAAAATTACATTCGTAGCTACTTCTGCTGAGTTTCGATCTGTGCAAAAAATTCGACACGGTACTACCGCATGCAGGGAGCGGTACTACCGCGTAGGGCGCGGATGTTAAAAATTACATCCGCCCTACTTCCGTGCGGGTTACTGTGCTGGGCTAGAGGCCACGGTGCTACCACGCCCGAGGAGCGGTACTACTGCATCACACGGTACTACCACGTCCCCGGCAGGTACTACCGTGGGCCGCTGCGGTACTACTGCTCCCTTTAGTAGTACTACCGCATGCCACAACACACTACCACTTGGAGTCCTTCATTTTGCAAAGACATGGATAAATGGTCGGTGCTCCAGAAAAGCAAAGAAATGGTGGTGCAAAGGAACAGACGTGTACGTGTTGATTCCACCCAAACCTTTCCGACGCGGACCCTTCTTAATAGTACGGCTTTCCTACGACTCAAATCCACCGAAAAGAAACGAAGAGAAACACCATCTTCACTAGGCTCTGAGGGGCACCGAATCGTCTTGTGCCTAGACCTGAGATATCTGAAATGTTCAATGCACACGATTAGTCCGCAAATGCATTGTCATCAATCACCAAAACCACATAGGGTGAAATATGCCCTTACAATCTCCCCCCTTTTGGTGGATTGATGACAATACGGGATTTGCACATAAGAGTACAAAAATGAACATATGCAAACCCAACATCTACAAAATATAGACAAGCTCCCCCTAGATGTGTGCACTCTACATAAATGCTTTGGACTGCACGACACACATACTAGGATCAACACCCCCCTATATTTTATAGACAAGGCATTCCTTGCAACAATATGAATGACACCCAACATGGAGGCAAGGCAATGAATATGAGCATAAAGTAAAGGGCACAAGATAGCATAGGCTAACAAACTACCAAGCATAATAGCTAATAAGATAAGCTTAAGTGCATATGTCTTACACCATATGATAGTCTCCGGGACACACACGAACACAAACGCAAACCAACAAACCAAAGCAACACAAACAAAAGTCCAACGAAACGAAGGCACAGAGACACGGATACGAAAGCAAATCCTGCACTCTCTCCCCCTTTGGCATCGACACACCAAAAAGACAGAGGGGACACCTACGACACAGGTGGTAGCATCCTCTACAGAGATCACTCAACATGCTCCTCATCGGACTCGACAGCGGGGATGGTCTCCTCCTCTGACTCGGTCCACTGATAGCCCTGCTTGGTCATCCAATCAGCCTCTGGAGTGATGCTCTTCTCTAACCCGCTCTCCATAATCTCGCCGAATGTCCTCAAGATCCTCTTGTCATGCTGGCGACTCTCCTTGGAAGCAACATGGGTCCTATACTGCCCCTTGGCTTGCATGTAGAACAGGGCCTTCATCTTCGCCTTCAGCTTCTTAGCCCAAGAGGGCTCAGTAGATGGAGGAGCATACCCAGTAGACCTGTCCTCAGCCTCCTCCTCCTCAGCCTCGTCCTCATCAACATCCATCCTAGCAGCCTCAGCCTCAGCCCTGGTAGTGGTATTGGCCAACTTGTTCTTCTGACGCAACTTGATAGGTTCGTGGCGAACCCAGTTTGGAGCAGAAAAGTCTTCATCCGGAAACATCTTCTCCCAAGTCTTCAAGATCAGGAGGTGCAGGTATGGACCATAGATGGGAACTTTGCGATTGTCACTACAAAAAAATACACTTCCGTGATGATACGTGTTTGTCATAGTAGGTCGCGTCTTTTGTCATGCATGTACATCCATGACAAATTTATGCCAGAATCAAGATAGTCATACCTGTGCTTTCATAAAAGTGTTTCATGACATTACCAAAATTATCATCACGGAAGTGTCCACTTCCATGACGATAAATCGCGCGTCACAGAAGTGCTTTCGTCAAGGGTGACCGACACGTGGCATCCACCATAACGGAACACCGGTAAGCTATCGGGTCGGGTTTTGGATCCGATAACCCGTTAACAGCCCTGACCAATGGGGATTTTCCACGTGTAAAATCATCATTGGCTGGAGGAAACACGTGTCGGCTCATTGTTGGGACAGATGTCATCCACTCATTGGACAGAAGGCGCCTATGATACATCGACACGTGGCATGGCCCAACAGTGGCCCATTCCTGTGAAAAGGCCGGCCCGTTTGACTTGGTCAAAAGCTGGCAGGCCGGCCCATGGAAAGCCTGTTAACAGCCTGTTCGCATATAGCCCATTTACAGCCCGCTAACCCAAGGCCCGTTACGCCCTATCCGAATTAGGCCCAATAGCATCATCTGGGCCATCCAATATGATTCCACTCCGTTTTCACTTCTGGCCCATGTATGGCCCATGACGTCTTTCGGCCCATATAAGGCCCTTTGTAACTCTTGGCCCATTAGCGGTCCGTGCTGAAACTGGCCCGTAATGAACAGTGTATCACTTTACACCCATTAACAACCCGTGGTGAAACTGACCCGTAATGAACAGTGTATCACTTTATACCCATTAACGGCCCGTTATTTCGTTGGGCCGTTTCCAGCCCAAGTTAACTTTCGGCCTTCTGAGGGCCCATTTATTCTTGGGCTCATTTGCAGCATTCGGTTACTTACGGCTGTTACTGTCGTTTTCTGCTTGTGGGCCAAATTCAGACCGTCGTTATAGTCGGCCCATTTATGGACCGTTAATCTATTGGGCCATTTTCATAGCATCACCAAATACGGCCTATTAACGACCCGTTATGGTCAGCCCATAAAACGTACGATTTCCATTAAAGGCCCATCTATGGCCCATTAAAGGCCCGTACAAGACCCATAAATGAGTCGGCCCTTACAAGGCCCATGGATCCTACGAGACGTAGAAGGCCCATGGATCCTACGAGACGTAGAAGGCCCATGGATCCGAGGGCCTGTACATGGCCCATGGATCGTACGGCCCGTGAAGGGCCATGGTCGGGCGAGTTGGCCCCCGTTTGAACGATATAGCATATTCAAAGAACTATCCTACTCAATACTATCACCTCTAAAAAGCATACACTATACAACAAAGAGATCAAGGCATAGAAAGGTAGAATAATCCTACACTATACAATAAAGAAATTACAGCTGATTATACCCACTGGGCATTATGGTTCGGCACAGGTGATAATAAAGCATACACAAACAGCAAATTACATACACTGGGCAGATACAACTCATACATCATGGACGTGCATCAAGTTAACTCCATTTGAACTATAATCTCTTCAGAAAATAGGATTGGCCGGATTCCGATAGCACAAATTTTAGTCTGCAAAATCTCCAATTCCTTCATGGTTACCTCAGTGTCTTGTTTCATTTTTTGACTCCTGCATCTAATACCTGCATGTCTAGTCTCAACTTGTTGATTGTACATTGACAATCATGTACATGTTGTCTTGCCACCTCTAGTTGATGCTCGAGAACATCAACACATTCCAATTCCAATCCATAATCATTCGGTAACGGCCATGCCGCACTGCTCGCAGATCTTTGTGTTGATGTCACTTCATCCTGAAATGTTTCTGTAAGTACACATGACTAGGGCAAAAATATAGTTACAACAGTGAAGCGAACATGACACTCTTTTGTACTACATGGCAAAACAGAACTAACAATAATGTTACACGTCACTTTCAAAAAAAATGTTACACGTCATGAAGCATAAGCAGGTGATATTTTAAAAATTATAAAGAAGATAGTCGGTGCAGCCTGCATACAGAAATCCCTCTTAGCTCACCAGAGGAGCATGATGTTGGGGCCCAATCGAAAACACAGACAAGTTACAAATTTATACAACATGTTGCGTATAAGTAAGCAAGCAGTTGGCCATTCTCTACCTCAATTAAAGTCTTAGGGAGCATAATGAACAATAGAGGGTTTCATACAAACATACTACAACAGGCAAAACTATGCAATCATTAGCGTAGTATAAACTAGATTTTGAGCCTCATGCAATAATAGTTGGTTAATAGACTTCAAAGCTTCAGGCACACTTCGGCAGAGTAATTAAATGGTAAGGCCTTTAATTATGTCAACTAATAGTTATACAAGTACCGAACATCAGGCATGATTATTTGGGCATCTCATTAACTTAGGACAAATAAAGCAATTGAAAAGAGAAAATTAACTATGCCTGAAACAAACAAGGAATTGAACTATTGAGTTGCATACAGTCACTTACCTTAGCAGGTTGAACAGGCTCGGCGCAGCTCCTACTTCTTTTGCAAGGCTCCTTCCTAACATCTTGTACTTGGAAATCCTCAATCTTGTCTTCATTGCACCCCCTCTGCAAGGTGACACAAACTAGTTACTCGTCTCCTTGGAAGATAAATATGCATACTTTCCAGTCTGTGAACACAAAAGGATGAGATTATAACAAAACAACACCACATAATGAAACATGCCGCATCTCTTGCACTTGCACACAATGAAATGAACATTTACTATGTTTGCACTATGTAAAAACTAGACATACCTTCGAACTGGATCTCCAGGTACTCTTGGAGAGCCTACTGTAGTGTACAGGCAAACCTTTATGTCACCTATGAGTTAGACAAGGCCCCACTACAGCAGCCCTTAGTGTTTAAATCGTTGACAAGCTCTGTTAGAGTGTTAGGTCAAGAACGGCAAGTAATCAAAGCAAACAATTCTAGTATGGCTGGCTGATGCAAACAAGCAATTGAACAGATGTGTGAGAAAATCTTACATATCAAGAAAAGAAGCAAAGAAGGAGGCTTAAAGACCATCACTTGACTGACCAAATTTAAGGGGCATTTAAACATCATGTGCAACGTATGAACTAACATAAACATTGCATATTCCAGATTCTACAATGGAATGCACATGTATTAGGTTATGCCATGTATGATGATGCCTAAATGTACAAATAGCAGGCAGGAGTGATTCATCATTGCACGCACAATTGAATTGCAGGTTAAGGGCCAGTTCGATTCCGCCTTTTCAGGGCATATTGTCAAAATAAGCCATAAAAGATGTAAAGAAGTCATTTTTGAGTTATGGGCTTGGGCTTAACTAATTTCGCTTTGGAGGGGGGGGGGGGTGTTTCGGGTAGAACCTCACTAAAAATTGAAGGGAAGGGGAATAGTGAAATGACTCTGTTGTCTGCCTATATTACACTCAAAATGCAATTGCTGACGCCCGTGTCACACCTGACCCTCAAGTAAAAACAAACACGCAAGCATTCATTGCCCTGCCCGCTTGCATCTCCTCTCCCCTTTCCCTCTACCTCACCCCCCTGCCTGCAGCACTAGGGTTCCTCCAGCGAGCCGTCGCCACTGGTCCCATCTGGCCTGGTCCTCGACGATGCTATGTCCAGCTAGGCTACATTGCCGGCGGGTAGGGGAAAATCTCCCTGGCTGCTCCTCCCTTTGGCACTGCCCCTCATTCTCATGGTCTCTAGCAGCTGCTCCACTGTGGTTCGTCCAACGCACTACTCCAGCGGGCGCTGCACAACTACGGCTGATGCCACACTGCGGCAGAAGGCACCTTATTCCCCCTCCCCTCCTCCTAGGCCATGGCCTTGAGGTGCTGTTGAAGGATGAGCTCATCTAACAAGGTGAGGATCTCCTCTGGTTTTTTGCCAAATTTTCATTTTGATCCACTATACGATGAATTGCTATGAGCTGCTTCTGTTGCTGCTATATGATGCATTGCTATGAGCTGCTCTTGCTGCTGCTATATGATGAATGCTATGAGCTGCTGCTGTTGTATGATGAGTTGCTATGAGCTGCTGCTGCTGCTATATGATGAATTGCTATGAGCTGCTGCTGCTATATGATGAGTTGCTACAAGCTGCTCCTGCTGCTGCTATATGATGAATTGCTATGAGCTGCTCCTACTGCTGCTATATGATGAATTTCTATGAGCTGCTCCTGCTGCTGCTATATGATGAATTGCTATGAGCTGCTGGTGGTATATGATGAATTGCAGACTGCTGCTGCTGTATGATGAGTTGCTATGAGCTGCTGCTGCTGCTATATGATGCTTTCAGGTGGTGCTGCTATATGATAATAACCAGCCACTTGGACCATCTAATTTCAATAAATAATTGTTCTTCATTTAAATATGGGTCATGCGTTCTTCATTTAAATTAGGCAATGGGGTCTCTATGGAAAACATTGAACAAAGTAGATTGTGCCAAGTAGATGGTATCTTTGTATTTGCATTTTGAGCAAATAGTGATGGTCTGTTTTCCTATCATATTAGTTACTGCACTGGGTTCAATGTGTGATGTTTGCAAGTCAAATTAATTTCCATATGGGCAACAAAATGAAAAAAATATAATGCAATCTAGACTTTGCACTGATCATACCAAAGATAAGCTGAAAACACAATGAAAAGAACTGGTTGGCTTATTACATGGAGCTTGTATTCACAGGTGCTTATTTTCTTAGGATAACTCATAATAACTGTCCCTAAGAAACTTGGATAATAGAACTGCCATACAAATAACATGTCACGATGATTGTAATGGAGGAGTGACGTACCATAGCACATTGTATAGGCTCACCGCTGCCTCTCCTTTTTTGCGATGTTCCATGAAACTGCCACATACATCTTGCACTTTTTCATTGTGTAACCCTATCTGCAAGTTGACATGGCTAATTTCAGACATCTCTACATGATACTACATTGCATATCCCTTGCGCATATTTAAACCACCAATTAACGATTGTGTGCGTACCATAAACTAGCCATGACTCTGTATGCTGGACTAGCAGGCACTCTAAGGGAGCCTAATGTAGTGCACTGGAATTCCGCATGCCACCTACGATTTTGTGTAATGTACTGCCCCTGTTCCTAAATATATGTCTTTGTAGAGATTCCAGTATGGACCACATACAAATGTATATAGATGCATTTTCGAGTGTAGATTCACTCATTTTGCTCCGTATGTAGCCTATAGTGGAATCTCTAGAAAGACTTATATTTAGGAACAGAGGTACGAGGTAGTGTCATGTATGACATCTACATATCTAATTTAGCAGCCAATAGTAGGAATCATTGTCTGCACAAAGGGATTACTGGTTGAAAATCCTAGCAAAGCACGATGGCAGGCACAGAACAATACAAGAGAGAGAGAGAGAGAGAGAGAGAGAGAGAGAGAGAGAGAGAGAGAGAGAGACGCGCTTACAAGATCATAGCAATGCCTCAGTCCAGGATCTTGGTTGGCCAAGCTGTTAGATCCAGAAGAAACATCGTCCTTGTAGTTTTTGCCAGCTGCATAACAGGTAACAGCGACCGGTTAGTATATTTGAAGTACATCGGGCAGGTGATGCTGGACAGGTTTAAAGGTGACAAGTACCTAGGCCGTGGCGGGTGCTTGGCATATCTCCAGACGGTGGGAATCAGGTTAGAAACGTCGAGGGTGATGACGCTGCGCTGGCTGTTGGGGTCCGGTAAGGAGATCTAGAACCGTCGAGTAGGGTGTTTGTGGAGCGGCTCCGGTAGGGTGGACTACGGTGTGGGCGAAGCGGATCTGTGGGCATGGATGAGGGCGTAGGTGAAGCTGCTCCAGTGGTTGGGTTAAGGATGGTGTCGACGACGCGGATCTGCGGCCGTGGACGAGGCGTCAGAAGATGCTCCGGTGGTTGGGTTAAGGATGGTGTCGACGATGCGGATCTACGACCGTGGACGGGGCGTCAAAAGCTGCTCTGGTGGTTGGGTTAAGGGTGGTGTCGACGATGCAGATCTGCGGCCGTGGACGGGGCGTCAGAAGCTGCTCCGGTAGGTTGGATGAGGGTGCGAGGAAGCGGATCTGAGGCCGTGGACTTGTGAGTTGGCAAAGCGGCCCCGATAGGGTTGAGAATGGTATAGGCAAAGCTACTCCGGTAGGGTTGACGATGGTGTCGATGAAGCGGCTCCGGTAGGGTTGAGGAAGGTGTCGGCGAAGCGGCTCTGGTAGGGTTGAGGAAGGTGTCAGCAAAGAGGATCAGAGGCAGTCGATGGGGGCGTCGGTGGGGCGGCTCCGGGGGGTGTGGACAAAGCATCTCCGGTGGGGAGTACGATTGAGCCGCTGCAGATGCACGACGATTGATGAGAGTACCGGTGAAGCAGATCTGGTGCCGTGGACAAGGCCGACACTGAATGGGCTGTGGTACAGTGGTGGATGAGCAATCTACTTGTTTCTAGGGGAGGTGGGAGGGGTAGATGCGGCCGCAGAAGCAGATCCGGCGAGGTGGACGCCGCTGGCAGTGAATGGGCTATGGTACACCGGTGGATGAGCAGTCTAGTGTTTCGAGAGGGGAGGGGATAAAGGGCGATGAAGTACGGACGGCGTGATGTAAGATGCTCTGGTGCTGTGGAGTTAGTCGTTTTTGCGGGAGGGGGAGAGGAAATGGGGGTGCCGTGTAGTGGGGGGAAACTGGAAGTTACGAAAGCAGCCCCAACCTATCATGTAGATGAGGGCGGTATTGTAACTGTTGGTCTCCGTGCACCAAGGACAAAAGGGGGATTTCGCATGCTAAAGACTAAGGTGGCGGAAATTTTAGAAGGAGGCGGGAGATTTTGCCGCCTGCGGGATCGTTCGTATCCAGTTTCAACTAATATTGGACCGTGCTAGTGGGAAGGTCATGCTAGACTGTGTACACGGGGCACGCGTCAGCAGTTAATAACTGGTGTGAAGTCCACCCCAGAAAAAAAAGACAATAACTCGGGATGATGCGCTGATAACTTGGACGTTCACACGGGCGCGGCCAATCGTACGGGTGTAGTGGCGCGTTCACAAAAAAAGGGATCAAACGCTCAGCCTATGTATTTCTCATGTAAATAGATAATTTAGTGCCATTGGTTATTTACTTTAAACATAATGCACTGACGTGTTAGTGTAGAGGCGCACAAAAGAAATGGATATTGTAGTCAGCTACTTAAAAGTGTTACCTCATATGATTACATAGCCCCCATTTCATAAATTGCGTACCCGTTGAATTCATATATGAATATTACATATATTACTTCAAAATAGAAACTTAAATCATCCAAGACTAATGAATTTGAATGCAAGAGTAACAATGCTGCATGTACATGATAGCTACATTGGTTGTTTGAAGAAATATCACTGTAACTTTGGCATGCACAACTGAAAAGGTTTATTTAAATAGAAAAAAAATGTGATATGTGAGTGTCTAATCTTTATAGCGTTGAATCGATATTGTACCTTTGGCCACGATACGAAGTAGATATGGACTTATGTTCAAGCGATGCACGTCCATGATCGCTAGATAGTGATACGTGAATGAATTGTGCAATCTCTCTCACACACATACATATCTCATTTCCCTGTGGGCATCGAAATCACACACGCGCACTTCGTGTATTTCTCTCCCTCTGTCAGGGTTAAATTCGTCTTTCTACCCCGTCCTACAAGTCTCTCACACAGAAATACACACGCTCTCTATGTCTAACACGCCCATCCCTTTAATTCCGCCCACCCACAACCACTAATGTCTCAAACTATAATAATGTCTCTCACACATATGCTATCTACCTATCCCTTAATATAGCTAGATATGTGTCACACAAACTCCTTCTCCCTACTAGCAAGATGCCCATGCGTTGCACGGAACATCAAGTATGAGAAGTTTATCTTGTGGGATAAAAGGATGAACGAGGGAATGCCTTATTTGCAAATGCGGAGAGGGGTGTGGGTATCTTTTTGCAAAATTGCCATAGTTTCCTTCCTGTCCGTCGGATATAAATAAGATGGCCTATATTGCAGGATGGCAGGAACACCATCATCACCAACTTTGTTTTTTATAAGAGTAGAGATATGTGAGTGTCACTGCCCCCCCACACCAACACTTCCCAACACCGAAGGAGTAGGGTGACACCTCGATCTTGATACTAATCTATCGACTGGCTTCTCTCTCAAACATACACACACACACACACTACCCGGCACCGAAGGAGTAGGGTGGCACATTGATCTTGATAATAATCTATCTACTCCTCTTTCAAACACACACACACACACACACTCGCTAGTTGTGCCTCTGTGCCTACCGCGCACACTCTCGATACGTCTTTCTCTCCCTCCCCCGCCAACAATGACAGCAGAAGGGTGACAACTCGATCTGATCATAATCTGTCAATTGGTTTCTCTCTCAAACATTGTGTCTCGGTGCCTCGCTCGGTAGCCCCCTCGATATGTAGACTTCTCGCGTGCGCACAGCTGTAGTGACGATGACGCTGAATCCAGTGTGCCTTGTTTTTACGGGCCTCATGTGATAGTTTTCACCCTGTTTTCTGTTAATTAACAAGGCAACCTTTTCTTTGTTACTACTAGTGAATCTGAAATCATTCGGGGCAGACATAAAATATATCACTTCAACCCAATTATCGCAGCAACTATTTTAAAAGAAATTAGCTAGCTGCCCGTGCGTTGCACGGAACATCAAGATGCATTTGTATGAGTAGTTTATCTTGTGAGAGAAAAGGCTGAACGAGGGAAGGCCTTATTTGTGAACGTGGAGAGATGTGTGGGTATATTTTTAGAAAATTGCCATAGTTTCTTTCCTATCCGTTAGATATAAATCCGACGACCTATATTGCAGGAAGGCACGCACACCATCATCACCAACTCTGTTTTCTACTCCCTCCGTCCGAAAATACTTGTCATCAAAATGGATAAAAAGAGATGTATCTAAAACTAAAATACGTCTAGATACATTTCCTTTTATCCATTTTGATGACAAGTATTTCCGGCCGGAGAGAGTATTTGTCTTTTTAGAAATTTCAACAAGTGACTATGACCGGACCTTACCAACATACTCAAAAAAGTAGTCCATAATTTTGATGTTACCCTCTTTTCTTGGCGGTGCAGTGCCATCTGGATACCTCATAAATAAATCAAGGACAAATCTGACCCCTTCCTGAAAAGACATATGGAGCAAAATGAGTGAATCTACACTCTAAAATATGTCTACATATACATCCGTATGTGGTTGTCCGTTTGAAATCTGAAAAGGACAAATATTTAGGAACGAATGGAGTATATATAAGAGTAGACATGGAGATATATCTCCAGCATGGTCTACAACAAAAATGTGCTGGGCTGGTTAGCGCCGGATGCTCGCAATGCGATGACATGAGTTCGAATTGTGTCTTTTAACTTTAGATTTTTATATTATATATTACTCTACTTATTTAATATATACTTCTTTCGCTACTGTACTGACAGTGGAACCCACAGAGTACTTAGAATACAAGATTAAGGATGGACTTGTTTCTTTTTAACTTTCTATATGAAGCTGTAGCCACCCTACAAGTCACGTGTACACTGTACATGCAATTAACTTTTTATAGAGGGACAATCATCCATGCAATTAACTCAAATGGATTGGATGTCACTCTATTATTTCCAGCATAAAGAGCATCTGGAACGGCAACCGGCAAATTTCCTCCTGCTTCCTTCCGCGGAGGACGACATCAAACGCCAGCGGCATACATTTTTACAACTCTAACCAACCAGATGAAATTCGTGCAAACACGGACTGATTTCATATAAGCATGAAGGATTTTGTATAAAAAAGCGGGATCTTCATATAAACATGATGAATTTCATTACATTTACATGAACTAAGAGGTGCCAATCCAGCTCTCTTGTATAATTAATACTCCCTCCGTCCGGAAATACTTGTCATAGAAATGGATGTATCTAGACTTATTTTAGTTCTAAATGGCTGCTTGCGGATCCCTTTGTCTTCCTCATGTCCGTCAGACACTTGAGGCGTCGACAAAGGTCCTCGGAAGAGACGAAGAAACAAAGAAACCACCTGAATCCGCGGTCGTCGCCTCGGCGGTGGCCTTCATGGGTCCCAAGTGGCGGCGGCCTCCTGTGTTCTACTTCTCCTCGATGATGGCGATGGACACGGACAAGCTGGCCACCGACTCGTCGCTCTCCACGCACCCAGCTTCTGTCTCTGCCTGCATGGCGCTGCCGCAGGCACGGGAGGCGCGCCCACAGACACGGGAGGCGCGGCCACCGCAGACACTCGTGGCACGATACGACGCGGCAGCGATGGCGCCCGTAATGGCGTGCTCACCGCCGTGCCGGCGTGGAGCAACTCACCACTCCTCATCGAGCTGAACTAGAGCAGCGAGTTGCTGAACCACACGCCTGCTTGGGGCGGCAACTGGCTCCGTCGGGCCAAGCGAGGTTGGTGAAGCACCGAGCGGCCTCGCCCGTATCCGGAGGGCTTGGCGGGCCACCCAGCCGGGTAATATGTCGGAGAACGGCTCATCAAAAGCCATCGGATGAGTGGAGAAAATGGTGAAGGAGGAGATGGGGGAGCGGCGGAGGGGTGTGATTCTTGCCCGCTATCTATCTGGCCTCATGTAAATAGAGGGCGGACGGTAGGAGCTTGGCCGGTGTCTGGCCTCGTTTAAACTGAGGGCGGACGGGAGGAGCTCGGCCGGTGTTGCGTTTAATTCCGGCTCGCTCATGAACGGAGGTGTGGACGGAGTAGGATTCTCGGTTTGCATGCGGGTTTATCGGAGGGGTTTAATGGAGGCGCCGGGCGTGCAGCGGGCGGTGCAGTACTATTCGATTTGACAGCAGTAATGAGCTGTCAAATCACAAAGGCCCTCGCCTCTCGTGAAACTAACCGAGCTAGACCGCCCCACCCTCTAGCCTTTTAAAAAATGTATATACTCCACTTTTGTACAATAGTAGCATCGACGGATTGCGCCATGGAGCAAAACTTGAAATAAAAAAGGTGGTACATATGGAGAGCGCTCGTCGCCAAATTATGCATATAGTACTATTAAAAAGGCTTGTCACAATAATGGTGTCCAGCACAAGTGCACAACCCACCCCTCAAATAAAACTAAGCACCCTGGAATTCTTTGACAAAACTAAGCACCCTGAAAATCTTTGACTACTAAACTGTTGGCTATATGATGTTGGCCATATATATTGTACGTATATAATGTGAAGAAATGAGTGGTAGTACTATACCAACTAAAAGATGAAATGTAAGAAATACTAGTATGTACGTACTAAAGAGTTAAAGTAACAAGAAGAAACATAACATAGTTCTGCTGGGGGCTCAGCACAACACACCCCTCAAATTAAATTAAGCACACCTGAAATTAAACTTTGCAACTATTCCGGTAGACACTGCATTAGGACTAGAACCACCATGAGCAACAACACTGCCACCTTACTCGGAGTCCTCGTCCACGTCCTCGACTTCGTCCTTGTCCCTCTTCCTCTTGGCTGATACTTCTTTGCTTGAACCGCACACTTGGTTGTTGCTATTCATCCAACCCTTGTAGATATTGAAGCAAAGGTAGCCATCCATTGCAGCGTAGTGGATGTGGTCTATATCTAGTACATTCCGCTGCCATGCATGACGATGAAAGGTGTACGAAGGTTTCTCCAGTTTACCGTACGAAGGATGAACCATGGCTCCTGCCAGGGTCAGCATTGAAGGCTGACGAGAGGACACTAGCCGATTCTTCTGGAGGTCGAAGGTGTTGCCTACAACGAGGCCTATCTGACGCAGGACTTCTTTGTCGTTACCAAAGTCTACAGTAACGAATTTGACTAGGTTGCTCTCGAGGAAGTCCTTAAAATCCTGGCACTCAATGTCGACATGGCATATGTGGTAGACCAAGCATAAGTCATGCACGCAAACCTGGATCACGGCGGGCTTCTTCCTCTCTTCGTCCTTTAGATCCTTCTCTCGTCCCAGGATTGTGGTGTACTCAACATCTAGCCCAGCGACCCACTCATCATCTGAGTCTTCGAACATGCGTCTGAAGCGAGAAAGGCATCCTTTCACCGTCGCGGAAGAACGGGTGTATATGACGTCGAACTCATCGCCGGTGATGGTTCTAACCTTGTACTCACCGCCGATCGTGGAGATTTGGGAGGAGGGTTAGGATTAGTAGAACTGCTGTAATGTGAATGGACGGGACAACTAGGAGTGAACCACCGTAGTAAAAGGACGTGCGGGGACGAGTAGGAGCGAACTTCCAGCGTGCGAACGACAGGGTAGTGGCTTTCCATTCTCCCATGATACGGGCTTCCGAGAGCCCTTGGATCTGAGATCGAATGGTTGCATGGCATGATTCTAGACCTATGGGTGAATATCCTATCCTGGAGGGTTATTCTGCAAATTTTCAGCAACTTAGCATGCGACCGTTTGATCTCAGATCCAAGGGCTGCCAGCAGCCCGTATCATGGTCGCGCCTACCACGACCGCCGCTCGCGCGGTCGCGCCCTTGGAGATTTAACACAGTGCGTTAGGCTATCTGATGTTGGCATGTCATACATAGTCATCACTTAGTCACTCATACTACAACAAGGTTTTGGCTATAAGGTTGGCTATAAGTGTATTTTTTTTACTTCTCTCTATCTCTTTCTTCGTACTCCCTCCGTCCCATAATATAAGAACGTTTTTGGCACTAGTGTAGTGCCAAAAACGTTCTTATATTATGGGACATAGGGAGTAGTAGTATTTATTGCATTTGCCAAGGAGTGACCTCTTCCAATAAAATGGTGTTTCTATGTTTGCTTCATTTAATTAGCTATATACTCAAAATTGTCTTTTCACCTCGGTACGTGCGCTTAGCACTGTTTCTTCCTTGGGTCACCAAACTAGTCTCTCTCTTCTTGATTAACTTGCCACATCAGACTTTATGCCTATCTGGCAAGCTTAAGCACCTGTAGGAGCAAGTAAGTACAATAGTGCACTTTACATGGCATTTTTGCATATGTGGAGGAAAGAGAGGCAAGGAAAAAGTGGAGAAGTGGGCTCTCATGCAAGAGCCAACCTCTACTACATGGTGGAGCATTGGGAGAGGCACCTGTATGGAGGTGGTCAGGAATCGGGAGACTCACGCCGGTCATAGCGCCACAGTTAAAATGATAATGGCAAGTCAAATCACGGGGCCCCACCTGTCCAGCAGTAACTCGCTGTCAAATCACACAGCCCTACGTTTGCAACAACCTACTCCCTCGTCTTCTCGCGTGTCTATCGAACCGACCAGGCGGAACTGCCCCGCCTACCGCACAGGAAAAGCCCGCGCAGTATACTCCCTCCGTCTAGGTGACCAAGGTGGAGTGGAAAACGAGAGAACTTAATGTTTAGTATTTGCTAAGGCTGGTTGTAATGGTACTAGCCTTAGCAATTTTGATGAGGTGTCATAGAATTAAATGAAGAAAGAGAGAGAGTTGAGTACTATGTGTCATACATGGCAATAAATAAAGTACTACATGATACTAATATATGATACATGGCGTAGGAGTACTAAGTATTATTAATACAATTTTGCTAGAACTCATCTAGATGAGATATAGTTTGGTCTCATTCATCTTTTATAGTCATTGGATGTGATGCTATAAGATGCGTGTGTGCTGACGTGGGTTGTATTTGTTCTTGTGCAACAAACTGACCACTGCATGTCATGTTTGATAGTCTCAAGTCATTAAAAGCATACAAGCCCCACATCTCTTATTGGTTTATTCCTCTATTTATGTCAAAAAATAAGAAACAATGTGAGAGTTAATGCACCATGCCTAGGAGTATTTGGTTTTCATAAGATGGCTTAATACTCACCTAGACGGAGGGAGTATTCGATTTGACAGCGGGCGACGCAGTTCCCGATACGGCTTTAATGCAGACGAGGGAGGGAGTAGCGGTTCTTGATATGTTGAACGACCAATGCATCCTCCTTCAATCAATGCATGAGGGAAGTAATGGGAGGAGGTCCGGGAAAAGAGGCTGCATGATGTGAATGCAACGCAGTTTGCCCTCATTGCCCTCATATAAAGGCGCCCCTCCATTCCAATGCATCTACCACATCGTGCACACCTAAGCATTTGCCTAAGCACCTACACTAAGCGCAAAAGAGCTCACTCCAGACCCATGGCGGCGATGCGCATGAGCGGCCAGCGGCTGCGCCAGATGGTCCACGACGCCGGCATGCGGCATGGCGCCGAGGATTGTCTCTAGACGGTGTTGGAGACCGACTGGTGGATGGCCGCCATCGATGCCAACTACGACTCTCAGTTGAACCAGATGATTGTTGCCACCAACAACAAGTTCACCATCCTCAAGAAGCTCGCGGACGACATCATCGTACTCCTCCAGCCCGCGCGCCCGGGCTCCTCATTGCCTGCCATCCTAATCGGCCTCCATGGCTGGAACATCTTTCAAACACCGGTGGCCCTGCGACTGCCCGCTGATGCCACAAAGAATGTCCACCTGGAGGTCGCGCTCGCCGTGAGGCGCCTCGCCCTGCAAGAATTCGTCGACCTACACATCCACGTGTACGAGCAAATCGTGTACATAGGTATCTACAAGGCCAGTGAGGACGCTACGATGTTGGCCTTCCTCAACCGGCTGGAAGCCTTGGATGCCTTTGCTAAGAAGCACCTCGACCTCTCCACAAAAGTGCTGCTCCTTAGCCGCCGGTCGGTGGCCCGACGCACTAAGTTGAGGAGGAGGAGGTCGTACATTCATGGATCCATCTTTCTTCTTGCCTTCTATAACCACCATTGCGATCGCATCATCGTGGCCTTAATTCTTATTGTGTTGTTGCATTCTCATTCCAGTCAATACCGACATGTGCGATCCCTTTGCTTAATTATATGCATCACTGTAACTAGTACTCCATCCGTCAATTTATAAGTTGTGCTTACCTTTTCCATCAACTTCGTGCAACGCGCGGGCATCTTGCTAGAAACACTAGAATATGTCTATATAATCCGTATGTGACAGTGATAGTCCATTTGAAATATCAAAAAAGACAAATATTTAGGTACAGAGGGAGTAATATATTAGGAGTATATCAAAACAATAGTGATTTCTTTCAAGTTTGTGAACAAATACTACTATTCTACTACTTTGGATCCGTGGCAACGCACGGGCACATTGCTAGTAAAAGGAAAAGGCCTGCCGCGTTCGCGTCGCACCCCCACACGCTCGGGAATCGGGAGTACTCCATGGCCCGTCCGACACGACACATAGCTTAGGGAAGGCGTGCTGCCTAGCATTTTCACTTTCATGTGGGACCGCCATTTGAGCAAACCGACACCCCGCCCGCCGCCAGGTTGGAAAACAAAAATGAGGGAAGATCTAGCTGTAGCACGGAAGCCAAGAAATTTGGTGTCAGATGGGGCTCGTTGATAGAGTAGGAGCATTCCGTACTAGTACTACTCCTACTAGTACCAAGTTTGTACTCCTAATACTATATTACTGGTACTACCACTATACAAGTAGTAGGTACGTGCATGGCACAACATCGTAGGAACAAAAAACGAGAAGATCTTGTTTTGGGTGATTTATCTTTTTTTCAATCAACGTAGTATGAATAATATGATGTGGGGGGCACCCATGAAGCTTATGTGGCTTGGTTGCGTGGCTACGGAAGGTTAGAGAAAAATAAATAGATAATGTGTTTAGAGTGCACTCCACTAAATAGATATACTTTGGATCCATTGCAATGGACCGGCACATCTATATCTATACCCCCTATATAGTGTGTGAAAAACTTTGAGAGTTGGTCGTTGGATGAAGTCAATCCGACGGTACAAAGATGGCAAATCCAAGCACTACTGGCTGTTGGATATCATCCACCAGATTCTGCCACATGTATAATCTAGAAGACTCCATGGTTGAACTTAATTCATGACTAACTTTGCCACAACTAGGCTTAGGCAAAGTTATTAGTTCTTCAAAATGAGAGCCACAAGTTGGCAAGCCTAAGGGAATCTTGCCACATTTTTTGTGTGTATGTCATGCGGGGCCTTAGTGTGGCTTGCCTAAGGTGTGGCTTGAACCAAACACTCACCTAAGTTAATCAAACTTGCCTAACCTTACATTCCACCAGATTTTGCCACATGTTAGAATCCAGAAAACTCCACATGTAGAAGCATAATGCACAAACCACCAGAATCTCATGCATGCAATGCACGTGTACCTTACTAGTACTAGTTGGTAGTAGTAAGAAACAAATTCCAGTTTTGGCACGAGCTCGTACTACGGGAGGACCACAAGGCCTACCGTAGGAGTTACATTTCCCTCTCGAGGCCCACGGGACCGAACTTCAGTGGCTTAGTGCCCGGCCTATGAGTCAATGACATGCGGACCTTAAATGCGGCTGGCCCACATGTCATTCTCATGGTGGTGGCGTGGTTCGCGACTCACTCGTTCGAGATGAACCGACCGGTGGTGGCGTGGCTGTGGCAAGGGTGCCACAGCTGGGCGTTGGGGCGTTACAAGGCGTAGATGGCCACACCGGCGGGTACTACCTGTAGTACATAAGTACTCCAGCTAAGTATTGATGCCCGAGACGAAATGTGTCACAGCCACTGGATGAAAATTTGATGGTGCGGGAGTACGGATCGGAGCATAGCAGCGGAGCAGGCAAACCGCGTCCAATCGGGTGTGTCTGTGGTAGAAAGTTGATGGTCGCCGTAGTTCAGCTGGCCCGCATGTCATGCACACAAAGGTAGAGGAGCGGTGGGGCCGAGAGGGATGAGGGGCACATCGGGGGGATGAGGATCCCCTGACGCGAGCAATCCTACCATTTTGTCACTAACTTGTGGGACCCATAAGTGCGGGTCCCACCTGTCAGCAAAGGAAAGGCAGGGCAAGGCAGTGATAGCCACGTCAGAGGATCCATGTCCACGTCGGGGGACGTCGTGCCGTGGGTTGGAGCAGCGTCGTGGGAATCGCGTGTGGGTGTGGCAGTGGTAGAAACAAGAAACGTGATGGTCGTCGTGGTTCAACTTCCATGGACAAGCTGTCATGTCTGCTGACACATGTATATCAAAACTAGAGAGTTTATATTTCAAGCACGTGAACAAGTATTATTCTACTACTTTGGATCCATTGCAACACATGGGCCAGCACATTGGTAGTAGTAGTGTCCATGTCTATCTCTAGAGGCCTTCCCTCGTTCATACTTTTCTCACACAAGATAAACTACTCATACAAATGCATGTTGATGTTCCATGGAACGCACGAGGATGTTTCCTTGGGGGTCTCTCCAGCGCGGTGTGGCTGTAGTTGCAAGTTGACGCCCCTTGAGATGCCGACGTTGAGGGGCACTCGGATTTCCTCCGATGAGCAGGTAAGATGAGTTTGATCACGTAGTAAATGCATTCTAAAGACTACTTCCATGTCCATTTCCTAATTCTCCCCTGCCCACTGTTTCACAGGTTAGGCTCGGTGCGAGTGGAGATTGGCTTGCATATGTACGGGAGGGTACCAACATCAATTTGCACAATATTTACAACAGTGACACCGTTCCCATAGAACCTTTGTCCAACATTGGGATCAGCCATGCAACGGACCACCACATGAATTGGTACGATGGAACCACGGTGAGATTGAATAAGATAGCATGAACCTTGCACATGGCGGTCAAAGGCAGATCATGCTGTTTGCGGCCGATTTGTTGCCGTACGAGTAGGAAGACGCTGTGCTTCTTTCTAACCGCATCTTCGCGGTGACAAACCAGGGGACTTATTTTGTATGGGACACATCCTACGATATACTCCCTCTCTCCCAGTTTATTTGTTTTGAATCTTTTCGTTTTATAAGTTTCAAATTCAAATTTAGAGCTCCCCAAATGGGTTGTAGTAAATTCCATTAGAATTAAAAAATGGGCTGTACATTCTTACAAATCACAAGTGGGCTATATGTTCTCTGCCAAATCCGAGCTGTGGGCCTACTAAGTTGACGCGTACCAAGGGCTTTGTCAACTTAGTCAATATAAACAATTCTAGCTGCAGTGATCGTACGATGTCCATCCAACGACCATAGTGCTTCTTCAACCTCTGGTCTTCTTGCTCCAGCCGCCCAAAGTAGCGCCGGTCATGTCGCGTGCTCCTGCCTCCCGTGGCCGACTGTGATGTCGTGGAGGCCTCACCGCCCCGTACTACTCCCACCGCTGGCCAGGCCATCCCTCTACTCACCCACACCCCCTGTTATTCTGCGGCGACGACAGCCTCACACCGCAGCCGAACCGGTGAACCCTCATACTCCTCTCCGCGCGGGCTTCCACTGTCGCGTCTTCCCCGGCTCCCCATCGTCCCCTTCCTAGGCCTCCCCGTCGTCCACCGCCCTGGTGCTCTCGACGCGGCGTGGTCAACGTGGTCAAGGAACGACTCCCATCGGACGTGGACTGTACGTGGAGAGGCTAATAACTGGGTCCACGGCCGCAGCAAGGAAGTGCCTCCTTATTACGCGGAAAATAATGATTCCTCCACCTGACAGCTGGGACCCACCGGACGGGCCACTGTATTTCACGAAAAAACGTTTCCCCTGATTGCTAGGACCCACCAGCTACATCTTCGCACACAAGGAAGTGCGTTCGAAAAAAAAACGATTCGCCCCCTGACTGCTGGGACCCACCACCTACATCTTCGCACACAAGGAAGTGCGTCCAGGCAAAAAAACGATTCGCCCCCCTGACTGCTGGGACCCACCAGTTACATCTTCTCACGCAAGGAAGTGCGTCCCAAAAAAAACCATTCGCCCCCCTGACTGCTGGGACCCACCAGCTACATTTTCGCACGCAAGGAATTGCCTGACAGTCGGGACCCACCTGGTCGAAGCGTACATAGCGTTGTCATTCTGGTCGCGAACGTGTACGTACATATATACTGGTGGATGTAGATGCGCGCACGTGTCGTAGTAGAGGTGCGCACGTAGCATGTACACGTACGTACAACGGCCAGGGTGCAAGAAAGAAAATACGGCCACGTATGTGTACATACGAGTGGGGTCTCGAACGCCTACTCGCACATACGTACGGCCAGGGCTCGTGTACATGGCTGGGTCGGAACGGATAAACAACGTCGTCGTCGTGTTCATGGGGAGGCAACGGAATGCGTCGTGTTCATGGGGAGGCAACGAAATGCGTGGGAGCCAACCGACTGGGTCGGAACGAAATGCGTCGTCGTGTTCATCGGGAGGGCTTGGACGGAACACGCGATGGAAACGAGGCCTGGCGTACCGAAGAACGTAGGAAACGGACCTCCTACGGTCGAAACAGGGGTCCTGTTGATCGGGAGGTGTGTGGCGTACCGCAAAACGGAGGAAACGGACCTCCTACGGTCGAAACAGGGGTCCTATTGATTGGGAGGGGTGTGGCGTACTGCAAAACGGACAAAACGAACCTCCTACGATCGAAACGGGGGTCCTGTTGATTGGGAGGGGTGTGGCGTACCGCAAAACGGACGAAACGGACTTGTGTTGGAGCGCTACGGTCGAAATGGGGGTCCTGTTCATCGGGAGGGGTGTGGCGTACCGCAAAACGGGACTCCACGAGATACTGTTCATCTCCACCGTCGACCTCCTCCAGCCTCCACGGGCTCCTGTTCATCCAGCCTCCACCGTGCGCTACTCCACCGGCTACTGTTCAACCACCCCTCCACGGGCACCCCTCCACCCTCTACTGTTCATCCGGCCCTCCACACCACGGGGTCCTGTTCATCCAGAGGCAACGCCACGGGGTCCTGCATCCACCCCCACCACTCACTGTTCATCCACCCCCCACAACGCTCACTGTTCATCCTAGAGGTAGCATCGACCGGCTTCAGTTAGCAGCAGTAGCAAAGGAATCACTCGATCGGGTTTAGTTAACAGCCACAGATCGATCGCTGGGGTTCAGTAAGGCGTAGCCTGCAGTGCAATCGCTCGGGTTCAGTTAGAGCCCAACGCCTCGCTCGGGTTCAGTTAGAGCCAACGCCTTGCACACACGCGCGTATGTGTACGAGAGATACACGCATCGCTCGGCCCCCGACCTCCCACCGTAACCGGGAACTCCCCGAAATTTTTCTCGCCCTCGCTTCTACCACGGTTTTTTCCGTCATGGACGGCCCAAAGAATGTCATGCAGCTGCGTCTCCGGCCCGCCCAGGACGAAAACCCATTTTCTGTCATGATTTTTTGTCATAGAAGTAGGATCCCACCACATCTATGATGATACCGGGTTTTCTCACAATTATCGTCATAGAAGTGTCATATGTATGACAGAAAAAAAAATCATTCGGCCCAAAATGTCACGGATGTGTCTTTTTTTGTAGTGTGTAGACCGAAAACCAGAGCTCATTCCACATGATATGAGAGATGTCCAGAGGTTGGGCAGCATGATGACACACCTCCTCACACAGAAGCATCATATCCATGAGATAAGCATGCACATTATCATTGTCACCAATGCGCGGAAAGAGAGTGTTGCAGAAGATCTGGTGCATGACATCGAGGAAAGGGTTGAGCACCCAAGCCTGCATGCCATTGGCTAGCTTCTTCTCCACAAGGAACGGTTGAAGCTTGTTATTGTTGGCGGACTCTGGGTTGCCGTGAGGGCGGGCACCAACGGGCACATCGAGCCCCTCATCACAAACATGCAGCATCTCCATGAATTCCTTCCATTTGGCAGACATCCTCTTCCCATTGGTCATCCAATCTCCCCATCCGTGTGGAAGTGGACGAAAGCAAAGAACTGAGCCACGATCTCCAGGTCAAAGTCCATGTGGAATGTGATGAAGTCTTTAATGCCAAACTGCTCTACCAAGTCCAATGCTTAACCAAAGTAAGCCCGGTCCTTCCTCAGATGATTCATATCAATCCACTGCATTGGGACATAGATGTTGTGCTTGGACTTGATCACATCGATGTAGATAAGATTCTGCTGCTTGGTCCAGAACAACTCATTCCCTCTGACCTTCTCAAGAGGGTTCACATAGGGATTGATGCTCCTTCAAATGATGAACTCGGATTGAGGCATCTCATCCATGCCAAGAACTGGCTCCTTGTACCTGTTGGCGGTCTTCTTGACATTGCATTGTTGTGCATTAGAGCCCTCTAGTGCTTCTTGATTGCAAAGCCGCTTAGAGCTCGTGTCGTGGCTTGGATTCCAGCGACGGACATTGGAGCCACCACCTATGACACACAACACAAAAACACACGAGAAGAACGAGAAGGATCAATGCAAATACCAAGGCCAAAACAAACGAAACAAGTAGAAATAGGATTGGGTAGTCGCAACAAGGTAGTTTAGATTTTGCTACGTCTTGAGCTTGCGTTGGGTTTCCTTGAAGAGGAAAGGGTGATGCAGCAATAGTAGCATAAGTATTTCCCTCGGTTTTTGAGAACCAAGGTATCAATCCAGTAGGAGGCTCCTCAAAAGTCCCACGCACCTACACAAACAAACAAGAACTCGCAACCAACGCGATAATGGGGTTGTCAATACCTTCACGGCCACTTGCGAAAGTGAGATCTGATAGAGATAATATGATAAGATAAATATTTTTGGTATTTTTATGATATAGATTGGAAAAGTAAAGATGCAAATAGAAGTAGATTGAAAAAGCTTATATGATAAGAGATAGACCCGGGGGCCATAGGTTTCACTAGTGGCTTCTCTCAAGTTAGCATAAGTATTACGGTGGGTGAACAAATTACTGTCGAGCAATTGATAGAAAAGCGAATAATTATGAGATTATCTAGGCATGATCATGTATATAGGCATCACGTCCATGACAAGTAGACCGACTCCTGCCTGCATCTACTACTATTACTCCACACATCGACCGCTATCCAGCATGCATCTAGAGTATTAAGTTCATAAAGAACAGAGTAATGCATTAAGAAAAATGACATGATGTAGAGGGATAAACTCATGCAATATGATCTAAACCCCATCTTTTTATCCTTGATGGCAACAATACAATACGTGCCTTGCTGCCCCTGCTGTCACTGGGAAAGGACACCGCAAGATTGAACCCAAAGCTAAGCACTTCTCCCATTGCAAGAAAGATCAATCTAGTAGGCCAAACCAAACTGATAGTTCGAAGAGACTTGCAAATATAACTTAATCACACATAAAAGAATTCAGAGGAGATTCAAATATTTCTCATAGATAAACTTGATCATAAACCCACAATTCATTGGATCTCGACAAACACACCACAAAAAGAGTGACATCGAATAGATCTCCAAGAAGATCAAGGAGAACTTTGTATTGAGATTCAAAGAGAGAGAAGAATCCATCTAGCTAATAACTATGGACCCGAAGGTCTGTTGTAAACTACTCACAATTGATCGTAGAGGCCTTGGAGATGATGTATAGGCCCTCCATGGTCGACTCCCCCTTCGGCGGAGCACTGACGAAGGCTCCAAGATGGGATCTCGCGGATACAGAAGGTTACGGCGGTGGAAATAGTTTTTCGTGGTCGCTTCTGATGTTTTCGGGGTACATGGGTATATGTAGGAGGAAGAAGTAGGTCGGTGGATGCCCGAGGGGCCCACAAGGGTGGGGGGCGCACCCACCTGTAGGGGGCGCGCCGGGCACCCTCGTGGCCGCCTCCTTTGTTTCTTGACTTCCACTCCAAGTCCTCTAGATCACTTTTGATATTCCTTTTCTTCGAAACACTGAAATAGGCAAAAAAACAGCAATTCGGGATGGGCCTCCGATTAGTAGGTTAGTCCCAAAAAATGATATAAAAGTGTAAAGTAAAGCCCATAAACATCCAAAACGGGTAATATAATAGCATGGAACAATCAAAAATTATAGATACGTTGGAGACGTATCAACCACCCCAAGCTTAATTCCTGCTCGTCCTCGAGTAAGTAAATGATAAAAACAGAATTTTTGATGTGGAATGCCACCTAGCATAATTCTCAATGTAATTTTCTTTATTGTGGCATGAATGTCAAATGATTCAAAATAAAAGTTCATATTGACATAAAAAATAGTAATACTTCAAGCATACTAATCAAAGCAATCATGTCTTCTCAAAATAACATGGCTAAAGAAAGTTCATACCTACAAAATCATATAGTTAGGCTATGTTTCATTTTCATCACACGAAAATACTCCCATCAAGAACAACCCCGGTTTCAGCCAAGAAATTGGTTCATACTTTTTAACGCGCTTCAGCCTTTTTCAACTCTAACACAATACATGAGCGTGAGCCATGGATATAGCACTATGGATGGAATAGAATATGATGATGGAGGTTGTGTGGAGAAGACAAAAAAAATGAGAAAGTCTCACATTGACGAGGCTAATCAGCGGGCTATGGAGATGCCCATCAATTGACGTCAACATGAGGAGTAGGGATTGCCATGCAACGGATGCACTAGAGCTATAAATGTATGAAAGCTCAACAAAAGAAACTAAGTGGGTGTGCATACAACTTGCTTGCTCACGAAGACCTAGAGCATTTTGAGGAAGCCCATCGTAGGAATATACAAGCCAAGTTCTATAATGAAAAATTCCCACTAGTATATGAAAGTGACAACATATGAGACTCTCTATATGAAGAACATGGTGCTACTTTGAAGCACAAGTGTGGAAAAGGATAGTAACATTGCCCCCTTTTTTTTTCTTTTTTTTTTCTTTTGGCCTTTCCTTTTTTTCTTTTGGCCTTTCTTTTTTTCTTTGGCCTTTCTTTTTTTTCTTTTTGGCCTTTCCTTTTTTTATTTGGGGACAATGCTCTAATAATGATGATCATCACACTTCTATTTATTTACAACGCAAAACTAGAACAAGATATGCCTCTATATGAATGCCTCCGGCGGTGTACCGGGATGGGCAATGAGTCAGGAGTTACAAATAGGCAATATGACAATGATGATGCATGTCATGATAAACGGAACGGTGGAAAGTTGCATGGCAATATATCTCGGAATGGCTATGGAAATGCCATAATAGGTAGGTATGGTGGCTGTTTTGAGGAAGATATAAGGAGGTTTATGTGTGATAGAGCGTATCGTATCACGGGGTTTGGATGCACCGGCGAAGTTTGCACTAACTCTCAAGGTGAGAAAGGGTAATGCATGGTACCCAAGAGGCTAGCAATGATGGAAAGGTAAAAGTGCATATAATCCATGGACTCACATTAGTCATAAAGAACTCATATACTTATTGCAAAAGTTTTATTAGCCCTCGAAGCAAAGTACTACTACGCATGCTCCTAGGGGGGAGGTTGGTAGGAGTTAACCATCGCGCGCCCCCGACCTCCACTCAAGGGAAGGCAATCAAAAGAGCTCCCCATGCAATAAATTTGTTACACAACTTTTACCATACGTGCATGCTGTGGGACTTGCCAACTTCAACACAAGCATTCTTTAAATTCATAATCACCCAACTAGCATGACTCTAATATGACCACCTCCATATCTCAAAACAATTATCAAGTATCAAATTGATCATAGCATCCAATTCACTTCCTATGATAGTTTTATTATACCCAACTTGGATGCCCATCATTATTTATAATGTAAGTGCATCTAGTGCCCCTTAGTGATTTAGGTGTATTGAAGACTTATAGGTTAAGGGACTAATGCGTTTGTGAGTGTACACAGGTCTATAAGTCTATGAGGAGTTTGATATTTACAGAGAAAGTCGACCCCTAAAAATGAAGTTCTTCAAGTGAAGACTTTGATATTCTGAAGACTTTGAAAGTGAAGAAATTGGGACCTTGAAGACTTGGTATTCATTTGTGGAACATGAAGCGTGAAGACTTTTGTTTTTGTAGTTTCATTTCTCTTTCTTGAGTCATAGGAAACACCGTACTGTTAAAGAGGGTCGAGGAAATACTAAGGAAAAATTTCCATGTGATGATCAACTCAAAATCCTACACCTACCAATCCCTTCGAGTGAAGCCTTTGGAAATCTCATACAGTTTAGTCACTTTCTTCAGTGACAGAGACAAAGTTCTTTTGGTCGCTGATGAATTTGTTCTGACTGAGGAGTTAGGAATTCGTCAGTGCGAATTACCTACACAGTGAGGAACATGATAGCCCTGAGGAATTTGAGAGTCAAATTTCCGACCATTGCTGTGCTGCGCACCAGCTATCCCAAAATATCTTATCCACCTAACGGTCATATCATTGAAGGGCATTTATGTCTTATCATGTCGGGCTGCTCCCTAGGCTATAAATAGCCGCCCCCTACAACCACTAGCTGGTTGGCTGCTCCGAGAGAACTTGACACTTGTCATTTGAGAGCAACCCATCCTCCGAGGACTTTGAGCGAAAATCATCGAGTGAGGAAAACCCAAAACCAAACCCCTACAAACCCAAAGTGATTGAGCATCACTGAAGAAATTGATCCTGCGTGGATCCGACGCTTGTTACCTTTGAAGACTGTGCTTCTTCCAGACGGTTAGGCGTCAAGGTCTAGAGCATCCAAGAGGAATTGTGGATCGCCGAGTGACCAAGTCTGTGAAGGTTTGGAAGTCGCCTGAAGACTTACCACGAGTGATTGGACAAGATCTGTGTGATCTTAGTTCAAGGAGAATATGGTGAGGACTGGGTGTCCTGAGCTGCGTGCTCAGCGACTGGGTGCCCGGGACTGTGTGTCCTCGAGTTTAAATACTCAGCCGCTCCAACCAGACATACAACAGAGACAACAGTTGGAACTGGTCTACCAAATCATTGTCTTCACCAACCTAACTGGTTCTATTTCCTCAACCTTTTCATTTCCTCATTACTACGTTGAGTGTTTGTTCATATCTGTTTTTGAAGACTTTGACTGAAGACTTTCTCAATTTCCTCAGTTCAATTTCTTCTGTCTGTTTGTCTTCATCTTGTGTTATCCTGTGATTACGCTTTCTGTACTCTGTGCTAGTGTTCATTTCATCATGATGACCATGCTTGTATTCTGTTATGCTTACTTCTGAGTACTTATTCCGCTGCTAATAGTTCTTTGCTAAGGAATTTCCTCACCGGCAAATTCCTCAGTGAAGAATTCATAAAAATCGCCTATTCACCCCCCCTCTAGTCGACATAACGCACTTTCAATTGGTATCAGAGCAAGGTACTCCCTTGTTCTGTGTGATTTTGGTTTAACCGCCTGGAGTTTTAGTTATGTCGACCACAGGTATGATCAAGGTCTCGGCTGGGTGTCCTACCTTTGATGGGACGGACTACCCCTACTGGAAAAACAAGATGCGAATGCATCTCGAGGCAATTGACAACGATCTCTGGTATGTTGTGGAAAATGGTGTTCCCTCTGTCTCACCCTCACTGAACGCTACCGATGTGAAGAGATTCAAGCAACTCGATTCTCAAGCGAAGAATATCATATGTGGCCATCTGAGTAAAGGACAGTATGGAAGAGTGAGTGCTTTGGAAACTGCTAAGCTTATCTGGGATAGGTTGTCCAAAGTGAATGAAGGAGTCTCAACTCAGCGTGACTCTCGAGTTGATGTTCTTCGGAATCTCTTCAACCGCTTCAAAAGACTCGACAATGAAAATGTCCAACAAACCTTTGATCGCCTCACTGACATCTCAAATGAGCTTGAAGCCCTCGGTGCCACTGACATCACTGACCATGAGGTGGTGAAGAAACTGTTGAGATCGCTTGATTCCTCATTTGATACTCTGGGTCTGATGATACAAGAACGGGCTGACTACAAGTCTCTTGATCCTGCCGATATCCTCGAAAGGCTAAATACTCACGAGTTCCAGCTTGCTGAAAAGAGAGATCTCTATGGTTCGAGCTATGGCAAACCACGTGCCCTGAAGGCCAAGGTTGTGTCTGAATCTGAATGTGAGGATTCTGGTAGTAGCCTTGGTGATCCTGAAGAATTGAGCCAGGAGCTAGCACTGCTCGTGAAGAAATTCCAGAAGTTCTCAAGACGTGGTCGCTTTGGAAAATCCTCAAGAAGCAGTGATTCCTCATCAAGTGACTATAAGAGAAGGCTGTGTCACAAATGCAAGAAACCTGGTCATTATATTCAAGATTGTCCTCAGTGGGAAAAAGAATTGAAGAAGAAGAAATACAAGGATTACAGTTCTGATGATGCGAAGAAGAAGAAGAAATCGTCAAAATCTTAGTCATCAAAATCCTCGAAGTCTTCATCTCACAAGAAGAGCAGCTCCAAGAAGGCTCGGGCATTCATTGGCAAGGAAATGGACTCTGAAGCTGAATCTGAGGAACATGAGGAAGAGGAGGCGTCTGAAGAATCTGAATCTGGTGTGGCGAGTCTAGCCTTCGCTACTGCTTTCGTTAGCAAGTCCATCTTCAACACTGAAGAAACTGACCCCACCAACAAGCCTGATGAAGATAATGATGACTACGCTCCCACCTATTGCTTCATGGCAAAAGGTGCAAAGGTACTCAAATACACCTCCTCTGAATCTAGTGAAAATGAATCTGATGAGAATCTCAAGCCCAGCTACTCTAAACTTGCTAAGATTGCTGTAAAACAACAAAGGGCTTTTGAAAAGGTTCAAAACATGCTAGACAAAAGTGATGATATGTTGGGTGAAGAAATGGATCGCACTAAAGCCCTGACTGAAAATCTTCAGAGACTTCAGTCTAGGTTTGATAACCTTCAAAGTCATCATAACACTCTCTTATCTGATCATGAGAAACTTTCTTATGAATTTCTTCAAAGAAAGCAAGATCTTGAGAAGCTAAGAGTGAGTTATGAAGATCTTCAGAAGGAGCGCGATTCATTACTAGCTCAACAAATCAGCGCTTCTCAGGAAGAATTTGTTCCTCCATGCTTAAAGTGCATTGAACGTGAATCTGCTAATTCTTCACCTGAATGTTCAAATGCTTCAACTGTTACAAATTCTTCACCTGCCTCTGCTATCACTAATTCCTCATCTGAGGACATTGCTAGTATCACTGACGATGCAGGGCTGAAGGAATTGTACATGACAGGCATGTACAAAAGCCTCAAAGGGCATCAGACTCTTTGTGATGTGCTTAAAAAGCAGATCCTCAACAGAAACCCTAGGAAAGAGGGTATCGCCTTTGAGAGGAAACTTAATGCTGATGGGACATATTGGAAGCCTGAGCAGTACCCCAAAACCTCATGGGTTGCTGCAAAGGGACCTCCAGTTGATCCATCTAACTTATCTGGCTTTACATGTGAATCTCCTCATCCTTCTGATGAGTCATTTGACTCCAACTATAAACTGTTCAAAAATCAGAATGGTGAAGTATTTGCTAGATATGTTGGCACTAACTGCAGGAACGGTTCTCCTATGAAGAAAATCTAGGTTCCCAAGAAGTGCCTTGAAAGTCTTCAGGTGAATGTCCTCATGACACCACCAGTGAAGAACAGGAACCCCAGATCAAATTCTTCATATGGATCAAATTCCTCAAATGGATCAAAGTCCTCATATGATTATCATCGTGCTAACAACTCTTTTTTGCAGGGTAGAGCTAAGGGCTATGAATATGTGCATTATTCTTCAAACCATTATGTTCATAAGTCCTCGAAGAATTTCTCTGCTTATTCATATGCCTACCCTAACCCCTCTTATGTGAAACGAAATGGTTTGGCTTCTATTCCACCATTCTCATATGGTGCTCGCAGAGTGATGAACTCTTTGCCACCCCTTCAGATGTGGGTGGTGAAGAAAAAGAACTAATCTCTTCTGCAGGGTCAGGTCTCCAGACGTGCCTTAACGTCTGAAGAATTTGCTGGGGACCTGACAAAATTGCCTGAAAGGACGCAGGCGAATCATGATGAAATAAACTTTCACATGTCCTCCTACTACTATATCTGTTTACTGCTTGATGAAATTCATCTGATGAACTTGATATCATATTCTTCATTGATGAAGCATATGAGATTGTAAGTTACACTAATTCATCTGCAGGATGATCAACCCAAAACCACTGAATGGGTCCTCGATAGTGGATGTACAAATCACATGACTGGTGACAAGAATCTATTGATGGATGCTCCCTTATCACCATCACATCTGAAGCACATCATCTTTGCTGACAAAGGCAAAAGTCAGGTATTGGGTCTTGGTAAGGTTGCGATCTCTAAGGATAAACACATGGACAAAGTCATGCTTGTTGAGTCCTTAGGATACAACCTCATGTCAGTCTCAATGCTTTGTGATCTTGATATGGTTGTTGTCTTTGGCAAGTATCGCTGTGTTGTGATTATGGAAGCTGACAATTCCAAAGTCTTCGAAGGCTTTAGGAGAGGAGATTTGTATATTGTTGATTTCTCTACAGGACCACAACCAACCATGTGTCTACTTGCAAAAGCTTCAGAAGGCTGGCTATGGCATCGACGACTTGGTCACGCAGGCATGAGGAATTTGCACACGCTTGCGAAGAAGAAGCATGTCATTGGCATTGAGAATGTCAAATTCCTCAAGGATCACTTATGCGGAGCCTGTGAAGCTGGAAAAATGACCAAGGCCAAGCATCCAGCGAAGACTATCATGAACACTACTCGTCCATTCGAATTGCTTCACATGGACCTCTTCGGACCTAATGCATCTCTATATGGTTTTGTCATTGTTGATGATTACTCTCGATATACATGGGTACACATTGTTACTTACAAACATGAAGTGCAGGAAGTCTTCAAACGTTTTTCCTCGAGGGCTTCAACCAACTTTGGTGTGAAGATCAAGCACATCAGAAGTGACAATGGAACTGAGTTCAATAATTCCGGTCTTGATGACTATCTTGATGAACTTGGTATTACTCATGAGTTATCTGCTCCCTATACTCCTCAGCAAAATGGCGTCGTGGAGCGCAAGAACAGAACTCTTGTTGAGATGGCTTGCACTATGCTTGATGAATACAAAACGCCTCATCGTTTTTGGATTGATGCAATTGATACTGCGTGCCACATCATCAACAGAGTATATCTTCACAAATTCTTCAAGAAGACGGCCTATGAACTCCTCACTGACAAGAAACCCAATGTGAGTTATTTCAAAGTCTTCGGTGCTAAATGTTGGATTAGAGATCCTCACCACAATTCAAAATTTGCACCGAAAGCACATGAAGGTTTTATGCTTGGTTACGGAAAGTACTCGCACACCTACAGAGTCTTCAACATTGTTCTTCACAAGATTGTTGACACTGTAGATGTGCGGTTCGATGAAACTAATGGCTCGCAAAGAGAGCACCTACCTTCTGTGTTAGATGAACCAGCACCTGAGGATTCTATCAAGTTCAAGGCAACTGAGGATGTCATTCCTACTGAAGAATTTGCTGAAGAATTCATTCCAGTTCATGAAGAACATCGAGCTGATACACTTGAAGAAAGTGCTGAGGAAAATGGTGCTGAAGAAAATGCTGATCAAACTCCTCAGCGACAACCAGCTCATCCTCCCGTTGCAAAAGAAGTGCAAGTGGAGAAGGTCATCGATGACATTAGAGCACCAGGTCCTCTCACACGCTCAAAAGCTTCACATTTATCTAACTTTTGTGGGCACTATGCTTTTGTCTCTATCACAGAGCCCACTAAGGTAGATGAAGCATTTTTGGAGCCGGAATGGATTCAGGCTATGCAAGAAGAATTACATCAGTTCGAGCTCAACAATGTCTGGGAACTGGTCAAACGTCCAGATCCTCGCAAGCATAATATCATTGGCACAAAGTGGATCTACCGCAACAAGCAAGATGAAAATGGCCTTGTGGTGAGGAATAAGGCACGACTGGTAGCTCAAGGCTACACACAGGTTGAAGGAATTGATTTCGATGAAACTTTTGCACCTGTTGCTAGACTTGAGGCTATTCGCATATTACTTGCTTATGCTAACCATCATGATATCATCTTATATCAAATGGATGTGAAAAGTGCATTCCTCAATGGTAAGCTTGAGGAAGAAGTATATGTTGCTAAACCCCCAGGTTTTGAAGATCCAAAGAATCCCGACAAAGTCTTCAGACTTAATAAGGCCCTCTATGGCCTCAAGCAAGCCCCTCGGGCGTGGTATGATACATTGAAGGAATTCTTCATGATGAATGGCTTCACACCCGGTTCACTCGACCCTACTCTCTTTACTAAATCTTATGATGGTGAACTGTTTGTGTGCCAAATATATGTTGATGATATTATCTTTGGCTGTACTGACCAACGTTATAGTGATGAATTTGCCTATATGATGAGTGAAGAATATCAAATATCTATGATGGGAGAGTTGAAATTCTTCTTAGGTCTTCAAATTCGTCAACAGCGCAATGGCATATTCATATCTCAGGAGAAATACCTCAAAGATGTACTAAGGAAATTCGGCATGCAAGATTGCAAAGGCGTCAAAATTCCTATGCCCACAAATGGCCATCTATGCACTGATGAAAATGGTATTGACTTTGATCACAAGGTATACCGCTCCATGATTGATTATTTATTGTACTTATGTGCATCTAGGCCAGATATAATGCTTAGTGTTTGCATGTGTGCCCGATTTCAAGCTGCACCGAAGGAATCACACCATAAGGCTGTGAAGCATATTCTTCGATATCTAGCTCACACACCAACACTAGGATTATGGTACCCCAAGGGCTCTGCTTTTGATCTCATTGGATATTCTGACTCTGACTATGCTGGTGATCGTGTGGACCGCAAGTTAACTTCTGGCACTTGTCATTTCCTCGGACGATCTTTGGTCTGTTGGTCCTCGAAGAAACAGAACTGCGTATCACTGTCCACTGCGGAAGCTGAATACATTGCTGCTGGCTCTTGCTGTGCTCAACTGCTTTGGATGAAGCAAACACTCAAGGACTATGGCGTTAACGTGAAGAATGTGCCTCTCCTCTGCGACAATGAGAGTGCCGTCAAGATTGCTCACAACCCAGTTCAGCACTCGAAGACAAAGCACAACCAGACGTACAACTGAGACAACAGTTGGAACTGGTCTACCAAATCATTGTCTTCACCAACCTAACTGGTTCTATTTCCTCAACCTTTTCATTTCCTCATTACTGTGTTGAGTGTTTGTTCATATATGTGTTTGAAGACTTTGACTGAAGACTTTCTCAATTTCCTCAGTTCAATTTCTTTAGTCTGTTTGTCTTCATCTTGTGTTATCCTGTGATTACGCTTTCTGTACTCTGTGCTAGTGTTCATTTCATCATGATGACCATGCTTGTATTCTGTTATGCTTACTTCTGAGTACTTATTCCGCTGCTAATAGTTCTTTGCTAAGGAATTTCCTCACCGGCAAATTCCTCAGTGAAGAATTCATAAAAATCGCCTATTCACCCCCCTCTAGTCGACATAACGCACTTTCATATAACCATAGAAAATACCATGCTGTTCTAAGAGACTCTCAAAATAATATAAGTGAAGCATGAGAGATTAACAATTTCTACAAAATTAAGCCACCGCCGTGCTCTAAAAGATATAAGTGAAGCACTAGAGCAAAAACTATCTAGCTCAAAAGATATAAGTGAAGCACATAGAGTATTCTAAAAAATTCCAATCAAGTGGGTTTCTCCCAAAAGGTGTGTACAGCAAGGATGATTGTGGTAAACTAAAAAGAAAAAACTAATATCATACAAGACGCTCCAAGCAAAACACATATCATGTGGCGAATAAAAATATAGCTCCAAGTAAAGTTACCGATAGACGAATACGAAAGAGGGGATGCCTTCCAGGGCATCCCCAAGCTTAGCCTTTTGGTTATCCTTTAATATCTTGGGGTGCCATGGGCATCCCCAAGCTTAGGCTCTTGCCACTCCTTATTCCATAGTCAATCAAATCTTTACCCAAAACTTGAAAACTTCACAACACAAAACTCAACAGGAAATCATAAGCTCCATTAGTGCAAGAAAGAAAAACCACCACATAAGGTACTGTAATGAACTCATTCTTTATTTATATTGGCATTAAACCTGCTGTATTCAACTTTTCTATGGTTCATACCCTACATACTAGCCATAGATGCATGAAAATAAGCAAACAGCACACGAAAAACAGAATCCGTCAAAAATAGAACAGTCTTTAGCAATCTGTAACTCTTGAATACTTCTGGAACTCTAAAAATCCTACCAAAATAGGAAGTCCTGGGCAATTTATCTATTGATCTACAGGAAAAATAATCAACACAAAATCACGTTTATGTGAATTAATAAAATTATTTTCGTGCGTGCAAAGTTTCTATTTTTCAGCAGAATCAAATTAACTATCACCATAGGTTATCCTATAGGTTCTACTTGGCACAAACACTAATTAAAACATGAAAACACATCTAAACAGAAGGTAGATGCAAAATTTATTACTAAACAGAAGCAAAAACAAAAAACAAAAATAAAATTGGGTTGCCTCCCAACTAGCGTTGTCGTTTAACGCCCCTAGCTAGGCATAAAAGTGAGGATAGATCTAAGTAGTGCCATCTTTGGCACTCAATTCATAAGTAGCTCGCATGATAGATTCATAAGGTAATTTAACTTTCTTTCTTGGAAAGTGCTCCATGCCTTTCCTTAATGGAAATTGGAATCTAATATTCCCTTCCTTCATATCAATAATCGCGCCAATCATTCTAAGGAAAGGTCTACCAAGAATAATAGGACAAGAAAGATTGCAATCTATATCAAGAACGATAAAATCTACGGGCACCAAATTCCTATTTGCAACAATAAGAACATCATTGATCCTTCCCATTGGCTTTTTAATGGTGGAATCCGCAAGGTGCAAATTTAAAGAGCAATCATCAAGATCATGGAAACCTAGAATATCACATAAAGTTTTCGGAATCGTGGAAACAGTAGCACCCAAATCACACAAAGCATAACACTCATGATCTTTAATTTTAATCTTTATAGTAGGTTCCCACTCATCATTAAGTTTTATAGGTATAGAAACTTCCAAGTTAAGTTTTTCATCATAAGATTGCATCAAGGCATCAACAACATGTTTGGTAAAAGCTTTATTTTGACTATAAGCATGAGGTGAATTCACAACGGATTGCAACAAGGAAATACAATCTACTAAAGAACAATTATCATAATTAAATTCCTTGAAATCCAAGATGGTGGGTTCAATGCTATTTAAAGTCTTGACCTCTCTAATCCCACTTTTACCAAATTTAGCATCAAGATCTAAGAAGTCCGGATCATTGGGATGCCTTTTAACTAAAGTTGACTCATCTCCAGTCCCATCATTATTAATATTCATATTGCAAAACAAATATTTAATAGGGGACACATCAATAACTTTTAGGTCTTCATCATTATTTTCATGGAAACTAGAAGAACACGCCTTTACAAAGCAATCTTTCTTAGCACGCAATCTAGTGGTTCTTTCTTTGCACTCGTAAATGGAAATTCTCATAGCTTTGAGAGACTCATTGATATCATGCTTAGGAAGAGTAGATCTAAGTTTTAAAGAATCAACATCAAGCGAAAGTCTATCAACGTTCCTAGCCAAATCATCAACTTTAAGCAATTTTTCTTCAAGCAAGGAATTAAAATTCTTTTGAGAGATCATAAATTCTTTAACACTATTCTCAAATTAAGAGGGCATCTTATTAAAATTGCCATAAGAACTATTGTAGGAATTTCCATAATTATTAGAGGAATTACTAGGGATTGGTCTAGGATTAAAGTTTCCTCTATAAGCATTGTTACCAAAATTATTCCTACCGACAAAATTCACATCCATAGATTCATTATTATTCTCAATCAAAGTAGACAAGGGCATATCATTGGGATCAATAGAAGCACTCTTAGTAGCAAACAATTTCATAAGTTCATCCATCTTTCCACTCAAAACTTTAATTTCTTCTATAGCATGTACTTTTTTACTAGTAGATCTTTCGGTGTGCCATTGAGAATAATTAGCCATAATATTATCAAGGAGTTTAGTAGCATCTCCTAAGGTGATTTCCATAAACGTGCCTCCCACGGCCGAATCTAAAAGATTTCTAGAAGCAAAATTCAATCCGGCATAAAATTTTTGTATGATCATTCATAAATTCAAACCATGAGTAGGGCAATTGCGAATCATCAATTTCATTGTTTCCCAAGATTGGGAAACATGCTCATGATCAAGTTGTTTAAAATTCATAATATCGTTCCTAAGAGAGATGATCTTAGCGGGAGGAAAATACTTAGAGATAAAAACATCTTTGCACTTATTCCATGAATCAATACTATTCTTAGGCAAAGACGAAAACCAGACTTTAGCATGATCTCTAAGTGAAAACGGAAATAACTTCAATTTAACAATATCATTATCCATATCTTTCTTCTTTTGCATCTCACACAAATCAACAAAGTTGTTTAGATGGGTAGCGGCATCTTCACTAGGAAGGCCGGAGAATTGATCTTTCATAACAAGATTCAGCAAAGCAGCATTGATTTCATAAGACTCAACATCATTAAGAGGAGCAATCGGAGTACTAAGGAAATCATTATTATTGGTATTGGAAAAGTCACACAATTTGGTATTGTCTTGCACCATCGCGACAAACAATCCAACACACAAGCAAACAAAAAGGCAAGCGAAAGAGAGAGGAGATTGGGAAAGAGAGAGCGAATAAAACGGCAAGGGTGAAGTGGGGGAGAGGAAAATGAGAGGCAAATGGCAAATAATGTAAATGCGAGGGAGATGAGTTTGTGATGGGTACTTGGTATGTCTTGACTTGAGCGAAGACCTACCAGGTAACGGCGCCAGAAATCCTTCTTGGTACGTCTTGAGCTTGCGTTGGTTTTCTCTTGAAGAGGAAAGGGTGATGCAGCAATAGTAGTGTAAGTATTTCCCTCAGTTTTTGGCAACCAAGGTATCAATCTAGTAGGAGGCTCCTCAAAAGTTCCACGCACCTATACAAACAAACAAGAACTCGCAACCAACGCAACAAAGGGGTTGTCAATCCCTTCACGGCCACTTGCGAAAGTGAGATCTGATAGAGATAATATGATAAGATAAATATTTTTTGTATTTTTATGATATAGATTGGAAAAGTAAAGATGCAAATAAAAGTAGACTGAAAGCTTATATGATAAGAGATAGACCCGGGGTCCATAGGTTTCACTAGTGGCTTCTCTCAAGATAGCATAAGTATTACGGTGGGTGAACAAATTACTGTCGAGCAATTGATAGAAAAGTGAATAATTATGAGATTATCTAGGCATGATCATGTATATAGTCATCACGTCCATGACAAGTAGACCGACTCCTGCTTGCATCTACTACTATTACTCCACACATCGACCGCTATCCAGCATGCATCTAGAGTATTAAGTTCATAAAGAACAGAGTAATGCATTAAGAAAGATGACATGATGTAGAGGGATAAAATCATGCAATATGATATAAACCCCATCTTTTTATCCTCGATGGCAACAATACAATACGTGCCTTGCTGCCCCTGCTGTCACTGGGAAAGGACACCGCAAGATTGAACCCAAAGCTAAGCACTTCTCCCATTGCAAGAAAGATCAATCTAGTAGGCCAAACCAAACTGATAATTCGAAGAGACTTGCAAAGATAACTTAATCACACATAAAAGAATTCAGAGGAGATTCAAATATTTCTCATAGATAAACTTGATCATAAACCCACAATTCATCGGATCTCGAGAAACAGACCGCAAAAAGAGTTACATCAAATAGATCTCCAAGAAGATTGAGGAGAACTTTGTATTGAGATTCAAAGAGAGAGAAGAAGCCATCTAGCTAATAACTATGGACCCGAAGGTCTATGGTAAACACAACTCATCGGAGAGGCCTTGGAGATGATGTAGAGGCCCTCCATGGTCGATTCCCCCTCCGGCGGAGCGCCCGCGAAGGCTCCAAGATGGGATCTCGCGGATACACACGGTTACGGCGGTGGAAATAGTTTTTCGTGGTCGCTTCTGATGTTTTCGGGGTACATGGGTATATGTAGGAGGAAGAAGTAGGTCGGTGGACGCCCGAGGGGCCCACGGGGGTGGGGGGCGCGCCCACCTGTAGGGGGAGCACCGGGCATCCTCGTGGCCACCTCCTTTGTTTCTTGACTTCCACTCCAAGTCATCTGGATCACGTTTGTTCCAAAAAGATCGCTCTCGAAGGTTTCATTCCATTTGGACTCCGTTTGATATTCCTGTTCTTTGAAACACTGAAATAGGCAAAAAAAATAGCAATTCGGGCCGGGCCTCCGGTTAGTAGGTTAGTCCCAAAAATGATATAGAAGTGTAAAGGAAAGCCCATAAACATCCAAAACGGGTAATATAATAGCATGGAACAATAAAAAATTATAGATACGTTGGAGACGTATCAGATGTCAACGGTAGTACCTCACCACGAGGCGGACGTAAAAGTTTACATCTGCTCTAGCCGCGGTAGTACTGTGCTGGGATGGCACGGTAGTACCACGCCTAGAGCAGAAGTAAAATTTTACTTCTACGCCCTGAGCGGTAGTACCGCTCCAGAGGAGCGGTAGTACTGTACAAGGCAGATGCGGCCAGAGCGGTAGTACTGCACGGGAGGCACGGTAGTACTGCATGGATTCAAATCTGGCACGAACGGATCTAGGCACATCCGCAAATTTGGATCGGTACTACGGTTGATCAAAATTACCGTGTTGCAACATACCAAATAGCATCTCTACTACACTAGCACTCTCCTACATCCTCCTCTTGCAATGACTTAGCCCAAAATCTCAAGAACAACATGCATCTCCCCAAAACCTAGAGGCAAAACTACGAGGCAAGGAGAGAGGGACTAGGGGAGAAACCTTGTTCCATGGCAAGAGGGCAAGGTGGGGATCAATCCCACCGGTCGGAATGCGAGGAGAGCGGCCAGAGATGGAGATCCGGCGAGGTCCTCCGGCGCCATTCTTGGGCAGAAGAGAGAGACGAAGTGGGGAAAATTAGTTGAATGGGTATGGGGGAGTGGGAACTCCCCTGCCCGCTCTTGACCCCCATCCGCTCACGAGGGTGCGGTAGTACCGCGGGTCATAGCGGTAGTATCGCCCAGGCAGAAGTACCGCATGCAGGGCGGTAGTACCGCTCTTCCAGCGGCAGTAAAAATTTACTACCGCGATGGGAGCAGTTGTACCGTGCCGCGGATGCACCTGTGCGAGCACATGGCAGCCCATCTCCTGCGGTAGTACCGTGGCTTGCCACGGTAGTATCGTAAACCCAAGAAAGTGCATGTTTCAACAAAACGGAGAAACACGACCTTTGCAAAGCAACCTTCGAGCGACCGGACACGCAAATGAGCACACACACGAGGCAACTCAAGCACAAGCACAACTCAACAAGAAGGGAAAAGACAACTAGGAACAAACACGAATCAAAACCTCTCTAGAGGAGAGGGCAGTGGCCGAAGCCACCTATGTTTGAGTCAATTGGTATTGCACCGCGAAAAATTATCCTTGGGCCCATGACCAAAACTCATCTTTGAAGCACAGGTACCATCAAGAATGGCTAATGTGAAAGAGTTGATCAATTTCATAATGGGGGGAGGGAGAGTTCATTGAGAGAACAACACTCCCCCTATGTCCATGCCTACACCTAAACAAGATATCAAGATGAGTATGGTGGGTGTGCACGTGTTCAAGCTACATTGCTCGAATCAATGATATTTAGCTCATGCCTTAACTCAGAAATTCTTGCTTCATCCAAGGGCTTCGTGAAAATATCTGCAAGGTTATCACGAGTGTTGACATATCCGAGCTTGATCTCCCCTCACCTAATGTGATCCCGTATGAAGTGATACCGAATCTCAATATGCTTCGTCTTGAAGTGTTGCACCTGGTTGAGAGAGATCTTGATGGCACTTTCATTGCTACACCAAAGAGGCACTTCATCACAAATGACACCGTAATCCTTCAAAGTTTGCCTCATCCATAGAAGTTGAGCACAAACTACCGGCAGCCACATACTCCGCTTTGGTGCACGAGAGAGACACACAACTTTGCTTCTCAGAAGACCAACTCACTAAAGATCAACCAAGAAATTGGCACCCTCCGGAGGTTGACTTCCTGTCCACTCTGTCTCCCGCCCAATCTAAGTCTGAATAGCCCAAAAGGTTGAAGTTGGCTCCTCTTGGGTACCATAAGCCAAAGTTTGGGGTATGAGCCAAATATCGAAAGATTCACATGACCGCCTGATGTCTACTATGCAACTTTATTCTTGTAGACACATGTTGGGCCTCCAAGCACAGAGTTTTGTAGGACAGTAGCAATTTTCTCTCAAGTGTATGACCTAAGGTTTATCAATCCGGTGAGAGGTGTAGGATGAAGATGGTCTCTCTCAAACGACCCTGCAACCAAATACAAGAAATCTCTTGTGTCCCCAACACACCCAATACAATGGAAAATTGTATAGGTGCACTAGTTCGGCGAAGAGATGGTGATAAAAGTGTAATATGGATGGTAGAAATAAATTTTATCATCTGAATAAATAAAAACAGCAAGGTAGCAAATAGTAAATAGGCACAAAAACGGTATTGCAATGCTTGAAAATGAGGCCTAGGGTTCGTATCTCTCAACAGTGCTAGTTTAATTGGATCATATAACCATCTATCAAAGTGCGACGAAGAATCACTTCAAAGTTCCTAACTAGCAGAGAACATAAGACAGAATTGTTTGTAGGGTACGAAACCACATCAAAGCTATTCTTTTCGTTCGATCTATTCAAGAGTTCGTACTAAAATAACACAAAGCTATTCTTTCCATTCGATCTATCCTAGAGTTTGTACTAAAATAACACCAAAGCAAATTCAGATTTGTAATATTCAATCCAACACAAAGAACTTCAAAGAGTGACCAGGATTTCTACCAGAGAAACAAAGACAAGAACGTGCATCAACCCCTATGCATAGATTACCCCAATGTCACCTCGGGAATCTGCGAGTTGAGTGCCAAAACATATATCAAGTGAATCAATACGATACCCCATTGTCACCACGAGTATTCAATTGCAAGACATATATCAAGAGTTCTCAAACCCATAAAAGTATTCAATCCGATAACAACGAAATCTCAGAGGGAAAAACTCAATTCATCACAACAAGATAGAGAGGAGAAAACACCATATGATCTGACTATCTTAACAAAGCCCGTGATACATCAAGATCGTGACATATCAAGAACATGAGAGAGAGAGAGAGAGAGATTAAACACATAGCTACTGGTACAAACCCTCAGCCTCGAGGGTGGACTACTCCCTCCTCATCGTGGTGGTGGCCAGGATGATGAAGATGGCCACCGAAGATTATTCCCCCTCCGACAGGGTGCCGGAATGGGGTCTAGATTGGATCTCGTGGATACATAGGCCTTGCGACAGCGGAACTTCTGATCTAGGGCTACCCCGAAGGGTTTTGGAACATTCAGGAATTTATAGGGCGAAGAGGCGGTTCAGGGGGTACCTAAGGTGGGCAGCACCCACCAGGGCGCGCCTGGGCCTCCTGGAGCGCCCTGGTGGGTGCTGCTTCCCTCGAGCAGCCCTCCAGGTGCTTCCTAGGCCCACTGGCTTTCTTTTGGTCCATAAGAAATCTCCAAAAAGTTACACAGTGTTTGGACTCTGTTTGATATTGGTTTCCTACGATGTAAAAATCAAGCAAAAAATAGCAACTGGCACTGGGCATTGGGTCAATAGGTTAGTCCCAAAAAATGATGTAAAGTTGCTATAAAATTATTGTAAAACATCCAAGAATGATAATATATTAGCATGAATACTTCATAAATTATAGATACATTGGAGACGTATCAGCATCCCCAAGCTTAATTCCTACTCGTCCTTGAGTAGGTAAATGATAAAAGAAAAAAATTATGAAGTGTGAATGCTAGCAAAGTGCATAAGTTTGATCAATGATAATTTCAATCACTTTTCCTAGCATCATAACAACAATTCTTTCTTATAAAACTTCTCATGTTATATTAGCAACCAATTCACATGTTAAGGTTCAAACAATGAATTCTCTTGAAACTCAACAACCTATGTTCTCAGTCACCAAGCAATTGCAATTCAACTTATTCAACAGGGTCTAAGTAAGAGCTCGACATACTCAACCATCATATAGTCTTCTACGATTGCTAGCACTCACCGAGGGAGTCCTGGATTAGGGGATCCTCGGGCGTCCGGGCTATGCGATATGGGCCGGACTGATGGGCCACGAAGATACAAGACAGAAGGCCCTCCCTCGTGTCCGGATGGGACTCTCCTTTGCATGGATGGAAAGCTTGGCGTTCGGATCTTGCATCTTCCTTTCTCTATAAACTGACTCTATACAACCCTAGGTCCCTTCAGTGTCTATATAAACTGGAGGGTTTAGTCCGTAGGGGCAATCATAATCATACAGGCTAGACATCTAGGGTTTAGCCATTATGATCTCGAGGTAGATCAACTCTTGTAACCCCTATACTCATCAAAGTCAATCAAGCAGGAAGTAGGGTATTAACTCCATCAAGAGGGACCGAAACTGGGTAAACATCGTGTCCCCTACCTCCTGTTACCTTCAATCCTTAGATGCACAGTTCGGGACCCCCTACCCGAGATCTGCCGGTTTTGACACCGACATTGGTGCTTTCATTGAGAGTTCCACTGTGTCGTCGCTAGAAGGCTCAATGGCTCCGTCAATCATCCACAACAATACCGCCTTGAGGGAGACTTTTCTCCCCGGCCAAATCTTTGTATTCAGCAGCCTCGCTCTGCGTGCCAATTCGATCGACCATCTGGAGCAGATCAACAGCTACGCCCCTAGTCATCAGATCAGTTTTGGAAATCTAAACTATGACGCTGATATCCGAGGATACTTGATCTTCCAAGGGTTCGCGGCCCCGACCACAGCTCTTGCCTTAGATCCGAAACACATCACCAAGTCCGAAGACGGGAGTTTAGAGCCCGCTAGACTCTCCGCAGCCATAGAGCTTAACACCGGAGAGACGGAGGGGATCGCTTCACCGGCAGGCCCGAAGTCATGCCAGGCTCCCTTCATCAACATGAAGCCGGACTCACCCCTAAAAACCAGCTCCGAACTCTCGAGGTCCGTGTTATGCGAGCTCAGCCAAGGAACTTTTGTCCCGCCCAACTCCACAGACTTTCGCTTGCCCGTCCAAACCTCGCCCTTAAACAAGGCCCTGGACTTAATGCGATCTCTTGCCATTGCAGAAGAATCACTGCCGAAATATGTCCAGCCCACACTAGGGGCCGAGAACGGGTAATTTTATGTCCCACCCACCACCCCCCACTTCATAGCCACTGTCGAAGACTTAACCGACACGCTCGACTATGATTACGAAGACATCGACGGTATGGGCAACGATACCAGAGATGAGAGGAGCCAGAACCCGCCGTTCACGAGACGCTGGACGGCCACTTCCTCATATGACGTGTACATGGTGGACATCCCCAAAGAGAATGACGACGATGGTGGGGAGAATCTAGAGGACAAGCCTGTCGAAGCACCTCCGAAGCATCAACATCAGCGGCGCCGATCAAAATCGCGTCGTGAAAAAGACAACATACTAGCACCAGAGACAATAACACTCCGGAGAATGCCAAAGACCAAGAAGCCCCTATCGAGCCAACATCCGAACAAGATGATTGGGAGGATGGGTAAGTCAACCCTGATGATCCTACCGGAAATGAGGGCTCAGAGGGTAGTAACTACCTACCGATCTCCGAGGAGGACGAGAGCCTTGGCGATGAAGATTTCATCGTGCCGGAGGAACCCCTCGAACAAGAGCGCTTTAAGCGCCGGCTAATAGCCATGGCAAGAAGCCTTGAAAAGAAGCAGCAGCAGCTCCAAGCTGATCAGGATTTACTCAATGACAGATGGACTAATGTCCTAGCAGCCGAGGAATACGGACTCGAGCGCCCAGCTAAGAGTTACCCAAAGCGCAGGTTGCTATCCTAATTCGACGATGAGGTACTAGAACCTATACCAACAACATGTAACATGGCTGACGGACCTGACCGACTACCTCGTGGCCAGAACAGAGCGGCAACTCAAGCCGAACACCAACCTACACCACCTCGCCCTAGAGGCAGAGAGATAGCGGCTGCAGGATACACGTACGACCTATGACAGGACCTGGACAATAGAGCCGGTCATACCAGATCAATCTAGGGATCAAGGGGGCGTGCCCCAGCGCGAGAAGACAGCCATCCGGCCTGGCACGACAAGCACAACCTCACCCGGGCCGAAAACCGCATACAGACTTCATCCGAACTGCGTCGTGACGCTATAGGATCGAAAGTATGTCTAGAGGGGGGGGGGGTGATTAGACTACTTGACCAAATAACAACTTAACCTTTTCCAATTTTAGTTCTTGGCAGATTTTAGCAATTTAGCACAAGTCAAGCAATCTCAACACAATTGAAGCAAGCACGCAAAGAGTATATGAGCAACGGAAAGTAAAGCATGCAACTTGCAAGAAAGTAAAGGGATGGGATTGGAGTGTGCAAACGCAATTGGAGACACCGAGATTTTTGGCATAGTTCTGATAGGTGGTGCTATCATATATCCACATTGATGGAGACTTCAACCCACGAAGGGTAACGGCTGCGCGAGTCCACGTAGGGCTCCACCCATGAAGGGTCCACGAAGGAGCAACCGTGTCTATCCCACCATGGCCATCGCCCACGAAGGACTTGCCTCACTAGGGTAGATCTTCATGAAGTAGGCAATCTCCTTGCCCTTACAAACTCCTTGGTTCAACTCCACAATCTTGACGGAGGCTCCCAAGTGACACCTAATCAATCTAGGAGACACCACTCTCCAAAAGGTAATAGATGGTGTGTTGTTGATGAACTCCTTGCGCTTGTGCTTCAAATGATAGTCTCCCCAACACTCAACTCTCTCTCATAGGATTGGATTTGGTGGAAAGATAATTTGAGTGAAAAGCAACTTGGGGAAGGCTAGAAATCAAGATTCATATGGTTGGATTGGAATATCTTGGCCTCAAGACATGAGTAGGTGGTTCTCTCTCAGAAAATGAATGCTAGAAGTGTAGGCATGTTCTGATGGCTTCCCTCATGAATGAGGAGAGGGTGGAGGGGTATATATAGCATCCACACAAAATCTAACCATTACACACAATTTACCAAACTCGGTGGGACTGAATCAGAAAACTCGGTCGGACCGATTTAGTTTATAATGTTACCGTTAGGCATTTCGGTGGGACCGACATGTCAACTCGGTGGGACCGACATGTCAACTCGGTGGGACCGATTTTGTTAGGGTTAGGGCATAATGTAATCTCGGTTAGACCAATTATACAAACTTGGTGGGACCGACTTTGGTAATAAGCAAACTAGAGAGTTGGTCAGGCAAACTCGGTGGGACCGATTCGCTCATTTCGGTGGGACCAAAATGTTACAAAAGGGAAATAGGGAGTTTGCATTGCGAACTCGATGGGACCAATTGCTCATCTCAGTTGGACCGAAACTTTACCAAGGGAAATGGAGAGTTTGCAATCCCATCTTGGTGAGACCGAGATCCCTATCGGTGGAACCGAAGTGACTAGGGTTTGTGGCAGTGGCTATGTCAAATGAACTCGGTGGTGCCGGATGGATCAAATTGGTGGGGCCGAGTTTGACTTTTGGTTTGGGACATATGTGGATATGAGAAAGTGGTTGAGGGCTTTTGGAGCATATCACTAAGCATTTTGAGCAAGCAAGCCATTAAGCAACACCTCATCCCCTTTTAATAGTATTGGCTTTCCTATAGACTCAATGTGATCTTGGATCACTAAAAGTAAAATGTAGAGTCTTGATCTTTAGAGCTTGAGCCAATCCTTTGTCTTTAGCATTTTGAGGGGTCGACAATCCTAATCCATGCCATTCCAATCATTGAACTTTCCTGAAATATTCATCTTGAAATAGCATTAGTTCAATGAGCTATATGTTGTTAATCATTACCAAAACCACCCAGGGATAGTTGCACTTTCAGTCTCGCCCTTTTTGGTAATTGATGACAACATATATATCAAAGCTTTGACAAATGATAATAAGATTGAAATACATCGTCACTTTGAGAAGTATGTGATAAGCAAGAGCTCCCCCTAAATTTGTGCATTGTTTAAAATTTGCTTTGGACTACAAATGCACAATCTGTTAGGATCATGGGTCACTCTTACATGTCACATACATCTTGGTGGAGCGCTCAAAATGATAAAAATTAAAAGCATGCACTCATCACCAAGCAAAGTGAATGATCATATATGGATATAAGGGATAATATCATTCAAGCACACATTAAAGTAGCATATGATCAACCACATGATCATCCAAGTATCTAACAAAAGGCATAATGTATCAAACAAACACATAATAAAGTTCAACCAAATAAAGTGCAAGTGTCGGTGTCAAAACGGGCGGATCTCGGGTAGGGGGTCCCGAACTGTGCGTCTAGGCGGATGGTAACAGGAGACAAGGGACACGATGTTTTTACCCAGGTTCGGGCCCTCTCGATGGAGGTAAAACCCTACTCCTGCTTGATTAATATTGATGATATGGGTAGTACAAGAGTAGATCTACCACGAGATCGAAGTGGCTAAACCCTAGAAGCTAGCCTATGGTATGATTGTTGTTCGTCCTATGGACTAAAACTCTCCGGTTTATATAGACACCGGAGAGGGCTAGGGTTACACAGAGTCGGTTACAACGGGAGGAGATCTTCATATCGTATCGCCAAGCTTGCCTTCCACGCCTAGGAAAGTCCCATCCGGACACGGGACGGAGTCTTCAATCTTGTATCTTCATAGTTCGGGAGTCCGACCAAAGGTCTTAGTCCGGCCAGCCGGACACCCCCTAATCCAGGACTCCCTCAGTAGCCCCTGAACCAGGCTTCAATGACGTCGAGGCCGGCGCGCAAGTTGTCTTCGACATTGCAAGGCGGGTTCTCCTTCAAATTCCCTGTATCCGTCGAATAGTGTCCGGCTTCTAGTGCGTGCCGTCCTCCTCGGCTTCTGTGCCCCATAATGACCATCTTCCACGCGTCAAACGAATGCGAAAAGCCAGGGGGTTTTCTTTTCACTTACCCCCTGGTTGCGTTAATGAGCCGCCCATAAAAGAGACGGGGATTTAGATCCAATTTGCACCATCTTCCCTCCGCGAGTCTTCATCAGAGCGTCTCTGATAGAGATCCATTCCACCATGGCCAGTCAGTGCCGCTCCTCCTCTCGCGCCTCCAGCCCTCGGACCGGAGATTGGGGGCGGTGTTCCGTCCCGCATAGCGAGTTAGTAGTGCTTCAGTCCAAGGGGCTCCTCCCCCCAACATATATGGTCCCAGTTCGAGCCGGGATTGCTGCTTATAACGGCGGAGAGCAGGCGGAGAGTGTTCCCAATCCCTCTCAAGGAGAGCGGGTATGTTTAGTCCCTTATTTGATGACAGGACTAGGGTTTCCGATTCATCCGTTTCTTCGAGGGTTGCTAGAGTTCTACGGCCTCCAGCTACATAACCTCACGCCCGCTTCCATTTTGCACATCGGGGGCTTCGTGGCCCTCTGCGAGCTGTTCTTGGGTGTTGAGGCCCATTTCGCGTTGTGGAAGAGGTTGTTTTGCCTTGTGCCCCGTTCTCAGGAGGGGTCTATTTATCAGGTGGGCGGAGCCGAACTATGGCGCATCGCTGGGACCGGATATCTATCCGGCACCCCAAAGAGGGCGTCTGAAGACTGGCCCTCGGAGTGGTTTTATATAGATGATGTCCCCCTGCTGGACCCTGTACGGATCGGCCTCCCCGAGTTCAATAACGCCCCGTTGAAGAAGCGCCTGAGTTGGCGCCCGCGAAACCTCAGAGGGAAGCTGACAGGGACGTCCTGTACCTGATGAGCCGGATAAGGTTATTGGCTCATTCCGGACTGACCATGATCAAGGTCATGGCCATATGCATTACGCGAGGGGTGCAGCCGCTTCAATACAGAGGTCACCCCATGTGGGATTTCAACAGGGAGGATGACGCTACCCGGTGCGGTCACAAGGGGCTAGATTCGGCCGCCACTTTAACAAAAATCTTATCTGCTTTGTACAAGGGGAAGAGGAAGAATTCCTCCGTGTCAACCCGGAAGGCGGATTCTCCATGTACAATCCTCCTAGTTGGGTGAGCGGACACTTTCACTTGTCTATCCGTTTTTGAAATTCCCGTGGTCGAGTACTTAGACTAATAATATTTAAACGCAGGAGCTGCGCCAGGCTATGAAGGAAATAAACAACCCTGCTCCACAACCCGAGGACCCGAAATGGCCCCTCGATCCGGACTCCCAAGAAGATTCGGACTTGTGCGTGGAGTTGATTGATGGAGTATTTCATCAATTGAGCAAGGATAACTCCTTAGTGGCCATCACGGCCGACTATCCCGGACTTCTTCCAGCCTCCAAGGTAATTAAGACCGAAGTCCCAGTATGCTCATGCTTTATCTTGTATGCTGTGTACTAATGGCGTTTCGCAGGGTAAATCCTTGAGGCGGAAGGCCGAGCCCACGGTGGGCAGCCAACAAGGGCCGCTGAAGCCAGGTGGGTCAAAAAGAAGTGTGGACCAGATCGAGATTCTGGCGCAATGGTATGGCGTGCGAATTTAACGCCTAGGGTTTATGCCCTTGAGTCTTACTGATGCTCATGATTTTCTTAGAAAGAAGAGAGCCCGCCGAACTATGTCCGCCGGCCAAGGTTCGAGGCCGGGTCCGAAAATGGAGGCGGACACGGGACGCGCCTCGGGCGTTCCTCCGACAGAGGGCACCGACGGGCTATCTACCACAAATTCAGAGGTGGAGAGTGCCCTGAACCACAGGCGTCGCCGGACTGTTCTTCGTGACGCGTGTTTACAGGAGATGCGTATCTCCGTGCTGCTCGAAATGGCCTAGCCAGAGCCACGGAGCAGTATGTGAAAGACATACAGGTGAGTAGAATTGAAGGTTATATATGTCAGTAGCCCCCGAGACTTGAAACAGTGAAGATAACTGTTTGAAGGATCATGTTCTATGCAGTGTCTTACAAAGAAGAATACGCAATTGTCCCAGGAGCTCGAAGAGTGCAAGGCCCAGCTCGAGGCCGCATTAGCCGCTTCAGAAAATGTCACGGGGACGCCCGCAGGTAATATATACTTCAGAAGGTACTTTCGTTTTGAAATGCGGCAGGCGTGCAATCCTGACGATAATAATGCAGATGAGGCCGGAGTAAATCCGGACAGGCAACAACTCCTAGGCCAACTAAAGGCTGGCGAGAGCGTGCTGACAAGGGTGAGGCAAGAGAAGAACAAGCTTCAAGACGCCAATACCCAGCTGGGCGAGGAACTGAAAGATGTTCGCATTCAGCTGTCTTCTACCGTGAAGGAGAATCGGCGACTTCGACGCGACATTTTTAGTAAGTGCTTGAACGAATCTTCGAAAAAAGAATTCGGCGAGGAAGTCGATTAACAGAGCTATGTCTGTAGGTCTGCTAACGTGTCGTCCCGCGGAGGAAATGCCTGGTTCAACGGGAGACCTTCTTCCCGAGCTGTCGCAACTACACAAACGAGTTCGGCAGGCAATGGAAAGCGTCATCCAAGCTATGTGGCCATCCCTCTCTGTGCCCGAAGGCCTTGAGGAGCTTACAAAGAAGTTGGAGGGAGTGCGACAGCGCTTCCGGTTGTGGAAGATATCGTCTTGCCGTCAAGGTGCCAGGGAGGCCTGGGCCATGGTGAAGACTTGGTACACGAAGGCTGACCCAAACCACATGGCCGAGGTTGGCCCTATAGGTCCAGACGGAAAGGAGATACCAGTCAGCTTAGCATATGGCCAGGTGGAGCTGGCTGCAAAGTATTCCCAACAGGACTGTAAATTAGACTGCCTGTTGGATGGTATTGAAGCAGAATATGCCGAGTCGGAATGACTCTGTAAAAATGACATAAAAATGCCTTCTAGCCGGATTGTAGATCGTTTGTCATTGCGGACCTTTTCGCTTCGACCTCCGGACCCTATAGTCCAGAGTGTGTCCGAATACCCTCTCGATTATGTAAGAACCGGGGCATGCATGGAGACAAGGCGTAGGGGTCATAAGTGCTTTAGCAGACAAGTGCCCAACTAGTTATGTTATATTACATGGTTAGTAAGAAACATCTTCCAGGGAGAATAGTTCCGTTAGGGGTTCCTTTCCCTGGGAGGCATGCCCTAAAGTGCATGTCCGAACTGCCATAAAGAGCAGAAAAGCATCTGGGGGCAAATGAATAAATACGAAAGATCATCTTTTAGTTCACCGACCAAATATTCCCTTAAGAACGCTAGCTTTCGGCTTCACCCAGTCTGAGGTACACATCCGGCTGACCCGGCAGTAACAATCGCAGAGGTGCTCCCTTTACCACCTAGCCGAACGAACGAGAACGTAGGGGTAAGCACAGGAGCCAGGCAACCCAGCTTGGCCAAAACTTAAGTCATATCGATGCATATAATGGTGTATAAAAGGTTCATGCGGAAGCATCACACATGTTTTGGGAATGAGGCCCGTTTTATATAAACTTCTTGGTAAAGAAGCCCCCAGGTATTATGAGCGCAGGTAGCGCGTCGGGTATGTGCGAACAATGCACAGGCAAGCCCCTAAGGGCTTGTTAGAAAAAAAGGGGTAGGGAGAAGGAACGAAATCCCGGACTGCAAATAAAAAATAAAAAACAAAAAATAAAACAAAGGGATGGAGGAAGGAAACGAACATAGAGTCCGGTGCTAGGCGTAGAACCGTCGTAGGCGTGCTGCGTTCCATGGGTTCGGCTCGAGTCGGTTATCCGATGCGTTTCGTAGATGGTACACTCCGCCGGTCAGTACTTGGTCGATTATGAAGGGGCCCTCCCATTTGGGCTTTAATTTATCCTTTTTCTTGTCCGGCAGGCGTAGAACTAGTTCGCCAACGTTATAGGTTTTGGCCCGTACTTCTCTGCTTTGGTATCTTTGAGCCTGCTGTTGATAGAATGCGGAACGATCTTTTGCCACGTCGTTCTCCTCTTCCAATGCATCCAAGCTGTCCTGCCGATCGATCTCGGCTTCTCTTTCTTCATACATGCGCACTCGAGGTGAGTCATGGATTATGTCGCATGGCGGTGTAGCTGTGTCCGGGCTATTGTTTCCGGATTCTCCTTCCCATGATACGGATGGCTTGAACAACCTTTCTAGGAAGATGTTGGGAGGGACAGCCTCGCGCTTGGCGCCAATGCGTGCCAACACGTCTGCTGCTTGGTTATTTTCCGGGCTATGTGATGAAATTCAAGCCCCTCAAACCGAGCTGACATCTTTAAGATGGCATTGCGGTAAGCTGCCATTTTCGGATCCTTGGCGTCGAAGTCTCCATTTATTTGGGATATTGCGAGGTTTGAATCCCCGCGGACCTCTAGGCGCCGAATGCCCATGGAGACTGCCATCCGGAGGCCATGTAAAAGGGCCTCGTATTCGGCTACGTTGTTGGAATCCGTGTACATTATCTGGAGTATGTATTGGACTGTGTCTCCGGTTGGGGACGTCAGAACGACGCCAGCCCCCAGGCCAGCCAACATTTTGGAGCCGTCAAAGTGCATGATCCAGTTGGAGTATGCGCCGTACTCTTTAGGGAGTTCGGCTTCAGTCCATTCGGCGATGAAGTCGGCCAAAACCTGCGACTTAATAGCTCGCCTTGGTTTGTAGGTTATGTCGAACGGGAGGAGCTCGATGGCCCATTTGGCAATCCGGCCCGTTTCGTCGCGGTTGTTTATAATATCATTGAGGGGTACTTCGGATGCCACTGTTATGGAGCACTCTTGAAAGTAGTGTCGCAGCTTCCGGGATGCCATGAACATCGCGTACGCTATCTTTTGATAATGCGGGTACCATGACTTGCATGGAGTTAGTACAATGGACACATAGTACACTGGTTTTTGGAGGGGGAACTTGTGTCCGCCCGCTTCTCGTTCAACAACGAGCACCGCACTTACAACTTGATGGGTTGCCGTGATGTATAATAGCATTGGTTCGCCAGTGTTTGGCGTGGCCAGGACCGGATTTGTTGCCAGTATGGCTTTTATTTCTTCGAGTCCGGCCATGGCGGCATCAGTCCACTCGAAGTGGTCGGTGCGCCGCAGGAGGAGATAGAGGGGTAATGCCTTTTCTCCTAAGCAGGAGATAAAGCGGCTTAGAGCCACCACGCATCCTGTCAGTTTTTGTATCTGTTTGAGGTCCTTTGGGGTATCCAATTGTGACAGAGCTCGGATCTTTGCTGGGTTTGCTTCAATTCCTCTACCGGATACGATGAAGCCCAAGAGCTTTCCGGCTGGTACGCCGAAAACGCATTTTTCCGGGTTGAGCTTGATGTCATATGTTTGGAGATTGTCGAACGGGAGCCTCAAGTCGTCTACTAGAGTATCGACGTGTTTTGTTTTGACGACCACGTCATCTACGTATGCTTCAACAGTTTTGCCGATCTGGTTTGACAGACATGTCTGAATCATGTGCTGATATGTTGCGCCGACATTTTTGAGCCCGAAGGGCATCGTGTTGAAGTAGAATGGGCCGTATGGGGTGATGAATGCCGTTGCGGCTTGGTCTGACTCTGCCATCTTGATTTGATGGTAGCCAGAGTATGCATCGAGGAAACACAATGAGTCGTGTCCTGCGGTGGTGTCGATGATTTGATCAATTCAAGGGAGTGGGAAAGGGTTCTTTGGACATGCCTTATTTAGGTCTTTGAAATCGACACATAGGTGCCAAGATTTGTCCTTCTTTGGTACCATCACCAGGTTTGCTAGCCAGTCCGGATGTTTTATGTCTCTGATGAATCTGGCTTCCAGCTGTTTTGCTAGCTCCTCTTCCATGGCTTGTCTCTTGGGCTCGGAAAAACGCCGTAGAGTCTGCTTGACGGGTTTAAACCCTTTTAGGATGTTCAGGCTGTGCTCAGCCAGCCTGCATGGGATTCCTGGCATATCTGAGGGGTGCCAGGCGAAAATGTCCCAATTTTCTCGCAGGAAGTCTCTGAGTGCGGCGTCTACATCGGGTTTTAGTTGTGCCCCGATGGAGGCCGTTTTTGTAGGGTCCGTTGGATGGACTTGGAATTTGACTATTTCGTCCGCTGGTTTAAAAGAGGTGGATTTGGATCTCTTGTCTAGTATCACGTCGTCCCTGTCCACCGTAGAGCGCAACGCCGTTAGTTCCTCGGCCGCTAGGGCCTCGGATAATGCCTCCAGGGCCAGTGCGACTGTCTTGTTTTCAGCGTGGAGCGCTATGTCCGGATCACTTGCGAGAGTGATGATTCCGTTGGGTCCGGGCATTTTGAGCTTCATGTACCCGTAATGGGGTATGGCTTGGAAAATTGTAAATGCTTCTCGCCCTAGCAGAGCGTGGTATTCGCTGTTGAACGGGGCCACTTGAAACGTGACTTCCTCGGATCTGTAATTATCCGGCATGCTGAACACCACATCCAGTGTGATTTTTCCTGAACAACATGCTTCCCGACTTGGAATTATTCCCCTAAAAGTTGTGTTGCTTCGCTCAATGCGGCTCCAGTCAATTTCCATTTTTCACAGGGTTTCCTCGTAGATGAGGTTGAGTCCGCTGCCGCCGTCCATGAGTACCTTTGTAAGTCGGAAGCCGTCCACTATCGGACTGAGGACCAATGCGGCTGGTGCTCGGGCTGTCCGGAATTTAGGTTCGTCACTGGCATTAAATGTGATAGCCGTGTCACTCCATGGGTTTATTGTTGCTACTTGGTAGACTTCGACATGGTTGCGGAGCTTCCATTTTCTTGCATTGTTTGATGTGAAGGTCTCAAAGACTGTCGACACCATACTGGGGAGGTATTCTTCGGGTGGTGGAGTTAAAAGCTCCTCGCCACTTCGGGCCACCTGCCGTAATATCCAACATGCTCTAAGGCTGTGCGTTGGTGTGGCTTCCCCTTTATTATGAATTTTACAGGGTCCATTGAGCCATCCTTCCAGTACGCCCCCGTACCCTGTAGAGGGTTTTTGTTTTTTGATGTTTGGCTTAGATGCCTGGCGATAATACACCCTTTTATTTTGGTCTGGTGTTGTATTCGGGGCCGGATTGTCCCAGAATTTATCTTCGGTTTTCCGAATGCTTTCAGTCGCACAGTACTTTCGTACTATGGATGTCAAGTTGGCGAATCGTGTAATTTCGCGGCGACTTATTGCGTTGAGGATTCAGATGTCCGTGCAGTTGTTACAAAAGAGTGAAATTGCTTCTTTCTCGCGGCAGTCCTTTATCCTGTTCATAACCAGGAGGAATCTGGCCCAGTAATGGTGTACTGTTTCTCCGGGCTCTTGCCGTATTAGGGATAAATCCCGTATAGTTGGGTGGGCGGGTGGAGTTAAACCCGGAACCCTGCCCGATGTAAGATTCAGGGGCCCAGCGGTTTCCGAATTTGGAAGCTTGCTTTCTTGGATATTATTCAATGAATCGGGCCTGCTGCCTGACTTTAGGTTCAGGGTTTGGGCGACGTCCTCCCCTTCGCGGGTGTCCGGCTTGGAGGGATCGGGAATCCGGACACATCTGGTCCTTAGGGCGGGCGAAGACTCGCCACGTTGTTCTTCCACCACTTCGACGTGATGGGTGATCTGGGGAGAGTCAATCTCTCTCTGATCGGGTTTAAGCCCAATCTAGTCGTAATCAGTAGCGACTCCCAGGGCCGCGATGCGATCCAAGAGCTCATTCAGGGAGAGGAGCTCTATCGGATCTAACCGCTCGGCAAGCTCTGAGCTGATGTGAAGATTGCTTTCGATGGCCCGAGAGGTTATCGTCGGCGCAGCGGCCGGACAGGCGGTCATCAAAAACCTGCTTAGCCGGAGAGTTTGGCCGACAGCGAAAGCTCCTTTAGCAACGACGCTGTCTTTAAAGATGGGATGCGGCATCCTTCCTGGTGGTGACGACACAACAAAACTCTCAATGAAAGCACCAATGTCGGTGTCAAAACCGGTGGATCTCGGGTAGGGGGTCCTGAACTGTGCGTCTAGGCAGATGGTAACAGGAGACAAGGGACACGATGTTTTTACCCAGGTTCGGGCCCTCTCGATGGAGGTAAAACCCTACTCCTGCTTGATTAATATTGATGATATGGGTAGTACAAGAGTAGATCTACCACGAGATCGAAGTGGCTAAACCCTAGAAGCTAGCCTATGGTATGATTGTTCGTTCTATGGACTAAAACTCTCCGGTTTATATAGACACCGGAGAGGGCTAGGGTTACACAGAGTTGGTTACAATGGGAGGAGATCTTCATATCGTATCGCCAAGCTTGCCTTCCACGCCAAGGAAAATCCCATCCGGACACGGGACGGAGTCTTCAATCTTGTATCTTCATAGTTCGGGAGTCCGGCCAAAGGTCTTAGTCCGGCCAGCCGGACACCCCCTAATCCAGGACTCCCTCAGCAAGGGAGACAAAAATGCAACACACACACACACACACTCTCTCTCTCTCTCAGACTATGGTCTATACATATTTCTCCCTCTTTGGCAACAAGTTACCAAAAAGTTCAAATATGTATAGTGCTATGCGTCTCTCAGGCTTGGTCTCCTTGAGGCGGGGTAGTGATTACTCCAAGAACAAAGGGTTCAGTTGATGTAGCTGGAGTTGCTGGAGTGGATGCTGGAGGTGGCATTGAAGTTGTGGCTGCTAGTGCAGATGTAGTAGCTCGTGTATCTGGAACTGGCACTGCAGCAGATCTCTGACCTCTTGTCACATACTGAAAAGCTTCTGTAGTTGCCTTGCCGTTCTTCTCTTGTGCTTCCTCCTAGAGCTGCTCAACTACTGACTGAATCTCAGTTACTTTTACATCAAGATCATAGAATTTATGCTCAATGATTCTCTCCAAACTCTCCTGATTCTGAGTCAGGGTGGCCAAGCCCTTCTCAATCCTCAAGGTGGACCGGATCAGAAATCCAAGCTGATCTTGTTTGCTCTTTAAGAACACCTGAGATGCCTCTTCAGCACTTGGCATCTTTGCAGCTTTCTCTGCCCTTGCCTTTGCTCTCTTCTCATGTGCTTGCACTGATGAAGGTTCATTCTCATCCATGACCACAGTGTTATCCTCAAAATCTGGCTTGAGAGGTAAGTGCTCCTTGTCCAACAAATAAGTGCCTATGCCCATCTTTGAGTTGATGAGCACCTGAATTTGTGGAGCATACCCACAAGACCTCTTCTGATCTGCAGCTGTCCTCTTGATTGTCTCTACAATCAGACTCATCACCTTGGATTTCTGAGGGACATAAAAAATGTGCAGCAAGTTGATAGAATGTCCTCTTATCATCCTGTGATCTCCAGACTTAGGCAAAAGAGTATGCCTCAGGATGGTGTTGATTGTAGGCAGACCAGACAACAGAAACTTTACTGAGCCCAACTTATGAGTTTCTAGGGCATCATCAGGAATTTCCTTGTTTATACTTTCCATTGAGTTGTGGTCTTTCTTCTTCCTGGCATACACATCCAAGGCATCCTCATGAGCTACTAGGGCATTTATCAACTTGGCCCGTTCATCAACAGTTGATTGGTACCTAGTACCTTCTGACATCCATACAATCCTACCATCTGGATAGAAGTGAGCAGTGGAGTAGAATTGCATGATCAGCTCATCATTCCACTTAGTGAGCTTCTGGCCAACAAACTTGTCCACTCCATAAACCTTGAAGCTATCATAGACACCTAGGAAGTGATCTTCATTCTCTCTGATGTATGTCCAGTCAACCCATCTCATGTCATAGACAATTGGCTTCTTGTCAAGCAGAATGGTCTCATAGAAGTCTTGTTGTTCCTTAGTGTGGAATCTGTAGTCCACAACAGTTTTCCTTCTCACAGCATAAGGATCACTTTTCCTCCACAGTCTCAGACCTGCATCCTTCTTGATTCTCATGTCCTCGGCCACTAGATGAGTGTCTTTGTGGTCTGGGATCTTTGGTTTGAGATTTCTCAACACTTGGGCTTTAGCTTCTTCTTCTTCACCTTCAGGCACTGGGCCTTGTTCTTCTCTTCAGCAAGGATGTTTCTTGTGCTTCTCTTGGGTGCAGACTTGGTGGTTGGAGCAACAACTTTGGGAGCAGATTTGGGCTTAGGAGCAGCCCCTGACTTGATTGCATCTCCCATAAGCTTTTGGGACTTGTGTGCTGGTGCAGCATCCTCTTCCTCTTCCTCTTCATCATCAGATGGATCTCTCACCATAGTTGACTTGCCAAGAACTTTAGCAGTAGTGGTTCTTACCCTCTTCTTCTTCTTGTCATCACTATCTGCCTCTTCATCATCAAATTCAATTCTGAATTTCATGGTTTGTCCTGTGGCAACTTTTCTTGGCTTGGATGTTGGGATTCTCCTAGCTGGTGCCTTCTTGTTCATGCCAGGCTTTGTAGATGCAGCAGTGCCAAACTACTTCTTCACTACCTTCCTCTTTGTGATGGCCTCATCCTCAGCTACAACATAATCCTCATCTTTAGAATCTGAGGTTCTCTTCTTCCTTGCTCTAGTGGCTGCCTTGGGCAAGTTACTAGGTGTGCTCCTGCTGCCCTCATCATAGCTGCTTGAGGTACTAGTGCCCTCACTCATTTGCACTTGCTCTTCAGACTTGTTCTGGCTATCACTTTGGTCAGACATCTTGGCAGGCAAACTGACAGCAGACCCCTAGTTCGGCGGGTGTTCACTACGGCGATGACGGCGGAGCAGATTTCGTCAATGGCGGCAGAAACCAACGGCAGGAGGTCGCTAGCGGTGAGGAGGCGATCCGGAGACCCGAGGAGGCAGAGCAGGACACACGCGGGCTAAGGGGTCTTGAAGAATTTTCCAAAGTCTCACCCGTGGGTATTTATATCCCGACCCTGTCGGTGTAACCGAGTGGAACAACTCGGTGGCACCGAGATTGCAGAATCGCAAGCGGTTGCTACAACTCGGTGTGACCGAAGTGTTCAAATCGGTTGCACCGAGATGGAAACCTAGATCAACTTAGTGAACTCGGTTTGACCGAATTGGATGACTCAGTCAGACCGAAATGCACAAAGAGGTTTTGGAAGTTTAAGTCTATGATGAATCGGGGACTCCGAGTGCTCCTCACACAGAGTGGTTTGAATTTGACTTGATCAAACTTTGTGATGTTGCATGAATATAGTTTGAGACGAGAAAAGCATAGATAGCTAGAGAAGGTTCTCAGGCATTCTTGTCCATCCACTTGGCAAAAGAGAAAGAGCCAAACAATCAAAACAACAAGTGGATGTCCTCGAATGAGTAGAATATGCAACCAACATGCTCACATGATAAAATGGCAAATGAAATATGTGGCAAGGCATGCACAATCACTCTAGCATCTATCAAGCAATTTGCGATGACTAGGTCATCTATATATGAGTATATTGACTTAGGAGTCAAATGAGAACATTTGATCATAGGTCATACTCATCGTTTAAGCACAAGTGGGGTTACCACTTTTACATAAAGCATTGTTGTGTTCACACCATTAGAGTTTCTTTAGCTCAAGTCTTAGAGTAAAGCTCCCCCTAGATGTGATATCCCCCCTAAGAGGGATGAACTAACCTTGGGTTTTTTCGATGATGACTTCATGTAGGTGTTGAAGATGTGGATGCTCAATGTTGATGTAGATCATTCGAAGCCATCCTTTGGAGTGAGTTGCACTTTCAATACCTACACGGGTTAGTCCCACAAGGAACAAACAAGGATATCCATAGACATAGAATGATGCACACAAAAGATGATGTCCATGAAAGCATTAGGTTACCTTGTCCCTTGTCTTACCAACAAGAGGGTTTGTGACTCCTTGAACTAGTGCAAGATGTGGAAGTAGTTTGCACTTGTTCTTGCCAAAATAATATGAGTGAAGTGTGTTGGCGGAGTCACCCTCAAGAATTCTCTAGTTCTTCTTCTTTGGGATCCACCTCATCTTGATGAGGATCCTTGGGGTTGTAGTCGTACTTGATGAAGTAGAACTTGATGTGGTCTTGGGAACCCACTTGACCAAGGCCTTGGGAGCTTCTTAAAATGCATCAATCTCCTCTTGAAGCTTGTCCTTGTTGGTCTTGTGGTGGAAGATCATCTTGAGCTTGTGTCCCTTGGAAAGAAGTAGGATCATACTTCTCTTGTTGAGGAACATACTTCGCCTTGGGGTATTGTTCTTCTTCCCACTCAACTCCATTGGCATTGAACTTTCGTTCAAAAACAACACCTTGATTCTTCCGGTGCCTTTCTTGCTTGCGTACAATTTCCTCAAATTGCTTACTTCCGGCAAGGCTCTTGTAAACACCTTTCTCTATAATTCCCTTAAATAAGCTATTTTCTTGCTCAAGTGTAACTTGGCTAAGAGAATCATTAATGGAATCAAGAGAACTACTAGAAGCAACAACATTGGATTTAGCATGATTATTGTTACTACTAGAAGAAGAATCTTTCTTACTCTTGTTGCTAGATTTTACTTGTGGCATGTAAGTAGATAAGAGTAAATGCTTGGCAACGTAAGAAGAACTTTTCTTGCGAAGATCATCATTGATTGCCTTTAAAAACTCATGCTCTTGCTCTCGGTTGAGCTTTTCAAATCGTAACTTCTCATGAGTCTTTAAAAGTTCTTGATGATCTTCCAAGGTAGTTTCATGAGCTAACTTAAGAGTGTTTAGTTCTTTAGTTAGATGCTCAATCTTCTCTGTCGGATGTTGGGTTTCGGTAGACCCTTGAGGTTCGAACACTGGGGTGCGCATGAAGATCTCTCCCCTACCGATCTACGTCTGATCGCCTTGTGAGATCTAAGTTGAAAACGATGAACGACACAAGGGACACAAGATTTATACTACTCCAGTGTGTGGTGTGGTGGATTGCCTCTGGGGCTGATGATGAACAATACAGGGGAAGAATAGCCTCGCGAGAGGTGTTCTTGAGCTGGTGCGATGAACTGCTTGGGTGAGTTCGATCGCCTCTCTCTCTCTCTAGTCTTCCCAAAATCTGGATCCCTCTCTACTGCGGTGGCTAGTCCTATTTATAGAGGCCCTGGACCTCTTCCCAAATATTGAGCGGGAAGGGTGTCAACAACGGCCATTTTGAAGGGGAACATCCAGTACAAGTTATCCTGACTAAAGTTGGTCTTCGGCTGCCAAAAGCACTAACGATGACGCTGTCTTGGGCTCCATGGTGACATCCATCCTGCCGCTCCGCTGGCCTTGGTCTCATTGCACTGAAATGGCAACCTTTGCTTGATGCCTCGGTACTCCATGTCTGTGCTTGCCCCCTTTGCACCAAAGAGGAAACAAGGACATTGCGCAGGCCGGCGCCCGCCTGGCGCCCACCTGGTCTCGATCGTCATGGCTTGCGTCATGAGCACCTCGCGAGGCACCTTGCCTTGATCTCTCCGCCTCCTCGTGAGCCTGCCTGGCGAGGGCGTCCCTGAGGAAGCCTTGCGTCGTCCACCCCGCGAGGCCTGGCCCCTCGCGAGGGTCTTGAGTCTTGTGCTGATGAAGACAGGCCGTAGTGGGCCACCACTTGAGCCACGCCGCAGGCCACAGGCAGACAAGTCTGGGGACCCCCATTCCTAGAACGCCGATAGTAGCCCCCGGTCCCAAGGAGCACTCGGACTTGGCTTAGCGGAGAAGCGAAGGGGCTAGTGCGGAGCGCCGCGGGCCCCATCAACCCGCGGCCTTGGGCACCGCATGGCGGTTGATTGGACAAGGGCGTCTCTGCTTCCCAATGCTGCCTCGGCAACCACTCGACTTGACAAGTCCCTGCATGCAGAAACGGGTCATGATTACCTGCGATCATGGAGGCCGACGGTTGGATTCCTTCCGGTTATAAATGCAGGAGGGCGCAGGCCTCCGCTGTACATCTCCCTCCTCGGCTCCTTCTTTCTCCCAATCCCAGCTACTCGCCATCTCCCATGGCGCTGCCGAAGAGGTTCTCGGCTGCAGAGAAGGGAAAGGCTCGTCGAGAAGGGCCTGACTCTCCCCCAGCCAAGCGCGGCTGAGGTCGTCCACGCAAGCATCCTGTGGCTCCCGCACTGACTTCCCGCGATCGTGAAGGCGATCCCCTGCGCAGCGATGGGCTCCTGGTTGTCGAGGGAAGGCGCGCCATGACTGCGCGACCTCCCAGGCCGCGCTTCCACTCGGCGGAGGTGCTGCCGGAGTTCGTCGTGTGGTCGGCGGACCCAACCAGCACCTGGCTCCAGCTTCCCCACTTCTTTGTAGGTGAACTTCCGGCCGACGCTCCGGGCGGCCTCTGGCTTCAGGCGGACGGTTGCTACAGCAGGGCCTCCTGGGCTTCGCTGGAGGTCTTCGTTGCCGGGAATGTGGCCCTGACCCGCGGCTAGCAAACGTTTTCCCACGCACGTGGCCTGAGCCAGTGGTGCACCCTGCACTTCAAGTTCGACGGTGACGCCACACTCTATGTGAGGGTGTTCGAAGAAGACGGTCGCCGCGCTGGGTGCTGCCCCGAAGACGACGACGGTGGCCGTATACCCAACCCCGACGATGATCGGGATGAAGATGACGGCAGGCGCGTGGTCGGCGGCGCTCGGGGCTCATCAAGATTCGGCGGCTCTCCTTCGGACAGCAACTCCTCCAGCGGTGGCCGCGACCAGCCTCCACACCGTCGTGCTCGCCTGGAGGGAGGCAGCGGGTTAATCCGCCGTCGCGCCTCGGTGAAGTGCGAGGAGGAGTCTGACTGAGTTCCGGAGGCAATATGAGCCCTCGCCGCGATTTGGTGCCGAGCAAGTCGTGTCTATTTTGTTTTTCTCCCTTCCCTACGGAAAAGGAAAATAGTGTAGGGCCCCGTGGGGGCGTGTTGGACTGTTGCTGTTAACTATCATACTGCTTCCGCCATTTCTATGTTGTGTTTTTGTGCCGCATGCCCGCGTGCGGGAATTACTTAGCTCGGGAGGACTTGCCGCAGTCTTCGCTTCCCAAGGCTGAGGCCCCGCCGTGCGCTTCATGTCCTGCAAGGATTAGCCAGGAGTGGTAACTTCCGGTCTCGGTCACAGAGGCGACCGACCCAGGCCCTGTGTTCATGTCACGATGCCCGTGGGGCACGGACTTGGAGGGTGCTCCCATAGTGGACTTGGATAGGAAAGCTTCAACCGATCGGGGCAGAAAACACTCGTGAGGGCGCCCGCATAGCCCCCTCGCGAGACTTGCGCGACAGAAAACGAGGCGAGTAGGCGAAAAAGACAGAGAGTCACAAATTAAAGATGGCAATAACTCCAATAAAACTTCAAATAGGGATGATCAAGCCAACTGCAGAAAGCAAATGAAAAAGCCGCGTCCGACACCTAATCTAGTCTTCGACGTATTCTCACCAGCGCGGAGCTAAGTGCTGCCACTGGGCATGGGCGGGAGCCCCCGAGGCCCGAGGACGGCTCTCCGGAGACTCTGAGGCTTGTAAAACCCCAACTCATTATTACGTGAGAGTGTCACGGGCGGCGAGCTTCACAGGCATTGGCCTTCTTCATAGGCTTCGGGCCTTTCTCGAGGAGATGAGCTTCATAGGCATTGGCCTTCTTCACAGGCACCGGGCCTTTCTTGGTTTGTCTAGCTTCACAGGCGCCGGGCCTTCTTTATAGGCTCTGGGCCTTTCTTCAAGGGTAGAACTTTCAGAGATGCTGGTTGTTCCACGCATTCGGGATGGGCACCCCCTCCTGAGTCTCCAAGCATGCAGCGCCGGGCCTAGAGACATGAACAACCTTGAACGGGCCCTCCCACATGGGCGAGAGCTTGTGCAGCCCCTCCCTAGAGAGCACCTGTCTGAGCACGAGGTCACCTACCTCGAGGGTCCTGGGGCGGATGCTGCAGCAGTGGTACCGCCGCAGTGCTTGTTGGTATCTCGCAGCCCGAAGCGTAGCCTCCCGACGACGTTCCTCCCCAAGCACGAGGTCCACCCCCCGCATGGCATCCTGTTGTGCTTCGTCGAAATCCAGGACCTGCGCGGAGTGATGCCTGACCTCGTGAGGAAGGACCGCCTCAGCACCATAGACGAGGAAGAACGGGGTTTCGCCGGTCGACTTGGTGGCGGTAGTACGGATGGACCATAGCACGGACTGAAGCTCGTCGTGCTAGCCCCTGTCACAGGCCTCCAGCTTCTTCTTAAAGGTTTGGGTTTTGAGGTCCTTCAGGACCTCCGCGTTGGCGCGCTCAGCTTGGCCGTTGCTCCGAGGGTGTGCCACCGAAGTGTAGCATATCTGTGTTCCAAGGTTAGCACAATATATTTTGAAGACATTGCTGGTTAACTGCGAACCGTTGTTGGTGATGATGCGATTGGGTACCCCAAACCGGCTCACGAGGCCCCTGATGAACTTGACTGCTGAGCCAGCCGGGATGGTGTGAACAGCTTCCACTTCTGCCCACTTGGTGAATTTGTCGATGGCGACGTAAAGGTAGCGATAGCCCCCTGGTGCCCGAGGAAACGGGCCAAGGATGTCTAGTCCCCAAACAACGAACGACAACGAGAGGGGGATGGTCCAAAGGCCCTGAGCTGGCTGGTGAATCTGCTTGGCATGGAACTGACAAGCTTCACAAGCCTTCACCAGCTCGATTGCGTCGTTGAGCACTGTTGGCCAATAGAAACTGCTGCGAAACGCCTTGCCGACGAGTGTGCGCAAAGACGAGTGGTGCCCGCAGTCTCCATCGTGAATGTCTGCCAACAGCTCTTTTCCCTGCTCCCTAGAGATGCAACACAGAGTAACATCATTCGGCCGCTTTCGGTAGAGCTCTCCGTCTTGGATGCAGTAGGCCGTGGCTTGCCGTGCCACGCGCTCCGTGTCCTCCTCCTTCTCCGGAGGGTCCCTTGCATCAAGTAATCCTTGAACTCCGCGGTCCAACACTACAAAAAAATACACTTCCGTGATGATACATGTTTGTCATAGTAGGTCGCATTTTTTGTCATGCATGTACATCCATGACAAATTTATGACAGAATCAAGATAGTCATACCTATGCTGTCGTAGAAGTGTTCCATGACATTACCAAAATTATCATCATAGAAGTGTCCACTTCCATGACGATAAATCGCGCGTCACGGAAGTGCTTTCGTCAAGGGTGACTGACACGTGGCATCCACCGTAACAGAACGCCGTTAAGCTATCGGGTCGGGTTTTGGATCCGATAACCCGTTAACAGCCCTGACCAATGGGGATTTTCCACGTGTAAAATCATCATTGGCTGGAGGAAACACGTGTCGGCTCACCATTGGGACAGATGTCATCCACTCATTGGACGGAAGACGCCTATGATACGTCGACACGTGGCACGGCCCAACAGAGGCCCATTCCTGTGAAAAGGCCGGCCCAGTAAAAATTAGTAGGCCAACCCATATAAGGCCTACTTGTGTCAGGTCCATTTAAGCCCATGGCCCATACAAGATGTGCCAATTCGGACCGTCAACGGCCCGTTAAAGATTTGACACCATTGCAGCCCATCGTCAGTTCGAGCCCGTTAACAGCCCGCTATATATCTGGGCTCAATATCGGCCCCATGAGATTTCGTCCTGTTAACGACCCGTTTAATGGATGGGCCAATTTTCAGGATGTACATCTTTCGGCCTTTTAGCGACCCATTTAAATGTTGGGCTAGTTTCCGGCCTGGTGTGTCTTTCAGCCTGTTGACGGCCCATAAATCTGATGGGCCATTTGTTGTTGGACCTGAGTTTCGGCCTTTTAGCGGCCCATTTAAGTGTTGGGCCAATTTTCTGGCTCGGTGTCACTTTCAGCCTGTTGATGGCCCATAAATCAGTTGGGCCATTTGTAGTCGGACCTGAGTTTTGGCCTTTTAGGGACCCATTTAAGTGTTGGGCCAATTCCCGGCCCTGTGTGCCTTTCGGCCTGTTAACGGACCATAAATTAGTTGGGCCATTTTTAGTCAGACCTTAGTTTTGGCCTTTTAACGGCCCATGCGCTTCATGGTCCAATACCAGCCCGGTTTCTCTTTCGGCCTGCTAAAGGCCCACAACACAGTTGGGCCATTTACAATACGACCTGACTTTCGGCCTCTTAGCGGCCCATGGTCTTCATGGTCCAGTACAAGCCCGTTGTCTCTTTCGGCCTGCTAAAGGCCTACAGTATAGTTGGGCCATATGTAGCCCAAACTTAGTAACGGCCTGTTAACAGCCCGTGAAATAAACTGGGGCTACCTGTTGCCCGCTTCGATGTCGGCCTGTTAACGACCCGGGAGGTAAGAGGGCCGACCATTAACTTTCGGCCTAGTAACGGCCCATTAACTTAATGGGCCCATGATGTCTACTACACAACCTTCTTCTTGTAGACGTTGTTGGGCCTGCAAGTGCACAGGTTTGTAGGACAGTAGCAAATTTCCCTCAAGTGGATGACCTAAGGTTTATCAATCCGTAGGAGGCGTAGGATGAAGATGGTCTCTCTTAAACAACCCTGCAACCAAATAACAAAGAGTCTCTTGTGTCCCCAACACACCCAATACAATGGTAAATTGTATAGGTGCACTAGTTCAGCGAAGAGATGAAGGTACAAGTGCAAAATAGATAGTAGATATAGGTTTTTGTAATATGAAAATATAAAAACAGCAAGGTAACAAGCGGTAAAAGTGAGCGTAAACGGTATTGCAATGATAGGAAACAAGGCCTAGGGTTCATACTTTCACTAGTGTAAGTTCTCTCAACAATAATAACATAGATTGAACATATGACAAGCCCTCAACATGCAACAAAGAGTCACTCCAAAGCCACTAATAGCGGAGAACAAACGTAGATATTATGGTAGGGTATGAAACCACCTCAAAGTTATTCTTTCGGATCGATCTATAAAAGAGTTCGTACTAGAATAACACCTTAAGATACAAATCAACCAAAACCCTAATGTCACCTAGATACTCCATTGTCACCTCAAGTATCCGTGGGCATGATTATACGATATGCATCACACAATCTCAAATTCATCCAACCAACATAAAAGTACTTCAAAGAGTGCCCCAAAGTTTCTACCGGAGAGTCAAGAACGTGTGCCAACCCCTATGCATAGGTTTCCAATGTCACGAAACCCGCAAGTTGATCACCAAAACATACATCAAGTGGCACATGATATCCCATTGTCACCACAGATAATCACGACAAGACATACATCAAGTGTTCTCATAAAGACTCAATCCAATAAGATAAGTTCAAAGGGGAAACTCAATTCATCACAAGAGAGTAGAGGGGGAGAAACATCATAAGATCCAACTACAATAGCAAAGCTCGGGATACATCCAGATCGTGCCATAGAGGGAACACGAGAGAGAGAGAGAGAGAGATCAAACACATAGCTACTGGTACATACCCTCAGCCCCGAGGGTGAACTACTCCCTCCTCGTCATGGATAGCGTCGGGATGATGAAGATGGCCTCCGATGATGGGATCCCCATCCGACAGGGTGCCGGAACAGGGTCCCGATTGGTTTTTGGTGGCTACAGAGGCTTGCGGCGGCGGAACTCCCGATCTATCTTCTGTTCTGGAAGTTTTAGGGTACAAGAGTATATATGGGTGCAGGGGGTACGTCGGAGGAGCTACGGGGGCCCCACGAGGCAGGGGGGCGCGCC